>NC_138951.1:40725000-41102500 GCF_965226115.1 Aulonocara stuartgranti | reverse complement strand
ACTATATGTTTATAACCAGAAGGTCAGACAGCTGCAGTACGAACTTATCAGGTGATGATAGCAACACTCTCAGCGCTTCACCTTCCCTAAAAGTGTCCCATCAATGTTCAGAAATTACATTTTGCTCTTTATTTCTATGAATGCTCTTTTCTAAGCACTGGTGACACGTAGAAATATAATATTTGTTTCTGTTACAGGTTTAAATTTGTACGTTTTGCCCCTCGTAATAGAAGCAACAGAGAACCTCTGGAACAGGCTTCAGCACCCTCATGACTCTGACTTGGAAAAATAGTTAATAAAATGTATGGATTATATACTTATATTACATTTTAAGTCAGCTGATTGACAGTATTGAGTCCAGAGTCCAATAACTCTTAGTTCACATTTTAATTATCGCCATGTTGCAGTTTTGTAGCCTGACTTGGACTAATTTCACTTATATTCTGCACATTTAAGTCATTCTGTGATTGTAATAGGCCACACTGTGCTCTTTGCATGAAACCCAGGTATGCATGCATCATAACACACATACGTCGTCTCGTGAAACTGAAGCGGAAATGTTCTTTCCAGCAGGTCAGTCAAGTTCAGTAATTAAGCTGACTAGACACCAGAAACAGTGACAGTTGGTTTTCAATAGGCTCCTGTGGCGCGTGTGTGCTTCATACTTGTCATACTTCACATTCCTGTTTACTCCATGCTCTGTAGTATCGAACCATCAGATGTCTGTGTCTTTGTACAACAAATAGCATCCTGTTGATTCATCAAACCAAGTGTGAGTCACTGCATTTCTTTTTCAGGTAATTTTATTCATCCAGAGGGGGATCGCTTATAGTTAATAATAATCAAAGGGCGTATAAAATACTGAAGCAGCTTCTGAGTCTGAAAAATGTGGAAATGCCATAAACCTGCATTCTTTTTTAATACAGCATGTGATTGCAAAAGGACTGTTGGGGAAAACAGCTCTCTGACTTGACCTCAGAAGATACTTTCCAGCTGAGTTCATGGGCTCAGTCACTCAGTTCAGATCATATTCTTTATGAAACAAAACCTATGAAAATATTGGTCATTCTATGTTTTATCGGGGATCACTCACTAACAAATTGTGATTGACATCCGCCTATAAGGTTGCAGTGCATCACTCTCGCCACGTGGTTTCAAAATCTTTCATGTCTTAAAGAGAAAGTAAAGGAAAACATGCTCCGTCATACTTTTAAAGTTTGTACTCCAATCTAATTTTGGCCAGCTGTAACTTCAGAATTTTAGCTACAGAAGTAAATAAATAAAAAGCTCGACTGCACGTCAGCTATTTTAACTATAAACTGTTCTGTAAAAACTTAATTAGGTGCTAAAACTGGAGAGATGAAAATTCAGCATTTGTGCTCCGAGAAACAAATAAAAATATGAGCATTTAGATCCTTAAATGAAGCTTTAGCCCTGTTGTATCTCCCTCTGGCCAACCTGCTGGTTCAGTTCTCCACCTCATGATTTGCAATAATTCATTAATGTTATTGACAGATGTACAAATGTGAGCGATTCCGCTCAATAACATGAGTCACAGTTATACCCTGCCTCCTTTTGTACAAACCGCCCAATGCTCACAATGGAACCAGGCAATTAAAGTACAAGATTAAAAACGTGCACATTAGAGGAACATTATATGTTTTCAGTCAGTAAGAACACATCGATCCAGGTTTCCTTCAACATAAATCAGAGTTCAAAGTGAGCACACACCTGAGCTGCAAGCCGAGCATGTCGGATATAATGACTGATGTCTCTGCACAGGCTGAATCGAATGTTTTGTAAAATGCTGATGAGCAGCTCTGTCATCTCATTTTACAGATACATTAACATGCTAATGAAAGTCAGCAGTAATCTGAGCTGTTAAGTGCTTCTGCCTCTAATCAGATTCACAATAAAACAAACCACTGAGTCCATCAAGATGCTTCAGGGTGAAGCTTCATGTTGGCCAAGGTTGGTCGAGCTTCACTGCAGCCTGCATGTGCTCAGTTTCCCCTCTGAAGAAACAGAGGATTTCAAACAAGGTGAAAAAAGTCATTAAATGGAAAGGCTGCTCCAAAGTCACGTGCAGCTGCAGCAAAGGCCCCGTCCTTCAATCTGGTTCATGTACATGTCAGGAGCTGCCACGTTCTGGACCCCAGCTGAAAAAACCCTCATCTAACAACAGCTTTTATTTGTTTAAACCACCATCAGATTTCTTTGACAAAGGGCCCCTTCTGTTTTTTTCTTCGTTCAGACTGAGGAAGTTTAATGCCATGCATGATTTTATGTCAGCACGACAATCCAACAAGACTTCCAAACAGGCTGCGGTATTCCTTTTGAGGTTGAGATAGATTTAAGAATCATCTGCATAACAGTGAAATGAAAGTTAATACTTCCTGAGCCCAAAGCCTCTCAGGCCCAAACGACAAGTTTATTAAGGCTGTTGTGTTTTTAACATGTTTTAATACTTTGTTTCTTGTTTATTTAATCTGAACAAGCCCCTAAACACAGTCAGTGATCACTGTCGGCCTCTCTCAGCTTTAATCATCACTGTTCATTTTACAGCTCAGTTTTAAACCCTTCCGATGTAACTGCAGCCCAGCAGCAGTATATGAATGACTAACCTGGTATTGTGGATGGATTATCTCAGATGTTCTCCTGACTGAAGTTTGGTCCGTTTGACTTTGGGACCTGAAGCGGAGTTTGGGCCCAGACACGGCTAATGACGTCAGACTTGAATACCGTACACAACCTGGCTAATCAAGCATCATCCGGTCTTTGAGCATGAGTCTGTTTGGAAGAGGGGAAGTCGAGACCGCATGAGTTACAGTTTCAGGTGCGAGCTGCACATTTCAGACAGAAGCTAATTGTACAGATTTGTGTTTTTATTCTTGAAACAGTCCACAAGAAGGCAAAAGTGAGGCTTATTTTCAACTTAAAAAATAAAATAGGTTAACAAAGAATAAAACATATTAGTTAAGAAGCTAAACAACCTTCAGAATGGAGAAGAAGGGTGGTTTACGTGACTTTGAACATGGCACGAGTGCTGGTGTCAGACAGGCTGGTACTGCAAACGTATTTCAAAAACTTGTGACCTACTGGGAGAACTATCATCTCTCTCTAGGGTCTGGATGAAAAAGAGAAAATATCCAGTGAGCAGCTGCTCTCTGGGTGAAACTGAATTTTTCCCTTCACTTGCCAAAGATGCCAGTGGTTCTAAGTTTCCTCAGTGGAAATGCGTGGATTAGGTGTCACACTTTTTTTCATTCAGAGTCCAATTTCATTTTCATTTGCTGTTTGGTTAAGTTTGGGCAATAAAACTACTTGATTAAGTTGTGCTGCCTTACAAGTTAACTTTAATTTAGTTTAGTTAACTTTAGTTTTCATTTTCTGTTGGTGAGGTTTAGATAACAAGGCTACTGGTTTAGGATAAAGTGATAAAAGGTCAGATTTATGCAATAAAAACTCTGATTTAGGTTTAGAAAAAGATCACGAGTTGATGATGCTTCAGCTCACAGAAAACTTATATGGTGCAGATACAAAATCAAGTCCTATTAAAATTCTTTATTTAAAAATATAGAACAACCTGTGTCCATGTAAACAAACACACAGTCTTGCCATGCGAATTCATGTTTACCAGATATCTAGCTGTGTTGTTCCTTTCTTCATTAGTATCATTATTAGTAGTAATTATAGTAATTATAGTTTTTATGAAACTGTCTTATCTCTTCAGCACCACAATAATCATGATTATCATGTTTACTGCTCCCCTCTTTCCTTATCTATTATCTAATGATGATTCAGCCTGCTGTCACCCTGCAAAGGTCACAGTCATACTGTGTGCGTGTGCTTATTTGTGCGTCTGTAACAGTTTGAATGCTGTATGTGGTAAGACCTCACACACACACAGGAGGAGGAGTGTGTGGGAGTTACATCAGTACAGTGAGAGGAGGAGGAGGAGGGAGATCTGAGCACGATCTGAGCGTGGTGGTGATGGCGTCTCCTGCTGCTGCTGTTAAATGTTGATCATGTGAAGGATCTGATGCTACGAGAAGCCTGAACTCTGGTGATGTTCTGTGTTTATCTTGATCTTCTTGTTCATGTGAAACAAAGAGCGAAAGCATGAACACATCACAGAATAACAGCTGTGCAGAAGCAAAAGCACCACACTGACACGACACTCAAAACTGCTGCAAATAACACGAGTGTGTTATTAGGCTGCAGTGGCCGGGCTTCTTTTTGTACTTGTTCTTGTGTCTATTTGCATCTTTGAGGTCATCTTTGCAATAGAAACATGTGGTCTTTTTGCATCTTTCCTTTACTGTATGCATAACTGCAGTCATTTTATTGTCACATTGTGCCCGTCTGCCCTGTTCTGGACTTTCCATATTAGTTTTGTGCCTGTTTTAGGATCTTTTCTACAACTTTGAAGTTGTTTTATGTCTCCTTTTGTCCTCTGTACCTTTGTTTATTTCCATAATTTCTTTTTGCATTTCTAAAATTTAGTTTTATTCTCTTTGCAGTCTTTTTTGTGTTGCATTGTGCCTATTTGTTATTCGCTTCTTTGGCTTTTTTGTGTGTCTGCTTTTGGTTCATTGTGGTCTTTATTTGCATCTTTGAGATTGTTCTGTGTCTTGAATTTCCAAACTGTGTGACGGCCGTCCTGTTAGGCACAAATTTTCCCATCAGCTATTCTCCACAACCGCCTGATGTACCCACACACCTGCTCCCAGTACCCTCATCAGCTCAGCAGTACAGCTTCCTGCTCTTGGGCCACAGCAGTCATTTCTTCCAGCCTTTTTGCCTCTTTGATTTTGATTGTTTTTGTGATGCAGGGTCTCTGTGTGTTCAGTGACTCAGTAAATGTTGCCTTTACTCCACCTGTTCTTCCTGTGAGTCAGAGAACATGTTGGTTAACTGACCCTGTGGACAGATCAGGACAGCAGGTCCCTGCACACACGCATCTAACAGACCAAGGCTGAAAGAGAGGTCAAACAGAAAACAATGCTTTGCATTTTTTCACTCTTTTTGTAAAAGTAAAAACATCTGAGATTGCATGAAAGGGAACAAAATGTGCTGAAAAATTCATAAACTAGTAGAAAGCTGTCAGAGGGACCAGCTTGTTTATAATTACACATTTAAAAATATCTCTAATACCCAGAGATACGCGTACAGACTAAATGAAATGTCAAATGTTGTTTTTCATTTGTTTGTTTTAAAAGTCAGAATTTAGACGGCTTGGGTTAACATGTTTATTTTAAACGTTTTTAGGAGCCAATATTTATTTGTTTGTTTTTGTATGAGTCTGCATTATGTCAAATATCAGCACACTTTACTTCCATCATGGCAGAAAGTCAGAATTTCTCTACATGAGTCACGTCACCTTCATTTCCCCCAGAGAGCAGCGCCACGGGCGGGCAAAGAGGCGGGGTTTCCCCTGTGAACTTTCTCTCCGCTACGTGATGAGATCCTGTTGCCAGTGGTGCTTTCGGGTTTTCTGGTTTTTAACCTCAGCTCACACACTGAACAGAATGAAAGTCTGGAGTCTCTAGTTTTCAGATGACAGACTTTCCCACCTCTGTTCTGCTTTTCCCACGGTCATTACAGATTGCTCCAGCAGTAAATGTTTGGCCACCTTTTGGGCCATTTAGCAGGAACTTTCCCTGGTCTCTTGAGTTTCTAACAAGCTTCTTGTTGCTGCAGGGGAAAGGGTGGGTATGAAAGTGTCACTTCCCTGAAACGTCCCTGAGGAAAGCAGCCCTGTTCTCACCCCTCTCTGGTTGCAAACATGCCACAAACGAGCCCGATATCAGTTCAGTCAAAAACAGGCACGAGGCGGGTGGAGCTCTGTCAGCTTTCTCCAGAAATGTAAAAAGTTGTTTCAGGGAAATAATCCACCTTTTCTTTGTATGAGTCTTGATGAGCTTGACTTTCTACTTCCCCTCTGGCCTCACCCCCACTCCCCCTCCCTCCCAGAGGAATGTACAGGTGATACCAGGTAACATTCCAACTTGGCTCGACCTCATTAAGTCCTTGAGCTGCAGGAAACAGAGCCAATGAATACTGCTGCTGCTGGTAATGAGGATAATGCTGCACGCATAGTGACAGCTGTGTTTACCTGTGACTGACTCTGCAGAACGAGACCTGGACTGAGACCAGATCTGAGTCTGCTGTTCGCTTACAGGAAATCGCAACTGTCTCAGCAACGGGAGGTCAAAAATGAAACGAGCATTGCAGCAGCAACAACACAAGCAAGTGTGTGTGTGGTGGAGACTAAGATCTGAAATTTACTATACTGGTGGAGACCAAACTCCAGGTCCCCACGAGTTTGAAGGCATTTTTCACACTCAAAATGTGGTTTAGTGTCAGGGTTACAATTAGGTTATGTTATGTTAGGGTAAGGGTCAGGGTAAGCAGCAATGAGATGTCCCCACGAGGATAGCAACACCTAACTAAGTGTGTGTGTGTGTGTGTGTGTGTGTGTGTGTGTGTGTGTAGGGGGGTAAACTTTCTAAACTTTTTTATTGTGCCACACCTAGTTGGATAAGTGGATCATCTACAAATCGTCTTCTAATTAGAAGGCGGGTGGTTTGATTCCTGGCTGCCCCCGTTTGCACGCTGAAGTATCAGCCAGATTTGGTTACTTACAGCACAGTGCACCACATGCAGTGACCAAAATGTGCACAAGATCTGGTTCCCTGTCAGCACCCAGACTCAGGATAGACTCTTTGAGCTGATTCTGGGCATTCAAGCATGCTGTGTATATGCAGGGGTACACAACGTTTGCACACTAGGCCAAGGTTTGCTGTGCATACATTGTTTGTCTATGTTACTGTTTTGTGTGCACATGTCCTATGAGTTACCATCTGATTTGTGCAGCGGAAGCTGTCGTCTCAGTTGGAGTAATTAACACGTTTGCAGAACAGTTATGTGAAGTTTTCTTGTTTGCACAGGTTTTTCCCATAGCTGAACATATTCACAGGGGATATTTTCTCATCCGTGTTCACAATTCCCATGAGGATAATGTCAGATGTTTTAGACACATCATTTGTGTTATTTGTATTGTAAATAGTGATGTGTCTTAAACTGTGATCTCAGGTATGCTGTTGACTGTGACACGCATTTTATTCTTATTCATACTCTCTTGCTCAGCTTCACACAGGCTACGTTCTTCACAAACATCAGTATTTTGTTGGCACGAAGCTTCTATGTTTGCTCTGTCATTAAGGACTTTACTGGATTTCTGCAGAAAGCATCAACAGAACCATCAGAGTTCACTCTGCCGGGCAGCGTGAGTGAATTTCACGTGAAGCTGACAAGTCATTTTTCAGTTGCACGCGCTCGTGCCGAACGCACTGAAGTCATCGTCCTGTCTGCTGCTAACAGCGCAGAAAACACAGATGGTAAAATCATGATCCACCAAAGTGCAGATCGACTGCAGAACAGCAGCAGCAAAACATGCTGAGACAAAGAAACGGGTGAAAAACAGACATGACAAAATCCAGAAAACTGTATGAAAGTGGAAAATGTGATAAAAGCTGATGACTGATTCCAGTAATAAGGACAAGAAGAAGAAGAAGAAGAGGAGAGCAGCTCAACAACATGACTCAACAACATGACTCAGCACACCCAGCCCAGAGCTGGCCTGCTGCCAGTCTGTTTACTGTGAGCTTCACATGTCTTCATCTGATAATACAAACATGTAGCATTCTGTTTTTATTTGTTTTTAATGCATTTATTGTTTTCTCCAAATGAAATGTTTTTTCTTTGTTCGCCTTGTTGTTGTGTTTTGTTTTTAAACCTCAGCAACAAACTGCCAAAGCTTCCTCTTACAAGCAGAAAATGTTTATGAGCTTCTTTGCAAATATGTTTTGCTGCCGCCTTTTAAAAAACTGAATCAGTAACAGTCAGCAGCAGATCTTAGTCACCTTAAGCGGCTGGAAAATCAGTAAAAGTTTTCACATGCATTTCGAAACACGCAATAATTATGTGACTCTTTGTCTGAAAACAGACTGGGAGTCCCAAAAAAGCTCAGTGTGAGTAAAAACTGTGAGTCACGTTCAACCGTGAAGGAAACACAACACGTTTTGAGCTATTTTTGGGAGAACTGATGTTTCGTTCAACATAAGAGAGGAGACAGAGTCTGATCTTTCCAGACGGTGAGGTGGTCAGTGAAGCAGACATGTGAGTCAGGACAGACTAAACTGTCTGTCCCTCTGTCTGTCTGTGTGTGACTCATGTTGATTTTGGTTTTGTTCATAACAACCTGCAGCTGATAAAGCAGCTGATACCTGGTGTCAGTGCCCCCTCTGCTGGTCAAAACATGAATTAGCAGATTTTGCTAGCTCATTGTAGCGACCAGCTGTCGTTACTGAACCATCAGCGCCATCTGCAGGAAGACCTCAAGTCTCCTGCCACAAGAAATCCTCATGTTTTGCCTCACAGTAATGAAAGTTACAGAGTAGAAAGCATATCTAATGAAGTTATTCAAGCAGTTATTCAAACAAGCACAAATGACCAGTTCACACAGGAGGAGCACTAGCTCGGATAGTGAGTTACATCAACAGTGTGGTTGCATCACTCAGATACAAACATGTGGTAAGTATACACAAACAAAATACTGCAATTTCACTCATAATAACTGAAGAATAGACTTCTGGGATCTGCTGGTGGTACAATTTAAGACATAACAATCATTTGCCTGTTAAACTGCTTCTGGAGACGCTGGCTGTAAAAAAGAAAAATTAACTGAGCTGAAGCCGAGCAGACAACTAGCAGCAAACAACAGCCGATAATAACCTGATTAAAAAAAATAAAATAAAAATCTATTATTGTCGATTCATTTCAGTTTTCTTTATATAGCACCAAATCCCAACAATCAGAGGACCTCTTCACAGGGAGACCAAAAACGTTTTTTCACAAATACTGGGCCTTCTAGCATCGAACGATGTGTGAATTGTCTCATTTCTGTGGTTAGACTCAAGTGGACTTAAGAGGAACTGCAGTTTTTGGCTGTAATAATTTGTGATTTCACAGTTACAGTTCTTTGAATCTTCTTTTTTAGAAAGACATAAAACATTTAATGGAGAATAACTGCTGCTGCACATTCACATAACCACATAAGATCAGTGGACTGAAGTGTGTGAGTGTATCCAAACTGTCAGTTTCACGTCAAGAAAAGACAAGCCTGAGAGACTAACACACTGAGATGCCGGGTATGTACACACATGTATACACACACACACACACGCACACACACAAGCGTGCATGCTTCCCGGAAACAACCAGAAGGAGGTGATGCTCACATCCTCCAGACTCTTCCCGGTTATCATGCCCCCCTCACGCGATGCAGCGCACCACAGCCCCGGAGAAAACTGATTGGCTGCTGGGGATCCAGCCTCTGGGGGACAAATCAGAGAGCATCTCTGTGATGTGTCCACAAACGAAACACAAGGCAGCGATAAGAGGAAAAAGAGACTTCCCGGCATCAATGTCAGAGGATAGTGTGTGTGTGTGTGTGTGTGTGTGTGTGTGTGTGTGTGTGTGTGTGTGTGTGTGTGTGTGGTATTAGACAGACCAATATCAACATAACAGATGTGTTTGAATAGAATAGCCCTGTACAATGATAATAAACACTAAACCATAACAGATGTGTTTGTGTTGAACTGCTGCTGACTGATGAACACTGAGCCCAGGCAGAGGTCTGTCCTTCTACCTTTCTGAGGACCTACATGAAAACATGATGCATTCCCAGGCCCCTGATACTAATCCTAATCTCAATATAGTTCAAATTTGACCCAATAGAATTTTAGTTTCAGTGTATTTTAGTTTCAAATCCAAACAACAACAAAAGCTGTCTTTGTGCCCGCTTCATGTAAACTTTCACAGAAGATAAAAATAAGTAGAAGAGGTCATCCTAACCCAAGTCTGCCCTCTGAAATTGGATCTTTTATAAGCATTTCAATCCTTTCCAAGAGGAATATCCCGAGATGTCTGGCACCAGCAAAAGAAAAGCAAGCTCACACTTACCGGCCTCATTATAGTTTTATCAGAGGAAACTCGGACCAGACTCAGGTTTACGGGGCACATCGTGACTCATCTGTGACCACCAGCAGCGTTAATCGCATACAACATCTAGAAATATTGTCACCATCACCATGGAAAAGCCTGTTAAAGCCCAGAATACTGCAGATTTTCCCGTTTTCCCCAGTTTGGGTTTGGGAGCGTTACTAAAATTAAAATAGTAAAGGCGAGTCACTCTGGAGACACTGAAAACCTTAAGACATTCAGGCTCAGTGTTTCCAGCTGTTTCCAGATAAATAGCTGGAAATAGCACAAAGTGGATAAGACACATCACAGATGATTTGAGACACCTTTCTTTGGTTGTCTGCTCCAGAGCCAGCATGGTGGATTCTTTGAAAACTTTCTCTTACACTGTTAAGTAACACATTTTGTATGTGTACTGGGAAGCACAATACTAGCAGAATACAGTGCAGGGCTGCTAACAGAGGTGATAAGTAATAACCATGAAATACCAGCTCCAATGGACGAGGTTGTTCTCACTCCGACCGTGTAGTAGACCGACGATTTGTTACATCCCGAGGCGTTCCTCAGGAATGCGAAAGCTGACCTTCCGCGTTCCTATGATACGCGTCGGGTTGTGGATAGAATCCAATAGATTGATGCTCCCGGCTGTTCTCATGTTTCCTAATTTTTCCAAACTCCTAATACAGGATGTGTTGTTTGGCTGAAAGCTTAGCATACCAAAGATTTGTCACGTAGCATAAAATGTTACACTTTGGGAGGGAGAACGGGTTGAATGGACATAAAACCAGCGCTGAGATGGTGAAAATGATGCTTACAGAACTGGTGGAAACCAAGAACTGAGCCTAAAATCCTGAAGACACATCAAATTTATTGAAATTCATGTTGTGATGTGCAGCAGGCAGGATTGGACCCAAATGCAGGACTCTCAAAGATGGGACTTAAACTCAAAACACAGCTTTTATTGCTAGAAAAACGCTCGAGGACAATAAACACACAAACAAACCAAAACCTCAAACGTGAAACGAAACACTAGGAAACTAACAGGAGCACGAGACAAACACACAGCATGAAGAGGACACAACACACGGCGTAAATACACACCGGAGCAATCAGGGAATGGGAGACAGGAGGGAAACACAGCTGGGAAAAATCAGACTTAACGGGACAAGGGAAGCAAAACTGACAGGAGCGTCTCATGTCAGTGTTTCAAAGTAAAACAGGAAACACGACAGGCACAGACGTGACACTGAACACGAGGGGACAAGAACAAAACCTAAGGACTAAACTCTTAACCAGAATTAAACTGAAACATAGGATAATAATAATTATCAAAACAGCACAACTAGAGAATCAGAACATAAATAATAACACAGAATAATACCAAAACACAAGAACCTGAAAATACTGATCAAAATGATCCGAACCATGGCATTAAAAATACAGCTAATGTAAAGAGCACATTTTTGAACATGCATTTCATTTTCATATCACCCCAACTGAAAACAAATTAGCAAAAAATGTTTTTTTAGTACCTAAAAATGTAAAGATTTAAAATAACCCAAAACCAAAGATGAATGAAGCTTTAAATGTTTCAGCTTGGTAGTGCTGGATTTCTTTTTTCTTTTTTTTTCAATTTCATTGTGTTGTTGTTGAATTCTTGCAACACAAACTGAATCCTGTATTTGAGCTGCTGATGTTTAGGAGCCCTGGAGTAAAGCTTCTTTTTTAAACCTGCAGCAGCATCTTGTGTAAAACTTGCTCAACCACATTAAGAGTTTCCACAAACTGACATGAAAATCCAGAGGCCAGAACATCTGTACCTGTTCTGCAGGTGACTCAGAGTTTGAGGCTGGTGTTTTCCATTGTTTGAGTTCAGGACAGCAGATCAAACACAAACAGAGGAAACATGAGTCACATCAAACTCTGGAATCTTTATTTATGCATTTAATCCACCTGATTACACCATGTCATTCCTGCCATTTTACTGAATTCTTTAAAGTTTTTATCAAAGTCTTTGTGTAATGAAGGTAGCTTCAGTTTCACTTTTTCCCAACTCGTCTTCCTATCTTTTACGTATGCTTGCAGATTTTGATTTCTTGTGTCTCTACAAGAATGAGGTACAAAAAAGCAAGATAACAGCAGTGACACCTTGCACAAAAGTTGCAGGTATCATTCTAGAGACCGTTGCTACAAATGAGACTTTATTTCATAACACAGCTAACAGTGAGGCATGGTGACAGTTCAAGAACACAGCATGATGAAAAGCTTTATACAGTGAAATTAAATACAAAGCTGACGTGTACATAACATGAGCTCATCTAACGTGTTCTAGTGTTTGTGCTTCATAAAGTTTTTAAGCTCACTTATTTTCAGATTATAAATTGTCAAGTAAAATGGAAGGAAAGGCATTTTGAATGTAGCACGGTCAGCTTTCCTGCCAGGTAAAGGAACAGCCCAACATTTAGAAATCCTGTTGGTGTGATGAGAAAATACATATCTGAGGTCTTCAAGAGTATTAAATATAAAGGCTAGCTTAGCACAAGGTATGCAAAATTCCAGTTTAGCTCCCACTGTGGATCAGCAAAGTGGGGAAACGAGGATTCCCATAAAATCAGTCCAACACCAGCCTTTTCCCTGCCTCATGTTCCCTGCCCTGCTCAGTGTTAATAATCCGCACTGTTTATTTCATAATAAAGTCTCATTTGTAGCAACAGTCTCTAGAATGACACCTTGCACAAAAGTTGCAGGTATCATTCTAGAGACTGTTGCTACAAATGAGACTTTATTTCATAATAAAGTCAAAGGACAAACTGATGACATGTTAGCTGACTTAGAGGCTGCTGACCTTTCTTTGGACAAACATGTTTAAAAACACACTTAAAAAGTTCCAATAGACTAACATTACCTGTGAATGAAGTTAATTCAGAGTTCATGACCAGGTGCTGACATTTTAATGATGCAGTTAATAAACTGACAGATATGAACTGAGTTTAGAACGACAGACTGAATTACTTTATTTTCAAGTAGAACTTTGTAAGGTGAAAAACAAACTTTCTCACAGAAACTTAGGTGAATAAATGTAACAAGCACATTCAGTCTACAGTCAGAGAAGGAAGCAGGAAGGGTGGAGATATGAACTAAAACAACAGGAATCACAGCTTTCACGCTGGGTTTATGTCCCTTGTGTTTTTGTCATTTTATGATCTTAATTTATATTCACTGTGTTTTCAGGTTTAAAAGATGAGAATTTTTGGTGAAGAAAAGCTCACTGTGTACTTTTAACACAGGCAGTGCCTTGGCTGTCCCATCAGATGTTGTGCTTTTTACTTTTAAACAGACCCTCTCACAGCGTAGCTTAGCCATGACTTAGCTTAGCTATGTTAGCTTAGCCATGACTGTTATGTAACCAAGACAAAAGAAACAGAAACAAAACAAAGACTAACATGTAATAATGAATAAATAAGAGAAATTAAAGCATTGTGTAAAAGAACTCATATCACAAAACTAAAATAAAGCAAATACATTTTTATTTATAGTTGGCCTATAATAAAATTTTGAAGAGGTGAATAAATGCTTCTAGGTTACAGAGACTGTCCATTCGCTTCTGCTTATCCTTCTCAGGGCAGTGTTGCCAACTCCTCAGTAAGGAAAATTGCTATTGGCTGTTCTAAAAGTCATCGCCTAATTTGCATAATTGGTCATGCTAATGTAATTGTAACCTACCTTGTTGAAGAGAGAAATAACAACGTGGAACGAGACATAAAGTGAGCAAAGCACGTCTTAAATGCAGTTAGAATTTATTTAGAACTACAAATTAAATTTCTTTTAGCAATCATTGTTTTTTTAATGTCACAACTCCAACCCTGCTCCTTTATCCGGGCTTGGACCGGCAAAAGTGACCCGAAATAGGCACTGTGGTGGAGTTACTTTGTGTGTGTGTGTGTGTGTGTTTATAAGTAGTTTTAAACCTTGTGATCCACAAAACAGCATAACAAGAATTGACTGGGTTACAGTTAGTGCGGGAGTGGCGGCTTTGCTCGATTCATGCAAACTCCACACAGAAAGACCCCGGAATCAAACTCAGGACCTTCATGCTGTGCGGTAACAGTGCTAACCACGGTGCCACCGTGCTGTTACAGTGACTGTTTATTCTTAATTTGATTGTCTTGAAGTGCATTTCAGAGGGGTCCAAGTTAAAACAGGTAAACAGTAGTAAAGCAGACTTTACTACTTTATTTATTTATTTAGATTAAAAAAAATAAAAAGACAAAATTCAGGTACAAACTAGACTGTGTTGTGTGGCTGCAGGGGAAAATCCACCAAGCAGTTTGCACAAACAAATGACCAGTTACTCACACAAACCCACATATCTTGTACCGCACAGTGTGTGCTGACAAACAAATGTTCTCGGAGTCAACTGCTTGCACAGCAGCTTCTGGACAAAAAGTGCATAATAATAGTTTATTCAATGGAGTTACGGAGGACGAAGAAGGTCTCTAATATAATCTGACATTCACACTCTCTGGATTTCCGGTTACACAGAAGTGCCTCACAAGATAACCCAGACTCAATGGGTCTCAAGCTGTAGCACATAAAGTCACGTTATAAAGAAAGTTGACCCTTTTCAACTGTTAAATTAGGTTGAGTTTGCTCCTCACGAGTAAGACATCTGATTTATCTCTGTGCTGTCAATGAGACCCTTTGATGTGCACTGATAAAGTGGCCAATTTAAATGTCATTCATTAGTTAGATAGATAGATAGATAGATAGATAGATAATATATATAGATGCCGACCACCAGATGGCAGCAAATTATTTTGTTGGGGTAAAAGCTTCACTGTTGCTAAACAACTGGTGTTTGCATAGAGAGAAGAGAAACAACAAGAAGAGTCCCTGAAGCCTTGAATATTTTTCAGTTTACACAACTTAAATACAAGCATATTGTCCCTGTGTTGCTGTGTGGGCTCTGGGTCAAAATCCATCCTTCACAGGACTTGGCCTACCTGGTCTGCTTAGACTGGGTCCTTGAAAGGCACCGAAGACCGGAAGTAAACAGTTAAATGTGACTGTTTTAAGTATTTCGTTGTACACTTTTCACACTTCTCAGTGATCATAACCAATCAGCAACTAGTTTCTAATCAGTCTTCAATCGTTAGGCCATCATCGGCACTGATGCCAGCGATGGCTTTTTTCCCCTTTATTCTTTTTTTCTAAGGTACTGACATTACATGTATGGGGTACTGTTGTGTTGTTGTCTTTACTGCAGAAAAAAAATTTCATTATAGTTTATTTCCAAAAACTGCACAACACTCTTTAAAATTCATGCAAGTACAAGTGTACAAACCACTGACTCATTTTTACTGATGGATGCAATTTGAGATATAGCATAGGTAAGAAAATATAACTAATGCTCACATTGTTGGCAAGAAACTAAACATAAGGACTGGTTCTCATACAGCACTTTTGTACTCTGAGCACTCAAAGCGCTTTGCACAACTCATTCATTCACCCAATCACAAGTTTTTAGTGCTATCTAACTAACATTCATACACATTCACACGACCAGCCTGGGGTTCGTATTTTGCCCAAGGATATCTGGCATGCAGACTAGAGCAGACTAGGATTGAACTACCAACCTTTAGGTAGTTGACCTGCTCTACCACCTGAGCTACAGCCGTCATATGGCATTTGTATTTCCATGTTGCGACTTTAAGAGCTATTTTGTAGGTAGCACATTAACAGAACAATGCTGCAGGATTATAAAGTGGAGCTTAAGCCCAGGTCAGTAAAGTAGATCAATACAGCTGTTTTAGTATATACACGTATCTATACCTTCACTATGATAACAATCAGATCCGTGCCACCACACAAACTGCTGTCAATGTCAAATTTGTATCAGATGTTTTCTGTTCAGCTCTTTTATTGGCTCTGTGGGAGCGGGGGGAGGGACTACTCCCATCTTTACCACTAAAAAATAATCTGTATTCCGGATTCTTTGGAGTGCAATATATATCCTTTTTATTCATTCATAGTTTGTGAGTGTCATTCATGTTGAGGAAATACAAATGAAAGCATCTTGCGTTCAGATTAAGTCAGTTAACCTGAACATGTACATGCAGTAGTGGAATGATAAGATCATGAATTTGCTGATAAAAGAATTTATTGGCATCAATAAACTGCTGAGAGTTATTTCTACTGCCCACGTACAAAGTGCAGCCGTTTCTGATATTGCTAAAGCTGAACACAGCTAACAGTGAGGCATGGTGACAGTTCAAGAACACAGCATGATGAAAAGCTTTATACAGTGAAATTAAATACAAAGCTGACGTGTACATAACATGAGCTCGTCTAACGTGTTCTAGTGTTTGTGCTTCGTAAAGTTTTTAAGCTCACTTATTTTCAGATTATAAATTGTCAAGTAAAATGGAAGGAAAGGCATTTTGAATGTAGCACGGTCAGCTTTCCTGCCAGGTAAAGGAACAGCCCAACATTTAGAAATCCTGTTGGTGTGATGAGAAAATACATATCTGAGGTCTTCAAGAGTATTAAATATAAAGGCTAGCTTAGCACAAGGTACACAAAATTCCAGTTTAGCTCCCACTGTGGATCAGCAAAGTGGGGAAACGAGGATTCCCATAAAATCAGTCCAACACCAGCGTTTTCATGTTCCCTGCCCTGCTCAGTGTTAATAATCTGCACTGTTTGGGAGCTAGTATGAACACAGAAATACATGAAAGGAATTAGCATAGCTCCACCGAGCTGTGTCTCTAATGTCCTGCTATAGTTTCATTTGTACACAGCTACACCTGCTTTCACTACGTCAGCCTGGATTTTGTTCAGGCAAAAATAGTGTTTGTTTAAAGTAGCACGAACAGCACAAATATGTACAAAGAGATGTTGTACTGGTCACTGCTGGTCATTGCAATGATGCGCCAGTATGACTGCCATAATGTTCAGAGAGATGTGATTTTTAAACAGGATGATTTGTTATGGGGCAAAAACTGTAATTATTAGAAAAGCTACTTGGATACGTTTAACGTGTGGTTTTAAAAGTTTTCATCCTAAAATGTTTATTACGAGTAACCATAAGAGTTCCAAAGTATAGTGTCTAAAATCAATATTGGAACTATGTTACAATCATGCAGCATAAAACTTCTTTCACAGGTGGATACAAGTATCAAACTTCAAATATTCATTCTTAAATTAATAGTATTTTTATAATAATAAAAGCAATCACTCAAAATCCCACGATGGGGGCTAAACTAGTAAACTACACATGCTTTCTGAATGATGTCAGTGTAAAATTATAAACCATGTGGAAGAAGTCTGAACCCATCGGGTTTTTTATATTCATTTGATAAAAGGCTGTCAGTATAGTAGTGCCAGTAATACTGTTTCAGTCACATCTCCTGAAGCGAACTCTTATAGTTCTCACTGGTTACACAAAGCTCCTCTACGACACACTCAAAAATAATGTTGTTTACGGTGGTTCAGGATTTACTCAGACGACCTGTGGCTCTGTCTCCTGCATCTGTGTGTTGGATTCTGAACCATAAAATAATGTAAAAAGCACCTTGAGTAAGAAACTCAGGTGAAAATATGAAAATCTGAGTGGCAAAAGGGGTGTGACATGCAAATTTTGGAGTTTGGTACACTCTAACAGGTCCAGTGACATGGCTGATCGAGACACGTCTCACATGTTTCTGGTTATTTTAAATAAAATGTTTGCTTAGTTTGATTCTTTTTCAGGACAGTCAGTTAACATGAAGTCAGCTTAAAAGAAGAATTAGTTACTGTGATATTTTAGCTTTAACACGCTGGTAAATTTTGTAAAACACATTCTCAGCTTTGGAACAGGACTTCTTGTTCCTTAGATGTGACATTACTTTCATGGGAATATCAAAAGTCAGCACAAACATTTGATATTACATATAGGAGTGAGTCAGATCTCATAGTCAGACCCCGGAGCGAAATGACGGCAGAGATGCATCTCACAAGCTCAGGCAGTGCAGCTACGTGCACATATTTATGCAAAGCTCCTGTTTGATGCACTCAGAGATGCACAGACAACTGTTTCACAGTTTCTGCCACATTGAAAATAATATTTGAGTCTTATGGTCTTCTAAGCCGCAGGTTTCCTATTTGAATAATGACCAACATTAGCATTACTGACTAACCTGAGCTTTGAGGTCAGTTTCTTTTTATTAATATGTAAACTGTCATGACCACTGATCAGTGGTCGTGAGTACTGTCTAAAAAGACCTGGGAAAATCCTGCACTGTAAGATGGTAAAAGATGTAACCCTGTCCTTGGTAGAGAAATGACTGTTTCCTTTTCATTTTAATAGTAACGTATATTAATTATTTAAAAGCATCCAAAGTCAGGGTCAGCCAATCAGAGGAAAGCTACATTGCAGGGGAAGGAGCTAAAACAGCTTATTTGAGACGGACGATTAACTGAGGAATGGCACCAAGGCCTGTGATCAATAACGATCACTGTGAAACTGAGGCTCACAATAAAAATACAGAGCTAGAAACTAGCAGAGTGGACCTGTTTTAATAATGTTTGCCTCTCTGTCCTGACCCTGGTGTGTGAAAATAACTGATCTTTTAAGAACCACAAAAGTAGTTTTGGAATTAATTAATTAAAAGCATCTAAAAACTATCAACACTAACAGATAGTGAGTTAGCATTGCATAAGCATAAGACAGCACAGTTCATTATCTTAGGTTTGCTGGAAGTTTCCCCTGCTGCTTCCAGTCCTTGTGCTAAGCTAGACTAAACACGTCCTGGCTCCATCTCTGTGTTGGACACGCAGAGATGAACCACTACAAAAGGTGCTTCCAGATATTTTGGATTGTTCCTTTAAATCACTTATACAGTAGCTGCATGCTTCCCTGCACCTCCCCGCTAATGCTAACAATGTTTTGTTTTCTGTGTGTTTGATGAAAATGAAAACAGTGCAAAAGGCCAGTTGGAAAATCACTGAAGCCGTTTTGTAGTTTCCTGCTGAGTTAAGGTGAAATCTGATGTTTCCACTGCAGTCCGTCAGCTGAGAGTTCAGAGGCTAAACACTGTTAGCTTGCATGTTGAAGATCTAATCACAGCAGAAAGCTGAGCTCCAAGATAAAAAACAGCCACAGCCACCAAGGAGGGAATCACAATAGAAAAGCAGTTAGACTTCTTAGATAAAGGATTATTTAATTATTTTTCTGCCCTATCTGCAGGACGGAGAATAAATGTCTGGTATATATGTGATGAATAGTCCTGAGGCAGCCAATCAAGAGTGCCACAGGATTTCAAAAACGTAAACCATGCTCCCCTCTGCCACTAGGGGGCAGCAAGCAGCCACAAATGTTCTTTTTGGGAATGCCTAATATATTAGCATGCTAGCATGTTTTAGCAAACCTGACAGCCCCAAATACTAGTGTTGAGCATGTCATACAGATGACTAAAGTAAATGTAGTATCACTGAGTTCATATTCTGCAACATCAGATTTAGCATGCTAACATGTTCCATCCAGTTCCTGGGTTTCTTGCTCATCATTGCATGTTGCTAGAATGTCAACGGGGGACAAGTGAAAGCAGGCCAAAAGAGTTTCATCATTCTTGTGAGCTAATGGTTAATAGTTAATAACTGTTAGATTTTAAAAACTAGTGCTTTCTGGTTGTGTACTTAAACTTAGCTTAAGTGTGAAGCCTGCTGCGCTGGTTTTATTTCCACTATTTTAAGCAGCATGCCGAAAAATAAAATCTTACACAGGAACTACTCTGCTTTTTCTTACTTTGTTACATAAACATTTGAACATGTATTTATTGGGATAAACTCCTTGAGATGTACCATCTTGTGTTGTAGGAGGTCATGTTAAATTAATTGATATCCAGGGTACCACTATAGCTCACCTGGCTGCACAGGTGACCCTGTGAAGGCTATAGTCCTTTAAGTCCACCCTAGGTTGTTGTTTGTGTGTGTGTTTGGGTTTTAACTGTTTTCTTTTTGTTTACACAGTCATCTGCACACAAGCATTGCATGCTGCCCCTCGGCAGGCTTCCAACAGTGGGCCAATTCACACAAAGGACTCGGAGAGAAAGGGACCTTTACAAACCATGGAGGAGAGAGCTGGTTTTAGACAGAACTGAGGGGCTCTATAAAGGGCCAGTATACAATGAGTTTCTGTGAACTAAGAATCATGCAAGTCTAATGTTGTCGAGTCCCAGAAACATAATGAGCTGAAAATAAGATCATCTCTAAAATAAAGCTGTCAGGACCAGTTGGGTTGGTCCTGTAGGAACTGCTGGAACAAACTCGAGCTTAACCATAATCTGATTTTTGGCTCAACATTTACAATGACATTAGTGAAGTACTCCTTACTCTTTCATGTAATTGTTAATAGTGGCAGGAGTTAGTTGAGTGTGTAAAAAGTTTTTTTGTTTGCTTTTTTTACAAATAGTTTAGACCATAAACACAATCCATGTCAGGTGTAGCAGGAGCCCGAGGTCTTGATATAAATATTCAAATATTCCAGATTCCATTTTAAGTTATTAGTCATTTTGTTCATTTGGGCTCTAGCATTCAGACAGACTCTAAAGTCTGTGAGTCCTTTGCAGTGAGTCCTCTGCAGCTGCCAGCTGCTCTACATGACACTGCACTTTCCCTTCAGCTTGTCAGCTCGTTTCTGTTTTCCCGACCGTTTCCCGTCGATGCTCAGGCTCATGTCCCGCTTCTTCTCTAGGGCCAGCAACTCCTGGAACAGTTCCTTGACGTTGGTGTTCGTCTTGGCCGACGTCTCCATGAAGGCACACTTCCAGGCAGCCGCCTGAGCCTCACCTTCCTTCATCTCCACCTCACGCTGAGCCGTTTCATCGCTTTTGTTGCCCACAAGCATGATGGGAATGGATTCCACGCTGCCTTTAATGGCCAAAACCTAAATGGGCATGAGATAACATCAGTTAGGACTAAACATTAGGTCATCAAAGATGAAGCTGTCAGTCCTGAGCATGACTTCTGCAGTGAACTGCATATCACTGAGGCATTTTTCACTTTGTTTCTGCACCACCAGACTGACGGTATCATCTGTGGAGGTGTGTGTTTGGTGTGTGCTTCAACATCTGTGATAACAATGGCGTTGGAAAACCAAAGTTTCTGAAAGATTTTTGTGAGTTTAATGTGCAGTGGTGCAATTAATCTGCAGAGTGTGACCTGTTGATAGATGGGTTTGAGCTCCTCCAGTGACTGGCGGCTGGTGATGGAGTACACTAGGATGAAGGCATGGCCTCTGGAGATAGACAGACGCTGCATGGCGGGAAACTGGTGACTTCCTGTTGTGTCAGTAATCTCCAGCGTGCAGACGCTCTTATCACAGCTGATCACCTGCAGGGATGACAGGCACTGATGTCAGGTATTAACAGTGACAGCAGATTTGATAGGAGGGTTTCGTTTACACATTTCTGTTACTGCAGTGTGGAAGGAAACATTATCCAGACGCAAGTGTCAGTTTCTTTTTAACTGCTTCAGCCAACCAGCTTTTTCTGCTTCTTATCTGAGATGCCCCAGATAGCAATGAATCAGTGCTGATGGCCTTATGATAATTCATAAAATGGTTCTAAGCCAAATATAGCAAAAATATTCTACATCAAACTTGAGCCAATTTTGGTCAAGACCTGGTGCACTTAATAGTTTGCTGTGAAGACTGAATAGAGCCCAAATAACACTAAACGATGTGGGTGATGTTTGGCAAAGCTATGGCATGGTTGGGGCTCATTTACTCACTCTGTGTTAGTAATTGCAGAAACCTTAAATGTATGCACATTTCATTCATGGTATTAGAAACTTTTACAGCCAAACTTTCTGATCATGCGTGAAGATGCTCAAGAGCCCCACCTGTCTGTAGGTGTCCTCGACTGTGGGGATGTAGGTGTCTCTGAAGGTGCCTTTCACGAACCGAAGCACCAGCGAGCTCTTCCCCACCCCGCCGGCACCGAACACCACCACCCGGTAGTCATTACTCTGCTCTGGCATTCTGGGAACTACAGTTCACCTGCTTCTCTGGCTCTACGATCTGTAAGCTAAAGAAGACAGGACAAGAACATAAGCTGGATTATTTAATACGACTGGATCAAAATGAAAGGGTCAAAACGATGTCCTGCACATTATATCACCTTAAACATTGCATTCATTTGAAGTGTGGGGCTAAAAGTGAAGTGTGGACAACTACTCTGTTTCCCTAGGTGTCCATGAAGGTAGCAGAGCACCTTCCAGGTCCACCTAAGGTACAAGATAGTAAAAAACCCAGCTTTGCTTGCGCCTCGTGTAGCTCATCTCACCTTTATAAGAACACTTTATTTAGTTTTGTTAAAGCTTTACACCTTACAGCTCACCCACACCGAGTTTTACACGTGCCTGTCGACAGTTATTTGATGGCCAATGAATTCAATTTAGATTCATCACTCTATACAACTTGTTTTCAGTCCAGTCTTGTGTAATTTGGTATACCTCGGCCTTTTCTTCCTGTTTCACCTCTTTAACGATGTCTCGTTGACAGCCAGACTTCCACAGAGACCATATCTGATGAATCTTTGGCGAACAGTCGATGGATCGAGGGTCAGATGCGTCTGTCATGTCCTGTGTCAGGTCTTAGCTGCTTTTTTCCTATTTCTTAAGGACAGGACTTTCGGATGCTGTTCATCGGATGTAGATAGTTTTTCAGGCCAATTTTGTTCAATTTTCAACTATTTTTGTTCACAACACAAGACTGACAAAAAATGCCAAGACATGGCAAGTTTTAGCTAAAAGCCCTCGGAATCACTTTGCTGGTGCAAAACTACTATCTTACATCTATTTGTGTTACCTTTTGCATTTAGAGATTCAACACTTTCGTTGTATATATGCAGTGACAATAAAGGGCTATTCTACTCTATTGTATTCCTTTCTAACTGAAGAATTTGAAACAAATGTGTTTTTGTGACATGCTGGTAATAACCAACAATTAAAACTGGTCCTTTGCTAAGTTGTCATCCCTTAAGTTAGGTCCCTTTTTGTGTCTAAATAATTCAAAGGTAACTGTTACGCAAGTTCACAAAGAAAAAACACTCCTCTAAAAATGATCAGGTACAATGACCGGACTTTAAATTATTGAAAAATCATTGAAATGACTGAAAAATGGTTTTTCTTTAGTACTTACTTTCATTATTGGTTTAATCACTTGAAACAGTACAAATACATACAGGCAAATTTAAGTAATTTCAGGATTTCCAGGCTGTGAGCCTCCCTCCACCCCTTCAGAATGACTAACGTGCACAAATGACACTTTTCCATGTCGTTAAAGAGGAGAGCTGAAAACAAACCCCAGAGAAGGAAAGACAACAGCGAGTCTAAAGGGAGCTCCTTCTCCTCCTCACCAACGTCACCACCTCCTTATCTCTGCCACAGATTCAGACCACCAGCCAATCACCACCTCGTTAATCCATCAGCATGACGAGCATCACACATACACCTGCCTCATGATAGCTTCCATTGTGCTTCTGGATATAACCATGGCAGCATCTCAATGTACTGTGTGTGTGTGTGTGTGTGTGTGTGTGTGTGTGTGTGTGTGTGTGATAAAGAGAGAGAGTGTGTTTTTTCCAGTCGCCGTGGTGACGGCACTGAGAGAGGAGAGCAAACATGTCATCGGCACCAGCAGGGCTGTTGTCAAGGTAACCTGCCTGCCCACATCACTTGATGTCACTTCCTGCGCGGAGGCAGGCAGCAGGGAAAACACCTCCAACTAAAGCAGCAGCATCAGAGCTGCAGACACAGAATCTAAAAAAAACAGACCAATGTGAGACCAGGATATGAATTTCATTATTCTAATTATTACTGTCATTGCTACTGACAGTGCAGGCCTGCTTTAAATGGAGACGAAGCAAGAACGATAAAAATAATTTTTATCGTATAAGTTGTGCTTAAAAAGATTATTCCACTCTGCTCAGCTCACCAATCGATCAGACTGATAAAGAAAAATCTTCTATAACAGGCAAAAGTCAAGTTATTTGGTGGATTACGCCCTCTGATGGGCCAACACACAATAAACACAAAACTCTATCCACAGCCTCGTTCATAATCCGTCCTCCTGTTTTATCATAGTCATGGAGAGGATCTCAGGGCGAAGTTGAGGTGCGTCCGTTTTTGCAGATGAACACAAATGACAGCATGCACTGATGAAAGTCAGCTCTTTCAGTCTAAGGCCATTGTTCTCCAGCAGAAAAAGTCGATTCTTTCTCACTCCAAGCTCCAGCTGCTGAGGTAACCCTCTAAGTAGAGCTGGGCGATAGAACGATAACGATATGTATCGCGATATAACTTTTACTCGATAGAGAAATTAAGCTATCGCGATAGACCTCGCCGCTCTTGTCCTCTTAAAATAAAAATAAAAAATAAAATAAAAAAAGGTCAGCCAATCCAAATTAAGTAGCGCAGAGCCGAACCAATCACAGCCGCAGTGTCACGTCGCGTGACTTGTTACGTACAGCACAAGTGCCAAGCCGCACGTGTGTTTGTTTGGGAAGCAGCCAGCGGGTAATGGAGGAAATGAGTGTGCCGACTAGAAAAATCAACCGAGCGTGACCGAAGAGAAAACAGATGATGGTTCCAACGCCGGAGAGATTGTCGAACGGAAGAGCCATAGAAGTTCCGTAGTGTGAAGGTATTTCGGCTATTTCAAGTCTGACAAAAAACAGAGTAGCGTGCACTGTAAATTGTGCTGAAAGCAAGTCTGGAAATACAATAAACTGGTGCATGCGTCACACTGTGCGCCACGTTATTGTTTCGGTGAAATGAATTTCTACAATACTGTTAATTCTACTCTCTGCAGTGTTTAAATGCTTACATATACACACAGTTACTGTCCCTCCACACATACGACTCGGTTCTGCTTCTATGCCCCAGCTTTGTTTACTTTTTCCCACCGAGGCTTCTAGACTTCTGATTGGCCAACATTTCTGCACGGTTAGGAATCTAGCGCCACCTGCTGCTTTGGCATGTTCATAGCAGCGTTTTCCTTCATTTCTGCCTTTATGTGTGGACGGGATTATTTTTTAAAACGAAAACGGAAAATCTCCGTTTTCAAAAATACCCGTGTACGTGTGGACGTAGCCTCAGTCTCTGACTGGAAGCGCTAATTCGTCATTCGGCTTTTGTCAGACTAAAGTAACTGTTAAAACTGTTTGAAAAGCTCAGCTATACAACAAGGAGAGATTGAGAATTTCCTTTTAGTTCTCAGTTTATTTGATATTGACAAAAGTTAGTCAGTTTTGTCTGTTCTTCTGTAAAACAAACTAAGATTTATTTTTAGAATTAATATTTTGTTTCTAAGTGGAATTGACAATTTAGTCTGTTTCGTTTGTTCTATTTTGAAACTTAAACGCTTTAGCGGCTGCCTTTTGTGTAGTTTGCAATATTTGCCTTTATTTATCTGAAAAAGTCTCATGTTCCTTAAGTACATCTACCCTGTTGAACTTATTATGGGAAATAAATATTTAAATAAAAACAAGCTGCTGATTATTTCACATTTTACTTGTGAGCAACGGCACATTTAAATCTTACAAATATAGTTATTTGGCTTATATCGTGATAGATATCGTTATCGCCTGAAATGAAAAAAACATATCGTGATATGAAAAAATCTCATATCGCCCAGCTCTACCTCTAAGGTATGAGGAAAAAAACACTCTTTACTCAAAATGATAGAGATTTTCATTGAACTGCCTTTGAGCTAAGTTTAGACTGGGACTTGCCCACTTCATGCTCCTAACTGTTATTTTGCTCAGCCTAGAGCCACTAAAAAGGAAGTCGCTGAGGTGGTTGATCAGGATGCCCTCGGGTGCACTGAGGAGCTTATATCCAGCCAGCATATCATCCAGCTAGGAAGTTTCTACAGATGCCTCAGGATTTCTGAAATATTACTTTGCTGCTTTAGTGGCCTGCTTCTTTAAGAATTTAACTCAATAAATATTTAACTTTCAAAATGTAAGAGTTGAAAAAAGACTCAAGGTGGAGCCTCCCTCTTTTTATTGTGTCGAGCTAAAGTTGAGTTTGTATCAGGCCGTATAAAAAATGCAGTTTTATCAAAGCCACCTGCATCGCTCAGTCAGGCACAATGTGAACACAGTGTGACATCGGTCTGTTAGTTTCACTCCATAAATTTTAAACAAGCTGAGTTACTGGTTTGAAAGGGTGAATTTTAACGTAAACCACAACCTTACCCAGTAACTTTAACTTTTTACAGAAATTTTAATGAAGTGATTAATATTAACATTACATCAACATTTTAGAATAGTATTAATGCTATTTTTTGTAGTATTGTTAGCAGCATTGTTTAGCCTGTTCATGCTGTTGGCTGCTATAGGGTGTCACCTTTCATGAATTCAAGCCTGTTGCTAGATGGTTGCTAGGCAACATGACAATATTATAATATATCATGTATTATTTAGATATTGCAGAGTTATATGAATGTTAGTGTTGTGAAATTAAAATGATAGCATTCTTTTTTTTTAGCTATTATAGGTGTGTAAATGCTAAAAACAGTCCATTTTAGCCTATTGCTAGTTGGTTGCTAAGACGACACGACAGCAGCATAATAACTGATATAGATGAGAACCTACAGGGGGCGTGTGCAGACTCTGTGCCAAGTTTGGTTTCTCACCTCCTGACTGTTTAGAATGAGTTGGCAAACATAGAGAGATTAAATGTATATATTAAGATTCTTGTGACACATTGTGTCCTTTTTCTTTCTTTTTTCTGTATTTGTTTATTTTTCCCCATCCTTAAATCCATCCATTTTTCTTATCCAATTCAGGATCGGGTGGGTGGGGGCCTGGCAAGAGACAGGGTACACCTAGGACAGCTCGCCAGTTCGTCACAGGGCTGTTCACACTCACATCCACACCTACAGCATGTTTAGAATCATGGGTTAACTGAACAACCATGTCTGACTGTGGGAGGAAGCTGTGGGTCCTTTCTTATTGTTTTTCCATTTTTTCTTACCACATTCAAACCTTTCCCCTTTGTGCCTTACTGTGTGTTAATATAAGACATTCTATTAATAGTTTTCGTCTATTTCTTCTATAGCTTTGGTGATTTAAATGAAACTTCACAGGATTTAATGAAGGATTACAACGAACCCGAAACATGAAATTATTAACACGTTATGTAATTTCCCTCCTGTCTAAAATAAGAAGGTGTGACCTGAAAAAAATAGCACAAAGTTCACACACGCATTTTATCGCGTAACACTCAGTCACTTCCTGAAGAGTTAACAGAACCTTGAAGTCTTCATTCTAAAATGTAACAACTGGCGGTATATAAATGTTATTTTTTCTCTAAAAAGAGAAGCGTCACCACAATGTGACTGCATGAACTCATTCATGTCCCCACATCGTGAGAAATCCAAGTACTCACACTTACACTGAGGTTGCTGCAGTTTCACACCTCCAGCTGAACTCCTCACATCATTCACACTCTGTTGAAAATCTCAGTGTTTAATATCCTGCAGCAAAGAGCTGAATGTGATTCAGAAAGCCACTTCTTCCTGGAGATGAGTTGGAGTTGCTGTTAACTCTCTGAGATGTTTGTGGAGAATAACATCTGAATGAATCGTAAACTGAAAGCTTTTCAGATAAAATCTGATTTTGAGGCGTGAACATGTGGGAAGCGAGTATACCGGTCCAACAGGAAGCTTGCAGCAGACTGAGGAGTACAAAAATGCAAATAACTCATATTTCAGTACTGTACTTTTTCCTTCTACTTGTGTCACTAAATACTTGTGCCTGTCTGCTTGCCAGATCAAAATTTTAGGATTTGATTAAGAAGTGGATTTTAAAAAACACACATTCTCCTCTAAAAGCATCCAAATGCTCCTGCTTCTCAGATGTGAGTTTGTTTCTTTTCTGTTTCCAGCCTTTAATCGATCCATTTTCTATTCTTTATCCAGCTGGAGGTTGGAGCAGTCTAAGTAGAGATCTTCCTCCCTCTGCCATCTCCTCCAGGTCTTCCAGGGATACTGAGGCAATCCCAAGTCAGCCACAGGGCATAATCACTTCAGCGTATCCTGGGTCTGTCCCCGAGGTCTCTGAGCAGGCACACAAGAGGCATCCCATTCAGAGCCACCTCAGCTGGCTCATTTCTTAAGGAGGCTCCTCGCTGCATTTCCACTTACTTATTTTTTAATTTTAATTTGTTTTTGGCTTTTAAATATGAGGATAAGTAAGAGGATGATCAATGTTATAACTGGACTATTAATACAAAAATACAAAAAGAGTAAGATACATTCCAGAGTAAGATCCATCATATTGACTAAATAAAGCCAAAAGTTTCAAACACTACAGTCGGTGTATCGCTGTGTTTTTGCCATGGACCAAAACCATCGCCCACTGGTGGCCATTAAGAAGAACACATCTGCACATCTGTGTTGGCTTCATTTTTCAGACCCGGAAGCTACATTTGTCCTTTTATATTGATATGGATACTCATACACTCATCTCAGGCACACAGCGCTGACACTTCACTTACTTCCAAAGCTTTTTATATGCACTGTTAATGGCAGCACGCAGCATCCTGAACGCCAAACAATCGAACACTTCAGAGAAGAATCAGTCTCAGGCCAACTAAGATTTCTTATGCTTTGCTTTAATGTTTGGTGTTCCTCATGTTTAATGTGGTCTATGCTGCCACAATCATCACAGCACGAGTAACTAATTATCACAGAGCACGTTAGCCAAGCTTTGATCAGCAGTTAGCATTATCCCAGCTAGTTGCTGTAACTGTTTGTAAACGACAGACTGAAAATCAGCTTCTTCAACTGCACAGGTGAGCCTGTCATTGGCTAACAGCCACATGGAGCAGAAACACGTGACGTCAACTCATTCAAAGTGAATGAGAAGTGAGAGCAATGAGGTCTGAAGTGTATCTTTGTGACTCCTGCCAAACTGCGAATTATATTTTTCACTGCGAATATCCAAACCATGCAGCAACATAGTAATAACTAACCTCCAGCTGTGCATGGGCTCATCCCAAATGTTCTTCTGGCTAAAGTTTTCGATGCCATATGATGACATTCCTCTCTCCAGATCAGGAATGATGAGAAGAACCGAACGCTTATCTTACCTGTGTTAATGTGTTTGCATTCGTTTGGCAATGGTTCTATATGTGACTGGTTCAACCCTCTAAGCCACCAGATGTGCATGCTGTTCACTTCTTTTTCCTGTCTGTGCTCACATCCAAAGTTATAGGGTAGATGTAGTATTTAGTATAGTGTCATCCAGACACCAGATAGTTATCTAAACTCCACTAAACCTCATAAATCCTTTTCCGTGGACACTTGAACACCTTTATGAACAGCCACGCTGACCATTTTATGTCAGACTTTGGACCTTTTCTAACTCTCAGAGGCGCCTCTGCCTCTGTTTGCTTTTGGGAACTTGAAGAAGCATCTGACCCGGAAATGGCTAATGACGTCACATGCGCGTCACAGCGCCGACACTAAAGGAAAACTTGAGTTTATCCCTAAGACAGCAACGGCTTTGACTAAAGAGCAGTAAATCATTCTGGGACTCAGTGAGTTTGGTAATCGTTTAACTAACATGTAATAAAAATCAAAATACTATCTGTGTAAATATCATCTCAGTGCAACTGTTGACTTCTCGTGTTAGCTATGACATCACACATAATGCAACATATAGTTCACAAAGTCATTTTTCTTGCACAAACTAATGACACAAAAAGGTTACATCAATCATTGGTAAACAGTATTGATTATGATTTCATTAGCTGTTAAGACACTAAAACAAGCTACTGTATTTACCGCCTGCTCCCTGCCTACATATGCACTCTGAGTATGAACCCAATCTGGATGTGTTCTCCAAACCAGTTATTATCTAAATACTGATCATTACTAAATGCAGTTCACTATTTCTTAACTATAAAGGTGGCTAACTAAAGTATACTTGACTCAAATACCATTTATCAATGATGATGACTTCCATCACTGAGTATGATAAGGCTGGGCTGCTGATCATTCTGTTCTGAGACTTGCACCACATTTCGGTCACCGTGTGACTGTTCTTTAAGTTAAAACTCAAAAAGCATCTTCACTACAGCAGCTTTTACGGTACTATTTTTTGTGCTCGTGATGGCATTTCACGACTATAAAACACTGTCACGACACACACACACACACACACACACACACACTGACCTGCAGCTTTGTTCTCTCAATCAGCTGCAGCTCCTCGGTGTCATTACCTCCTCACATCATGTTAATCACTGTGACTGCACTCAATAGTAAGACTGCTCCTCGGGCGTGCGCGTAGTCGGGCACGCGCGTCTATAACCATTATATGAACGCGCACACCTATGCGCGCGCGCACAGATTGTTGGAATACAGTCAAACCAGCACCGAGCCGGGTGGTGAAATCAGACCGGCCGTGGAGCTCTGCTCCTCGGCTGCTGCCCGACATCCTCCCCGGCTGACGGTGCGTTTGTTTTTTTCCGGTGTGAGTGTCAGCGCAGTGGCGGGTGTGGGTGTGATGCCTGCGGACTCACCTTATCTCCGCGGATCCTCTCCGTCGTTCCCTGTGAGTGTGTGTGTGTTTGCGGGGTTTGTCTACTCCGGAGCGGCTGTGAGCAGCCTGAATCCTCGGCTGTCTGACTCACACCATCATCATCACCATCATCATCATCACCATCATCAGACCTGCTGCTGCTGCTCAGCGCACACCAGACCTCCTCTTCCTCCTCCTCCTCCTCCTCCTTCTCCTCCCTCCTCCATCACCTCCTTCCGCGACTCCGCTGGCAGGACAAGACTTCCGTTCGAATGGATTTTCAGAATAAAGGGCTCTTGCGGATGATCTTACTGAAGTTACAGACTGCATACAATATTATTTAAAGCTTCAAATCCGCTACACCAAATATCTGTATTCTCAAGGATAAATGGGTAGCACTAAAACATGCTAAAGATTTCAATTGTTACCTTCAGTAGTTGGCTGTGTAACCCTTTAAGGCACATTCGTCAGATTTGAGGTTTTCTGCTGTGAAAAAAGAGACAGTAAATAAATTAAGGCTTCTTTTCCTCCTCGCCCAAATTTGAACATTTTTAGCTTTTTTAATCCCCGCACTCCCCCCGTTACACTCACCCGTACACATCACCGATAATAAATACGATTATAAAACTTTCTGTGAATAAATAACTTTCATTGTGTTTTTTTCTATTTTCAAAGCATTACGCGCTTTTAGGTTGAAGGCTGAGAATAACCGGAAGTCTTCTTTTCATCCTCCTCCTCTAAAATAAAAATACATTTTTCTTCACCTTCACCTCCTTTAGCGTCAGTCAGACACGTCATCGACAGGAAAAAATGCAATGAGCAGAATAAATAGAATACAGTAGAAGTAAAAATCACGCTTGAATCCTATCAGGTTACATTAGAAATACGCAGTATTGGCTGTTCAGGCTGCCTGTAATATAAGCTGTGTACCTGTTAGTGATCAAATGTCCCTGTTTAGGGTTGTGTGACTCCTGATCGTCTGATCAAATGTACCAAAGTCATTTTGTGTTTTGGTTTTCCTTCAAAACAATTATCTCGATCCTTCTTTCATCAAAAGGAAAACAATAGATGCAAATCAGACTAATGTAATGTTACGTAATGTTACAGTGAGGCTTCAGTAGTGAGTGATCGATATCGCATTGATTATTGTCCCGTGGTGCATGAGGACAAAGAGCTGCTGATATAACAGATGAAGCATGTGTTGCTTGCAGGTTTGGGGATTGCATCTTGGTGTTTACATTGATATGGTTATGTGTAAGTGTTTGGAGTTATCACAGGCTACAATCTAAATTTTGCGTCATGGAAAAGTGAAGAGGCTGGAAGCGCTTTCCTGATGACTTCATGCTCTTAATTGTTAGTTTGAAGTCTTACTGAACACAGCATGATGATACTCTGTAAGTTATGGTCCCACTTAGACTCTTAAAGGACCATCAAGAAGTGTAACAAAGCTTTTGTGACTAACAAGTCCACTGTTCCCCACAAATAGACTATATTTGGGCAGAGCAATATTATATTTTGTGACTTACTTTAATTTTATTATCTACCTGAGACAACAATGTGACTGATTTCCTAATGTTTCCGTTTTTTTTCTCAAAGTTGTAGTAACCAGCTTGGCTCCGGTCCTCCTCGTCTTGTGTTTCCCTGACTGCAGGTTAAACTGTTGTGGCATTTCTAAAGATCACTCATGTGTCTCAAGCCTCTTTTACAAACTCCATCTCCAGTGTCTTGAACTGCAGCTGCTGATGACAGTTTGAAATCTGCTCCAGATCTGACTAATAAGACCCTCCAGCAGGTGGAGAACTGCTGCCGCTACAAGGCTGCAGAGAACAAAAGGCTGCAGCTGCAGTCCAAGATGGTGGAGCTGGAGTAAAGGGATCGGTACTCCTGATAGCCTTTTTCTGTTGTAACTGAGCACTCAAAGCACGTTGTACTGTAAGCCACATTTATTAGTTTCTAACTTACTCACAATCACATGCTGATGCAACCCCCCCCCCCCCCCCCCCTCCCCCCCTATCTCCTGATCATCCATAAAGAGATGATAAAGCATTGGAGAGTCAGCTGATTATTCATCTATCATTTATTGTCAAAGAATACATAGTATTATTTAATCATTAATTTAAGTATATGTGCACCTTTTTTAAATGGGTTGCTTCTGAAGGATGTCTGCGCTCACCATTAGACATGGGGTGAGGGGCTTGGTGGTTTGCAAGGAGCCCAGTAGACATCTGGGCATCTCCTAGGTGAGGTGTTTCAGGCATCTCTCCCTGGGAGGAGACGCCGGGGAAAACTCAGGATACACTGGAGAGATTTTGTCGCTCAGCTTGCTGGGAATCCCTCAGTGTTTGCCAGGAGAGCTGGAGAGTTGGGTGGGGAAATCCAGATAAGTTGCATATGTATAAGTGGTGGATGGGTGCACAGTATCCCTCAGTTTGTAAGTCAGAGTCAGCTGATTTATATTGTCTGTATTACTGATATTGCAGCCAGGGGATGCTACTGTGTTGCTAAAATCGCTTTTTACTGATAATGACTGCTAAAAAAATGTGTGGTCTTAGCCTTCTGCTTTTCTTTTCCTTTTTTTGCGGATGAACGGATGGATTTAAAAAAAAATGCTGAATGTGTTGGAAAGACCCGGATAAAGTAAAATAGAAACACGGTCACTTATCTCCCTCTAGCGGGAACGATGAAGCACTGCAAAGCTAACGTTTATGTGATGGTAATGAGTCAATGTCTACTATACTGAAACAAAGGTAATTAGGCTGTCAAACATTCTGTTAACAGTTTAATAATTATTCTAAACTTAGCCAGGTGAATTTCAATATTCATCAGTTTTTTGACTGTTGTTGTTCATAATCGGAAATTAATGTTTTTCTTGATAAACTGGTTTGATGCATTTGAGGTTTTGCCCAGTTTGATCAGATATTTCCTGAATGCAGCTAAATTTAGGTTTTGTATTTAGACAGAGAGGCAGGTTTCAAGAATACTATAGTCTTAGCGATGTTTCTAAAGAAAATCAGCTCTTTACAATTACACATGTAAACTGATAAAAGGATTTATTAAATAATGTCTACAATCAAAGCCAATGTGAACATTTCTCTGAACAAGAAGGAAAAGGATGCAGGAGGAAGTGGCAGAGATTCAGTTCCTGACTGTAAAGTGAACTAAACACAACAAACTAATTAATTCTAATTTAAAGAAACAGAATGAATCACAAGTACTGCATTAAAATATGCTGTGCACAGCACATAGCCTCCATAATGAATGTGAGGAATATTATTTTGTTATGAATAAATTATTATTATAATAAACAGTGTGACATTCTCATATAACATTCTTGTTATTTTGGTGCAGAAGCATCAGTGCACCTCCCGTTCCTCACATTCTCAAATCACGCTGCAGCTGTGAAGGAAAAGACTGCAGCAGGAGCTGCTTGTCTTCAGGCGTTTCTGACAGAAACACTTTAAAGCCGCTTTCAGAAGTCGGCTGAGGTGATGTGCGAGGAGCAGGTTGTGGTAGATCACTGGGTTCATTCCACCTGGGAGGCTGTGGTCCTGTGTTAAAACAAAAGTCAGCATTGATTTATTATTTCTAGGTATAGTTGATTTTTTTCTCAGTGTTATTTGTGTCTTTACTTGCTGCTTAGTTACCGTTAGAAACTAATATTTTAAGAGCCATAAGTTAGGTTAAATACCATTTGAGTAAATTATTGAATTATACAGTTATATCTACAGTTTTAAGATTTTGGTTTAGGTTAAATGTTTAATGTTTTTCCAGTCCTGATATCCCAACAACACGACTGGTCAATAACACTGATAGCTGTGGACTAATGTAAATTATAATGATGCAGAAACAACACCAACAATCATATCAAGAAAAAAAAGACCAAAGAACATGTGTAATGTTTGAAACAATAAAGTAAGCCGAGTAAGCTTTTCCTGACCAGCTGGATTCTCAAAGTTTAAGATATATTAAGTTTTATTGTCATTATTAGCAACAACATACATGCATCAAAATTAGAAGCACTGCTGTATTTGGTGCATACAAAGATAAACATTTATACAATAAGAATAAAATATAATTCCTAGAAATATATATCCTGTATTTTCTTCTATCATACATAAAACAATAAATGAGATTAAAAATCTAATGATACCAGCTCAAATGATGGCACAGGTGGGCAGTGGAATAAATGGACATAACAGAGGTGTTTTAGGTTTGGGGCTATTGCACATAAGGTGAATATTCCACAGTGGTGAGCATGTAATTGGTCTGTTGTAAGTACTGAACAGCCTGATGCTGCACTGAAAAAAGCTGTTTTTCAGTCTGCTGGTCCTGAAACTGTGAAGTTTGGCTTGTTGGGCTGATTAATTCTGCAGTCTTACGTGTACTTTTTTTTCCAACAGCTGTTGGATTGATTTCCCTAAACTGCCATCGTTAGTTGTGTGTGGAGTGCAATAACTGTAGACACAGGAGGCAGGAGCCATGAAACACAAAGCCAATTGATTAGAGTCCAAAAAACACAACGAACAGGCAAACAGGGAGCACAGGAAACGCAAACCTACAGCTATGAATGGCAGGACTACGTATACAGTGAGGACTGACTGGGAATTGGAGACACAAGGGGAACAAAAAATAGGTGAGGACACCTGAGACAACAAGCTACCAAAGTACAACAGGAACAGAGACAAACTACACTGAAGAACAAGAACACAGGAGGACGCAAACACAACAAATAATCAACTAAACAACTAAAACCTCTCAGCAATCAAACTAAATCTTTAAAGCACAAAAACTTTACACAGTGGAAACTTATATAGAAACCAGCTGTGATTCAAACAGTGAATGAAAAGATATTCCTTTTTTATGTAATGTGTTTGTCTTCACCTTAAGGATCCCGTCTCACTGCTTTGACTTTATATTTTTTATTCCACATGCATTTGAATATCATCTGAGCTTTCTCTGTTTTTAGCCACATTTAATGAGGTGTGATTCATGTGTCCCTCTCAGACTGATGCGTCTGTTCATTTGTGCGTAAACAGTGAGGATAACTTTAAAAGGATGATTTGCTTTTGTACTGAGTTCAGCGGTCTTTAACAAAACCTTTTTCTATTTCCATATAACTCCCCCCCCCCCCCCCCCCCCCGACTCTGTCTCCTCCCTCCACCCCCCCCCCCCCCCCCTTTCTCTCTCCCTCTCTCTCTTCTCTCTGTGATCTTCAGCTCTGCTCGGAGTCTCAGAGTCATGAGGTAAGGACCGACCGCTCCTCGGTTTGTCGCTTCCATCTCACCCCTCATTCCCTTATAATCTGGCTTTTTCCGACCGTACCGACCCTCCTGTCCTCTCCCGGTCCGGTTCGGTCCGACTAGATGTGGTTCTCTTCCTAAACGCAGCGGATAAAGACATAAAGAGACTCGCTGATGAGCGCAGGTCAGACGGGAGGAGGCTGATGTGTCCGGATTTTAAAAGCTGCGGCGGAGATTTCAGGTTTGAGTCGGATTTTTAATGTTCTTGTTTTCCTCCACCCTGTTTTCATTTCATCCATCATTCATGCGGGGTATTAGGTGATGGGGTTGGGAAGGGAAGGGAGGGCTGTATTTTCTCCTTCATGCATGCAGATGGATGGAGGAGGATGGAGGAGCTGATGAATCATAGATGTCGTCAGAGAAGCAGCAGCTAAAAAGGAGGTCAGATTCAAGAATAACAAGAAAGCGTCCTGTAGAAAAAATATCTGTTTTATCGTAAAAACAAAAAGTCAAATCGAAAATCCTCTATGGATATTCATTCAGCCGAAAGTCACATGGAAATTTACTGTGAGGTGTTTTTTTAAGTTGGGTGATCATTTTGGGCCTTGAAGGTCTCCTGCAGTCTCCCCCAGTATGCGCTGGTTTCACTGGGTTCACTGGTTAAGGATGCATCACCCCACTCTGTTAAATATTCATTTATTCTGCTGGAGCTGTCGCAGCTTTCTTCAGCGTTTCTCTGTTTATTGTTTGTCTTCATCGTGATTGAAATGTGCTGATTTTAAGAAAATACGTGGTGGTGATTGTTCCTCTGGAGCTGCTCTGCTTCTGCTTTTATGTCTGTCAGATCGAAGTTTTATGTTGGTTGTTTTTCATATATGCTCCTTTTAATGCACATGCATAATCTGTGAATTGGTGAAGAAAAGCAGGCCATGCTCCTGAATGATTTATTGCATTGATTAGGCCTGCAGAAGGTGAACATGAAGGGTGCAGCTGCTGTAGGTTTGTATTTTCTGTTGTGTGGTGTAGGGGAGGGTCCAGGATTACTGAACAAGCTGGATTGGGCAAAGGGGAGCATCAATAGGCCCAGGCTCTGATAAATAAAGCACCTAAACTTTCCTTAGAAAGAAGAGTGAAAGCAGAGCTATTTTTCTTAATAAAACTGAATGAAAGTTTTGCATTTCAGGGAAAATATTTCACAGGAAATATACAGGAAAGAATTCTGAAAGGAATGAAAAAAGGTGCAAAAAAAGGTACTTTCATGGCACCTTAATGCTGTCGTGTGAATTTAGGCCGGACATTTAATCAGAGTTGTATTTACGACCTTTAACATTTATTAAAATTACACATAGCAAATTATATAAAATCAGTATAAAAACATAAGAAACATCAAATGTAATGAAAGTTCAAACATCAGAAGAAGTAATTGTTCCACATTCTTTGCAGCTTTATGTACACATAGAAAGAATAAGAATAAGGTACCGTTAGGGACAATACTGTTTTGGCAGATGTAGGTCAGTAAGTAAGAGGAGACCGATCGAGATAGTGAATAGTATATATCTGTGTCCCTGGAAGGACAAAGGAGATCACGGTTTATCACGAGCCTGAACACAAACCTGCCACAGGCCCACCTGCCTACTCTGTAAACAGGGTGTCTGGTATTTGTACCACGCACAGAGTTGTAGAGGAAAATGTGAGGTAGCTCACAATTACAACATGTAATACTTACATTTTGTCCTGTTAAATTATTGTTACGTCCTTTATTCACCATGTACAGTACAATACTCGTTAAGCAGTCTCACCTGTATGTGTTAGCAAAATTTAATCCACAGTTAAGAATTGTTTTCCTCCACGTACGTCAGAGGATGCAGCTCACTTTCCTTGTCTCAGGTAGTCCTTGAATGCTCCACGACTATCACCGTAACAGTTAATATTAGACCTCTGTCGTAATCCTTAGATTGTTCAATTTAGAAAACATTCAAACAAAAATCCCTTTATGCAAATATTTGAAATACAACAACTGTCGTGGGCTTCCACTGGCTGCAGGGTGCTGGGTATGTGGCCATTTGCCCATGTGGTAATCAGTCCAAGCGTACAAAGTGCAGTAGTGGGTCAGAGCTTAAGAGGGTCTATAACTTTTGGATGAATAATGAGGAATAACAACAACCAAATAAAAAATTAAGAAACGTATTGTGTGAGTATTAAACTGCTGGCGGGATTTATTCTACATTTACAGATAAATCTCTGCTGTCAGTGCTGTGATCCTTCTACAGCGATGATTGCAGGAGCTGCTCTGCTTCTCCAGTGTCCAGCCTCATCATCAGAGAGAGCTGGATTACATGATGAGAGCTATTGTAAAAATCTCATCCTCAGTAGCTGCTTTGACTGTATGAATAATTTCAAATCCTTCATCATAAAAATATTTCCTTTGATTAAATCACAGCAAAACTCAAGTTGTTTTTTAAGCCAGCCCACGGTTCTGTTGAGACCCTAACAAAGGCGCATGACTGCTCTCAGTTAAACCCCAAGCTTAATAAGATTTCTGTGCTGTGCTCTACAGGATTTTGAATCATTTTCTTCTCTCTTAACGTCTTCAGAGAAACTTAAAGAAGTCCAGACGCTTTTCTTTCCAAGTTCCTTAGACTACAGCGACCATGATGACTGCGAACCTTCACAGACATTATTGAGAATAATGTGAGAGAAACTGTGGGGCTATTGCCCTTTAGTGGTTTGACTGATCACATGAGAAACAGAGACAGTACCTTCAGTTTTCTGGGATTTGTTCTGTATGTAGACGTCTTTTCCTGGTGATCTGAAGCTTTGTTATAGTGAGTGTGATGGAGGCTGCTGGCACAGATGGAGGGTGTGGCTCCCAGCAGCTCCTCTGCTGTCTCACATCTCTGTTTGCTCAGAAACACCCTTCACAGTAAAAAATGAATCCATAAAGAGAATAAAGAAAACTTTGAAGTAGCTCAAATACAGAAAATAACAAAACAAAGCTGTCAGTTTGCATTTAAAGGACCATTCTGAAGCTTTTTTTAATAAGCATAGAAGGATTAGTGAAGAAGCCTCAGCGGGTCAATGAGGCCCCCGGTTTAGAGACTGAGAGTCAGAGTCAGACAGAAAATACAAGCAGAAATAGATAATAGATCAGATATCAATAGATAAACAAATATATGAAAAACACTGAAAACTAAGAAAGACAGAAGGACCACTGCAGACAGAGACAGCGGTCCAAAATACACGAGTGTTGATGTAGTCAGTCTCATTCAGTCTTCTGTAGGAGGAGACGCAGTCTGATGTCTCACAATCTGTGTGAACCTTTTCTTTTTTTAATGTTCTTAATTCTGATTTGTTTCCAAATATTTTCCTCCAATTGTACGTAAGACAACAGAACGCAGAGATTATCATAAAGTCCTCATCATAATATCCGAGCTCACGGGCCCCAACCAAAAAGTGGAAACAAACATCGAGCTTTCATTTACAGGAAATAAACAGAGGCTTTAAAAGACACAAAAACAGAGCACAAAACCCCTGTTATGTTACCCAAGTGTTGCACCAGTGGCTCCTCATGTGTTGTGGGTATGACAGTGTTTGTGTTAGGTAACACACCGATAAACCAGGAGAAAACGTACTGGAAGCCTCTGCTGCACATCAAGTTACAGTGAAATGCTGAACTCTGTTTTCACGGTTTTACAAATCCCAGGATGCACAAAATGAGGGGTTTTATTTTATTTTAGTGAACTAGTTTAAAAGACAATGAACCAACTAAAGACCAAAGTGTTATGGAAGGCTGAACACTCTTATTAAACAATCTATTAAGATTAAGATAATAAAAAAGATCCATTTCAGATCTATAACTGTCAGACAAGAAAGAGACAGAGGTGGCAAAAAGGGGCTGAAGATCTTATAAGGAAACAGATTTCATATCCAGAATTTGAGCTGAGCTCTAATTCGACTTTTGACTTCAAATGATTAATTATAATGATTACAGTAATGCTTTTTCGCCCCTGCCTGAAAGCTCAAAGTCGCTCACAGTCTAGTTCAGCTCAAGCCACGGTGACCTATGGACGGAGTATTACTCGTTGTTTTTGACTCTGCATCGTGGTCTCTTCCCGCTGCGCTCTCTGTAGTACACAACAGTTGGATGTCAGCTCCAGCTCTTTGTCACTCGCCGTGTGGCTGCCTGCGGCCTGAGAGTCTGCTGCGACTGTCATCTGGACTCCCCTCCTGCACTCGCTGACTTCCTGCAGTCGTCCTTGTGAGACGGGCTGTGTGGTCAAAAACACTGCTGGTCCAGGCCGGGTGAGCCTGTGTCCTCCACCAAAGTCATCTATTTTTCATTTTTACATGTGAATAGCAAAATAACTGCATATTGCTGTTTTTGAATAATCTTGTTTGATCATTCTGAACGGCCTTTAGCCTGAAACGCCTTTCAGAGTCATTATGCTTGTAACCCTGTAGGTCACATGACAGGGTTATTCCCACTTCTGGTTTGCCGCCTGCCACTTCAAATCAAAAGAAAAGTCTAATGAAACGGCAGCATCCCTGCATAATAATGGGACAAAATAATTTTCTGTGGGAAACCAGCATCAAAGGAAGGAAATCAGTGAGCTGATCAGCTGGTTTGCTCAAAGTGAAGAGCTGATTTTATCTGTTTACTTTAAATATGCTCTCAGACAGTCACTCAAAACTGTTATTGATGAGCACAGTGCACATGCACTGACGTCCAGTCTGTTTCCTCTTCGTTCTGTCATATTTCTGTTGATTTTCCTCCTTGAATCAGAGGAAAAGGTCATCTGACCTCTGGCAACGTTGTTTCTCGGACTCAGCGAGACTCGCAGACAGATCTCTGAGCTGGAAAGTTGGAGGAGGAGCTTATGCTATGTAGGGGTTAGTGTTTTCTGTCAGACTGGGCATCAGTTTAGTCTGTCACCTCTGACCTTTGACCTTCATTCCATCATCTGTTTGGGATTGAAGCTGTTGCTGCTATTTGCTCTCAGTGAGGGAACTTTTTGTGATTGAGCGTTGGATTCATGGCATTCCAGATGTTCTTGCAGTTTGAGAAAAAGGACGAAAAGCCAAAAGAAGAATTTTATCAAAATGCGCAAATAAATTGAGCTCAGATGAAAGTAGATTCATAAAAATGTGATTAATCAACAGTGCTGCAGATTTATTTGCTGCATCATTCAGCTGGTTTTGCGTTGCTGTATTTGCTTCACCTGCATGAGAATGTAGGTCATTTGTAGGAGGTCGACTTCTGCAGCATAAAACAAAGATGGAGGAACGTGTTTCTGCGTTATTGCTCGCTGACACGTCCTCTCGTCCTGTCGCTGAGTCTGCTCATCACAACAGGAGCAGCTGTTTGTACTGACTGCTTCACTGTTATGTCATCAAATCAATCACCTCTTCGATCAGCATCTGCTTCCATGCTTTTCACTCTCACGCTTATTCTTCCGTAGCAGCCTCCACCATTCAGTCTCACATTTCATCAACAACAGCAGCAGCAGAGCTGTTTGGTGTTGCTGACAGGAAGTATCTGATTGTTGTGGTTAATAAAGAGGCGCTCGCTTTGCTGGAGCAAAATTTTCATCCATCATCCATCCATCTGTTCCTCCTCCAGGCCTCACGTGACAAACCTGAAGCTGATCAACCGGTCAGAGCAGCATTTTATTAACAGTTAGTAGCTGTTAGGACTTGATAAACATCCTTCCCTTTATGGTAGAGACATAAAAAATAATTTTTTTTCTTCTTATCTATTAAACTTTCTCTGTGCCTCGCCTGGTGAACTTTTGATAACAGTGATTCCTTCAGTGTCAACATAACTTTCTAATATTCATAACCTAATGGTACATTTTTAAATTGAGATCCAGTTGAGTCATTAATTAATTAATCATAAAAATATATCAAACTATATCAAGCGATCAATAGGACTAAATCATATGATAGCGCACTAGCATAACACATAAGTAACATAACATGAAGGTATTTAAGAGCTAGCTGTAGCTCATTGTTGTCATTAAACAGGTGCACAGTATGTACACTAACATCATGCACTGCATACACAGCCTCCAGTACCTGCATCAGTGCAGCTCAGTCATTGTTTTGACTGATATTGATCTGCGTACACAACGATCACTGCAGTCATCTGTTATTTACCAAATCACAACAAGCACTACTGCAAGGCTTATTATTATTAGTGTTTTATGAGTTTATGTAGAACTCTTTTTATAATATATTTAAAACAAAGAACCAACAGTTTCTTGCATCAAGTATCTACAGTTAATCAAAAAGACATAATCAGGGTTGAAGAGGCCTGAACAGCACTCGTTTTCAGTGTTTCACAGTAAAATATATTTCAAGTAAATATATAACAATGAGACTTTCTGTGCAGAAATCTCCCCTCTGTGAGTTTGACCCACTTGGATGTAAAATGTGTTTTTATTCATGAAGTCCCAGTTCGAGGTTTGTAACCTGCTTTATTTTTATATTCGTGAACAAAGTGAGAGTCGATCAATCCTGCCACCTGCTCCACCCCCATATCCTCCCATCCTCCATCTCCCTACATCTCTGTCTCCTCTGGGACTGTCTGGTTACTGTGGCAACCGCATCCTCCAGGCATGAAAGAAAGGGTGAAAGAAAGAGGAGGAAAATGGTGCCAGCATCCTGTCAGTGTTTTTCTGCGGGTTTAAAACTACTTTATGTTGCATATTCAATCAGCACCAGATTGTATTATTAAACCAACATGATTTATTTTGTTTCAGCTGTTTAGGCTGAAACAAGCTAACAAACACGCTTCCTCTGTAGAAAATGGGACAGCTGGTGTTCGTAATGTTGCACTCTCCTACGTGCAGCATAAAAAATCAGTAACATTTTGTCACATTCAGTCACCTCCAGGTGTTGTGAAGACAGAAGTGGCTCAGTTTGGAAATCTTTAAATGCTGAAGATTTATGACGTACATCTGAATTCATTCATGTGTTTTTGAGCTGCAGCTTTTACCATGTCAGCAGGTTTCAGCGTTTGTTTGTTATTTGATCGTTTTTATTCTTTATTCTTTTTCCTTTATCCTTCCATTCTTTCTTACTCTGTGTTTTTTTCTTTCTGCCTTTTGTCTTTCTAGTAATTTTTTTCACTGTGTATTTCTTTCTTTCTGTTTTGCTTAATTTTAAGCTTTTTGTTTCTCATTTCCCATCATTCGGTGTTTGCTTTTAAACCACGTGGTTGGTTGACTTTGACTTTTAGATTTTCCCATTGTCTTTCATTCGTCATTGATCTTTCCTTTCTTTACTCTGTGTCTTTCTCACTGGTCTTTCTTAAACGTCCTTTCTTTCTTCCTCCTTTCCTTCTGTTTCCTCTCTTGCGGTCTAAATGCTGACACAGGATTTTCTTTTAGCATCTCTCTCTCTCCGAGTCAATCATCAGTCCTGTCAGGCCTCTGTGAAGGTTAATGACTTTCAGCCTTCTCCTCGAATCCAGCAAGACTGGATTAGTGTGTGTGTGTGTGTGTGTGTGTGTGTGTGTGTGTGTGTGTGTGTGTGTGTGTGTGTGTGCGTTGGCATTGCAGTGATGGTTTAAGGTTTACTGGCGGAGGTGTTTGTTTAGTTTTATGTTGGTTTAGTTGTATTTTTAATAAAGGTTTGTCTACTCACTGTGATTATTTCATCCTTTCTCATCTCATGCAGTCGACTCATATTGGGGTCACATGCATCGAATCAGTTGTTTCCATAGCAACAGTACCTTTAACAGGGGGTCCGTTAGCGCTCGTTAACTCTCTGTATGATTGGCCTGCCTCTCCAGAGCAGCTCTTTCTGCAGTCAGTGCTTTGCACTGACTGCGGCAGTGCGTGTCTGTGCGTGTGTGTGTGTGTGCGTGTGTGAGTGTGTGCGTGTGCGTGTGTGTGTGTGTGTGTGTGTGTGTGTGTGTGTGTGTGAGATGAAAAGGGAGGCAGAAAGAGCCATCGCTCCATGCAAATCTGTCACCATGGTAATGAGGGGGGTGAAGATGAGCATGTTACCCTGTTAAAGGGAATAACCATATATGCGAGGACTTTGATGGGGAAACACACACACACACACACACACACACACACACACACACACACACACACACACACACACTCACACACACTAGCTCAGGTCTGTACTGTCTGGGGACCTTCACACACATTTAGACTGCTATACTTACGACCTGTATTGGTTTGTTTTTGTGGGCAAACTCTGTGTGTGACAAATTGAATATTAGTGATACTGTAGTTACAATAATTTGAATGTCTCCACTCAAAGAAACCAAAGTAATCAAGGAACAGCACAAAGTGTGACGTCTTGGATTCAAAATAGCCTCCTTTCAAACAGATTTGTTTTGTTTGTTTGTTTTGACATTTAATAATAATAATAAGCTCCTTTTATAGCGTGTTATTGAAGTTATTACTATGTGCAGTGGTTTCAGTATCCAAATAGGTAACACACCCAAAGAGTGATCCGGACCTGGGCTTTGCTTGTTGTGATGATGGACATTAATGGAGTTCATCAGAGTGATATCAACTTATGGCAGCACCGATTGTCAGCATAGGTCAGTATAAGTGCCAAAAACTGTAGTTCATCTAATGGCTACTTGAGGCCGTGTCCAACAGCGAGTAAATTCCCAGAGACTCGCAAAATGTCCACATTTAAAGAAAAAAAATGTTTATAGCCTAGTGCTAAATTTCCTTCTTTGTGACCATTATTCCAACTTTACAGTGGGTATAATTTTTAACCCATTGAAATTTTTTATGGCATAACGTGAGGTTTGATGGAAAGCTGGGTGATGACACTGGTGGGTGTGGCCAGCTGGCTGCTGTGCTTCACCTCGGCTGCAGTACTTTGAAAAGGACCTCTGGATTATCTTTAATTCCCTTAATGGAAATGTCAGACAAATAATATGTGGGTAGGTTTAGGTCACTCGCTAAAATTCACCTTTTTAGTGACTGAACTTCTATCATATTATTTGTATGTTACTTAGTAATGATTTGTAGATGTCTTTGTGGCCTCCTACAGCAGAAAGTTGTTTGTAAAAACTAAATGAAGGACCAGAATGATGGTTTTTGCTGCTTCTGCTACTCTTCAAGAGTTCAGCTCTCAGATGGATTTAGAGAGATTTATTGGATTAGGATGCTGAGTCATTCATCACTGTCAGAGACAATGAGCATTTCTGTGCTCCATGGGTGAAGCTAATGTACTGCCCTGCCGACTAAACTGACTGAAACTATCTTTTCTTGGAGACAAATGATTATTAACAGATTTGAGGTGTCTCTCTTTTGAGGAGCCCGTTGTCTGTTATTCCATCCACTAATAAAACCAGCAGAGTGAAAGCTGCCATTCGCCAAATGTACAGTTATTACTTTGTGAATAAATTGATAAAAAAAGCAAAGTGCAGCACATGCGGTCCATGATCAAATCAAAGGGTGGTACAGAGCCTCAGTCCTCTGCAATCTTCCTGTAACACAAGATCACATCCAATAAAATCTGGATCCTGCTGCCTCTCTCAGACCTGCAGCTCTTACCCACAATCCCCTGAGAGGCAGAGGAGGGAGATTAGAGGAGAAGAGGAGGTCAGCCTCTCATAATGAATGCAGGAGTGACATTTGGTGCACTGACTCCACATTTGCTGAGCTGGACAGAAACCTGACAAAAGAAAATCCTTGAAAACATCTGAATAGGAACCAGACGCAGGACAGTAGCGTCAGTTTATTCACAACACAGCACAAACAAACGGCAGTGTGCGTCTCTGTTTGCCACTTCTCTGCAGTGAAGGTCACACCCTGGTTTGGACTAAAAACCACACTGAGCATGTGCAGCTCTGACCCTAACTGTCACGCCTCAGTGTGACATTCATGCATTCATCTGGTTTTAACATTTGTTTCTTCATCATTTTAACTATGCGTTGTGCACAAATGTGTTCATGATGCACAACTCTCATAATTGTCTTTCCCAAACCCCTGACATTTTAAACAGTGGTCTCCCATGGGAAATTTTGAGAAGCTTGATTTCCTGAATTTTGATGAATATTTATGCACCGATTTGTCGCTGAAATGGTTATTTTTATGAAGCAGATCACAAAACTCAGGCTTGGGCTCAGCTCAAAGCACTCAGGCATCTGTGCCTTTCAAATACGATTTATTTTTATTCAATTTATTTGTTATCTGTGTTGCGTCACCAAACACTCCTCTGTTCTTCTTTGTGTGTTCCTGCAGTTGGAGCTGATATCAGGCTACCTTTAAGACCTTTGTTAACCTAATATTCAAACTTAGATGTTTCAGTGACGTGTGCGCACACTTACATGTCACACATCTCAATGTTTTTATGAATGTAGCTTCTTGAAATACTGGCATTAATGTTTAATACCAGTTCCTACCCATACTTAAAGTGTAGGTACAGTAAAAGAAAACACAGAGCCCTTTTACTGTTTTTCTGTATCTAACTTTTTAATATATATTTTATTACTAAATTAACCTTTTTCATTGAGATGTAAATATATAAATCTATTTCATCAGACTACTCTATGTTATTTCAGCAATTTGTTCAAAGGTTATGTTTATTTTTTGGCCTTTGTGTTACTGCAGCAATATATATTATCTTCTCTTGTCTTATAAATAATGCAGTTCTGACACTTTATAATAACAGAAGTGTGAGAATGGGAAATATAGTTTTTTCTTTACCTCTAAAGTCACTACGTTAAATTGGTACTTTAAAAAAAGGTATTCTTAAATGAAATTTGCATTTTAAGTAAAAGAACCAGTAATTATTTCTAGGTACTGAAAATTACACCCTTAAGTCAAACAAACGCATTTTGCTTTATTTGTACCGCTTGAAAATCATTATTGTTGAAGCGAAAGATTTAAATCTTTTAACTCAAAAGTGCTAAACATCATTTTTTTAAAAATCAAAAAGAAAATGTAAAAAAATGATGTTTCCTTAATGAGATATTTGTAGCTGCACATAATTGAGTTTGAGGCCGTTTTTAGGAGACGTGGTTGTTTTATGTGCGACACAGTTGTGAAGAGTACTGTGGAAGTCTAATGCAGAAATATGAGACGTGACTGAGTGGAAAATTTGAAGCTCGGGCTGTTTCAGGATCAGCTGACTGGAAAGGGGAAAAAGCCCGAGGAGAACTTAGATAATATGTTATCTAACAAGAGCGTCCTGCCCGGAGGAGGCGAGGAAGCAAAGTTACCCATCACTCATACTTTCACACACTCCTCCCGTTCAGCTTCAGGTAGTTGCTGCCTGTGTGATGTCATCAGACCTGCCTCCAGCTTTTAACCATCCTCTTATGTGTGTGTGTTCCTGCAGGAGGCGCTGCAGAGTGTGAAGATGGCCAACACCGTGGCTTCCTACGACCAGCTGGCCCACCAGGTGGAGGCGCTCCGAAAGGAGAACTCCCACCTGAGGAGGGAGCTGGAGGATAATTCAAACCACCTGTCCAAGCTTGAGACTGAGACATTCGGCATGAAGGTCAGTGACGATCGAAGCACTTCGAGCCTCTCTGCAGCCGCTGGTTCCACCCGTAAATTGCATATAAATGATGGGCGTAGTTAAAGTCAAGGCAGAGCAGGAAGTGTCTGAAACTTTTCTCGTTTTAATGGCCAGCAGGGGGCGACTCCTCTGGCTGTAAAAGAAGTCTGATTGTGCTGAAGAACTACAGGAAACAAACATACTACTGAAATAATGTGTGACCTCATTAAACACTTACCAGCTGAGTTTATGGTTTCAAAATTTTTAACATAAAATGAATTATGCTAGAGTAAACAAAGACCATAAAGCAGGAGATGATGTAGGGTGTTTTTGGATCGACAGGGTGCTGCCATGTCAAATATTCCCGTTGCTCTTCATGTCTATTTCCAAACAGGCAACATGGTGATTGTTATAATGCCCAAGTGGAGATTTCAAAAATAGGACTTCCCTCACCAGCTGGTTTTGTCTTTTATCTTTTATCTGTGGTTCCACCTAATTTCATATTCCTCCGTTTATTGCTAAATAATTCTTTACTGTAAACTTATATTTAATAATGAAATTACAGAGTTAAACTTGCTAAACTATATCTACTATTTTTAATGAGTTTGATTTTAAGATTTATCACAATAATAATGTGGTTGACACAAAGTCCCGAGCTATGCATGAACTGGTCTGCCCTAGCACAACACACACAAACAATTCAATTCAATTTTATTTATACAGCGCCAAATCACAACAAAAGTCGCCTCAATGTGCTTTATATTGCACAGTAGATTGTACAATAATAGATACAGAGAAAAACCCAACAGTCATATGACCCCCTATGAGCAAGCACTTTGGCGACAGTGGGAAGGAAAAACTCCCTTTTAACAGGAAGAAACCTCTGGCAGAACCAGGCTCAGGGAGGGGCGGGGCCATCTGCTGCGACTGGTTGGGGTGAGAGAAGGAAGACAGGATAAAGAAATGCTGTGGAAGAGAGACAGAGGTTAATAACAGATATGATTCAATGCAGAGAGGTCTGTTAACACATAGTGAGTAGGGGTGCAACGATATTCGTATCGATATTGAACCGTTCGATACAGTGCTTTCGGTTCGGTACGCATATGTATCGAACAATACAAAATTTTTAATTTATTTTATCAACTTTCCTTCTGACGATGCTGTCTGTGTTGAGCGCTCAGTGGATCTGCGCTCGACAGTGCAGCCTAGGCGGAGTAGTCGAACGCAGATTCACTGAGCGCAGGGCAAGCTAGCAAGACAGAAGTTAAGCTCTCCTTGCAACATGGCAAATTGAACCTCCCCCACCCTCATTCAGATCTGGCGTTTGGAACTATTTTGGTTTTCATGTGACGTATGACCCTGAAGGTAAGCGCGTCATGGACTAAAGTAAAACAGTATGTTGGATGTGCCACGCAATGCTCAATTACATGGGTGGGAGCTAGTGTGTTAGCGCAGTTAGCTCGTTAACGTGTTGGCCGTCCAGCCCCACGCTCAGGGCGATCCGCGGTAGCTCGTTAACGGAGATTTGCTGTGTTGTGGCGTTAACGTCATTTCAACGAGATTTACGCTGACAGCACTAGTGGGAACACAACGAATATGACTGCACATTTACTCCGACATCATCCTAGTGCAAAGACAAGTGGAAGCAGACAAAAACAACAAGCACGCATGCTACAAACTTTACCCGAGTCATTTAGACAGCCGTTAGCACAGGATTCTCCTTATGGGGACCTGATATGTTTAATATGCTGCTGAGAATATAGCCCAGAAGAAGTGGATAGTATAGCTTTTATTTTGGAAAGAGACATTTCTCTGTAATAAACTCTCTTTTCCAAAGATGAGAGATTTCTCAATCAGATACAGGGCTTGCAAAATTTTTCCAGTCGGGCTACCAAAATCTCTCTCTGCCCTGCCCGTCGGGCTATTGTAGGAAGGAAAAATATATGTCAATGCTTTTGCATTCTTTCGGAAATGTAGCTGGGTAATTATGTCATTGGCATCGGTGAGCCACTGTCAATTTCAAATTCAAATTTTATTTGTCACGTACACAGTCATACACAGTACGATATGTAGTGAAATGCTTGGACAACTGCTCGTGACCTAAAGAGAACAAAAAAGGAAAAGGCTATGAATAAGATAGGAAATAAATATGAAAAATTAAAAAGGGTAAATTTAACTATGAAGGAATAAAATATAAATTAAGGTTAAAAATGAAATAACTGTACAACACAAATTAGAATGAAGGGTAAATTTAACTGGGAAAGAATAAGATAAAATATATAAATTAAAGTTGAAAATAAAATAACTGTACAACAAAATACACAATACACAATATAGAACTATATAAGAATGTATGAAGAAATCTAAATATAAATAAATATATACACAATAACAGCAGCTGTACAAGTATTAACTGGAAATGAAGAATATAGTGACCAGTGTTGTGCAAAAACAAAGTCCAGAAAGTCCAGTGTGTGTGTAAGAACCATATGTGTGGGTCAGTACTGTGTGGTGGTGTGATTGAGAGACCGTATCGCCTGCGGGAAGAAGCTCCTCCTCAGTCTCTCTGTGTTGGTCTTCAGGGAGCGGAATCGCTTTCCTGACCTCAGCAGAGAGAACAGTCTGTTGTTGGGATGGCTGAGGTCCTTCACGATCTTCCTGGCCTTAGTCCAGCACCGCCTGCTGTAGATTGAGTGCAGGTCAGGGAGCTCGGAGCGGATGGTGCGCTCAGCTGACCGCACAACCCTCTGTAGAGCTCGTCTGTCCTGCATGGTGCTGTTCCCGAACCAGGTTAAGATGTTTCCCGCCAGGATGCTCTCTATGGTGCACGAGTAAAAGTTCCTGAGCACCTTGGAGGGCAGTTGGAAGTCTCTCAAGCGTCTGAGGTGGTAGAGACGCTGTCGGGCCTTTTTCACCACGGTGTTGATGTGACAGGACCATGACAGGTCCTGCGTGATGTGAACTCCGAGGTATTTGAAGCTGTCCACTCTCTCCACTGGGCACTCGTTGATGACGGGTGTCTGGTAGTTCCTCTCCTGCTTAGTGCTGAAGTCCACTATCAGCTCCTTTGTCTTACTGACGTTTAGAAGGAGGTTGTTCCTCTGGCACCAGTTCTCCAGATTCCTAATCTCCTTCAGGTAGGCCGTCTCGTTGTATATGTGACATATGTGTGACATATTGAAATCGCATTTGAATTTGCGCTTGTTTTTTGCTTTCACTTTGCAATCGCGCGAACTGTGTATAGAGAGCGACAGCACTGATCTGTGAGTGATGATAATTTGCGCACCAATTCCTCTGACATCGTCTTATCAATCGTTAGCTTACTATGCAAACATGACAAGTGAAATCTCCGGCAGCTTAAACATGTGAGAGGCTGATCACGCAGAGAATCGCTGAGCATTATGTGTGTGTGTGTGTAAAAGCAGCAGGATATATATTTTAGTTCTGCTGAGCCAAATAAGACAGGTCAGGGTGAAGAAGTGACAGCCAAAGAAAAGCTTACCACAAAACGGAAAAGTTATGACAAATCAGACTATAAGGCAAAAAGAAAGTGCAGCTTTATGGTTTCATGGACAAAATAATTTCTGTGGCTGCAATATGACGAGCTAAATAACCAGGGCTGCACATAAGTGGTCCGCAGGTGCGCATTCGCTGTCAAAATAAAAAATGTGCACAAGATAAGAAGTTGCAACGCGTGTTTGCGTACATAAGATTTTCAGGAGGACAGACATTTGTTTAGAACTCTTAAAGATGTCGAAGAAGCTCCTTTAAGCAATTACTTTGGTGTTCCTCCACCGCCAAACAAATGTCAGAAGGAGTCCGAACCACAAAAGAAGCACGTATTCTCGGAAAAGTAGTTGCAGGAGGTGAGCTGGCTTCAAACAAATGATGAACGCACAGAGATGTGGTGCGGAATGTGCTGTGAAAATTTAATAAATGACAAATTAAAAAGGCATGAACATTTTTTTTGTATCGAAAAAATATCGAACCGTGACACCAAAGTATCGAACCGAACCGTGAATTTTGTGTATCGTTGCACCCCTAATAGTGAGTGAGAAAGGTGACTGGAAAGGAAAAACTCAATGCATCATGGGAATCCCCGGCAGCCTACGTCTATTGCAGCATAACTAAGGGAGGATTCAGGGTCACCTGGTCCAGCCCTAACTATATGCTTTAGCAAAAAGGAAAGTTTGAAGCCTAATCTTGAAAGTAGAGATAGTGTCTGTCTCCTGAATCCAAACTGGAAGCTGGTTCCACAGAAGAGGGGCCTGAAAACTGAAGGCTCTGCCTCCCATTCTACTTTTAAATACTCTAGGAACAACAAGTAGGCCTGCAGAGCGAGAGCGAAGTGCTCTAATAGGGTGATATGGTACTACAAGGTCATTAAGATAAGATGGGGCCTGATTATTTAAGACGTTGTATGTGAGGAGCAGGATTTTGAATTCTGGATTTAACAGGAAGCCAATGAAGGGAAGCCAAAACAGGAGAAATCTGCTCTCTCTTTCTAGTCCCTGTCAGGACTCTTGCTGCAGCATTTTGGATCAGCTGAAGGCTTTTCAGGGAGTTTTTAGGACTTCCTGATAATAATGAATTACAGTCGTCCAGCCTGGAAGTAATAAATGCATGAACTAGTTTTTCAGCGTCACTCTGAGACAGGATATTTCTAACTTTAGAGATGTTGCGCAAATGGAAGAAAGCAGTCTTACATATTTGTTTAATATGTGCGTTGAAGGACATGTCCTGGTCAAAAATGACTCCAAGGTTCCTCACAGCGTTACTGGAGGCCAAGGTAATGCCATCCAGAGTAAGAATCTGCTTAGATACCATATTTCTAAGCTTTTCAGGGCCGAGTACAATAACCTCAGTTTGATCTGAATTAAGAAGCAGAAAGTTAGCGGCCATCCAGGTCTTTATGTCTTTAAGACATTCCTGCAGTTTAACTCATTGGTGTGTGTTATCTGGCTTCATGGACAGATAGAGCTGGGTGTCATCAGCATAGCAGTGTAAATGTATGCTATGTCTTCTAATGATACTGCCTAAGGGAAGCATGTATAATGTAAACAGAATTGATCCTAGCACTGAACCCTGTGGAACTCCATAATTAACCTCAGTGTGTGAAGAGGACTCTCCATTTACATGCACAAACTGGAGTCTATTAGATAGATATGATACAAACCACTGGAGTGCAGTACCTGTAATACCTACAGCATGTTCTAATCGCTCTAATAGGATATTATGGTCGACAGTATCGAACGCTGCACTGAGGTCTAGCAGGACAAGCACAGAGATGAGTCCACTGTCAGAGGCCATAAGAAGATCATTTGTAACCTTCACTAAAGCTGTTTCTGTGCTGTGATGAGCTCTGAAACCTGACTGAAACTCTTCAAATAAACCTCTGCAGATGATCTGTTAGCTGTTTGACAACTACTCTTTCAATGATGTTTGATATGAAAGGAAGGTTGGAGATTGGCCTATAATTAGCTAAGGCTGCTGGGTCTAGAGATGCTTTTTGAGTAAAGGTTTAACTACAGCCAGCTTGAAGGCCTGTGGTACATAGCTGATCATTAGAGATAGGTTGATCATATTTAAGATCGAAGAATTAATTAATGGCAGGACTTCTTTGAGCAGTTTTGTAGGAATGGGGTCTAAAAGACACGTTGAAGGTTTGGAGGAAGTAATTATTGAAGTTAACTCAGAAAGATCAATTAGAAAAAAAGAGTCAAACTTAACATCAATGGTACTAAGAGTAGCTGTAGATAATGTTACAACTGTGGGATGATTACTGGTCATTTTTTCTCTAATGATAAGAATTTTATTTGTGAAGAAGTTCATGAAGTCATTACTAGTTAACGTTAAAGGGATGGTTGGCTCAAAAGAGCTCTGACTGTTTGTCAGCCTGGCTACAGAGCTGAAGAGAAACCTGGGGTTGTTCTTATTCTTCAATCAGTGATGAATAGTAAGATGTTCTGGCTTTGCGGAGGGCTTTCTTATAAAGCAGCAAACTATTTCTCCAGGCTAAATGATGATCCTCTAAATTTGTGACACGCCATTTCCTCTCCAGATTACGAGTCATCTGCTTTAGGGTACGTGTTTGAGAATTATACCACGGAGTCAGGTACTTCTGATTAGAGACCTTAGTTTTCACCGGAGCTACAGTATCCAGAGTCGTACGTAGTGAGGAGGTGAAATTATTAACAAGATAATCGACCTCTGTTGGAGCAGCGTTCAGATAGCTACTCTGCTCTGTGTTGGTACAGGGCATTGAAGATGATAACAGTGGGTGGATTATATTCTTAAACTTAGTTACAGCACTTTCAGAAAGACATCTACTGTGATAAAGTCTACTCTTCACCGCTGTGTAATCAATTATTGTAAATGTAAATGTTATCAGGAAATGATCAGACAGGAGAGGGTTTTCAGGAAACACTGTTAAATGTTCAGTTTCTATGCCATATGTTAACACAAGATCTAGAGTGTGATTAAAGTGGTGGGTGGGTTCTTTTACATTTTGACAGAAGTCAATTGAGTCTAATAACAGATTAAATGCCATGTTGAGACTGTCATTTTTAGCATCTACATGGATGTTAAAATCACCCACAATAATTATTTTATCTGAGCTCAGAACTAAATCAGATATAAAGTCTGAGAAATCAGACAGAAACTCTGTGTAAGGCCCAGGTGGACGATAGATGATAACAAGTAAGACTGGTTTCTGAGTTTTACAGCTGGGGTGGACGAGGCTAAGCATCAGGCTTTCAAATGAATTAAGTCTGTCTGGGTCTTTGGTTAATTAATAGGCTGGTGTGAAAAATTGCTGCCACACCGCCCCCTCGGCCTGTGCTTCGAGATTTCTGGTAGCTAGAATGACTCGGGGGTGTTGATTCATTTAAACTAACATAATCATCCTGCTGCAACCAGGTTTCTGTAAGGCAGAGTAAATCAATGTGTTGATCAATTATTAAGTCATGTACTAACAGAGACTTGGAGGAGAGAGACCTAATATTTAATAATCCACATTTCACTGTTTTACTCTTTGGTTCAGGTGTGGATACTTTATTGTTCTTTCTTTGTGATTGTTTATGTTTAAGTTGTTTGTTGATGGTTTTTAGTTTGTTTTTGTCTGTTTGGGAGCTGACACAGTCTCTATGGAGATGGGTTTTTGGGGGGGTAGCAGGAGGAGAGAAGCTGCAGAGAGGAGTGTAAGACTGCAACTCTGCTTCCTGGTCCCAACTCTGGATAACATCTTATAAGTGCTGTGTCGCGTGCGGCCTTCCAAGCTCAAAGCCTTTGCCCTCCATAGATCAGCCAGACTCGCGCTGGCTGTAGCTTTCAACCTTTAATTACCTTGAGCACAACTCTAAAATAAGCAACAAACTGCAATGTGTATGGAATGATCAGGGTTACATCTGCAATGGAAAATCATGTTATTATTCTGGTACCTGCAAGGAAAAAGATCAAACTGAAATTATAGCCATCACTGTAAATGCAAAAGATAATGTAAGGTCAAAAACTTCAATTTATGCTTAATGCAAAGCTGGTTATATACTTCTAATGAACTAATAATGCCATATTAAAATAATGAATGAAAATGAGAAAAACATCCCCTCCTTATTTTACATCATATTTTGGGGGGTTTAATAAATTTGTCCATATTTCTAGAAATGAGAGCTGCTCCATCCAAAGTGGGATGGATGCCGTCTCTCCTAACAAGACCAGGTTTCCTCCAGAAGGTTTGCCAATTATCTATGAAGCCCACATCGTTTCTGGGACACCACTCAGACAGCCAGCAATTTAAGGAGAACATGCGGCTAAACATGTCACTACAGAGTCCCACATTGTTTTGGCAAAGTTGCACACCGAAACAGAATAAAAAATCCGACATGTCAGTAACCAGCTGGGCTGAACATAAAATGTCCATAACATGGTTCCAGGGTCACGTGTACTCTTCTTAAGCTTGTTGATTTCATATTAAGATTATTTTAGGATTATTTGTTCAAACTGCTAATCCTGATGTTAAAAAATAAACCTTTAAATTCAGATTCTCTTTCATATTTTTGAATTTTATAGCCCATAATCAGACATCTTAATCAAATCAGCTATTTCTACGTCAGAATAATGAATAAATTCACACTGAGAGCGAGAAGGCTGTGAATCAGGCCAAGACTCAAAGGCTGCTGGATGTAAATCCCATCAGCTGCAGGCACACAGACACACATGTTCATGTACACATGTACGCACTGACTCACGTGTCCAGATGCTGAGAGCAGCTAGATTATGAGGCAGAGATCAGCAGGTTTTAGTCAGAACCAGGACAGAGAACGGAGAGAGCAGACATACACACAGAGTTCACTGCTGCACCAAGTTCACCTGTAGCAGGTAAGTCGACTGATAAAAACACCTTTAATATCCAAACTGATAGATTACAACTAGCTGATGAGAAGGAAGGACTGCTTTTTATTCTGCTTTTTATCTCTATCAGTGATGAGGTGACGTTTTGTCTGCTGCTTTTAGGGATTATTATCTTTTTATGTTTATTAATCTCATCAGTCAGGATAAAAATGAAGATAAATCAAAAAATCATTTTGTCTGGTTAGTTTGAAAAAAATCACTAACAGTCATCAGATATTTCTGTGTGTCATGTAGCAACTAATGTTTATACTCCAGTCATTTTAATATATTCAGTTTAATACCTGTAAGTAGTAACTTCATGGTGGTTTAACCACAGATCTCATGAGATTCAATAGCTGAGTTTTATTTATTTTGGTGGGAAACCAAGTCTTTGTCAACTGCAGAAGTAAAACAGAGCTTTCACTGAGACTAATCGCTCCTGCTTGTACACGGAGGATAATCTTTCTAGACTGTAAGAGAAAATGTTTTTAATACCACAAGAATCCCTGCACTGCTCGCACTGTGCGGATTTCATTCATTTGTCTCTGCGTTCCTGGAATATGCAAAAACAACGTCCATGTAAGTGGGATTTGCTGGATTTTGAATATAAGCTTTAATTCATACAGAGAAACACAGAAGACATGTTTCTCTGTGTGCACAGCTCAATCTATATGAATACCAAAATGACACAAATACGTTTAAAATACAAGTTTGTAATGAAAGTGTGTTTTAATGTATACTTCAACAACAAAAACACAAAAGAGGGTTAGTCAGTTCTTTCAGTTTCCAGAAGCAATACAAAGTAGGTCACAGAATAAAGTGAGAATAAAACCGGACTTTAAAAATGAGGGAAAATGACTTCTCCGTGATGTTTGAAGCTTCTTTGTTGTTATCAAGTCCGCTTTAAATCAAATATACCTTACAGGCTACAAGACCAACAATAATACGCCTCACAGAAGGACCCCAAAAGGCTTATGTTATTATATATAAGATACTTTACTGCTTAATTGAGGATATTCGTTTTAAATTTTGATAAAATAGAGGCAGTATAATGTCCTCGTAAGTGGATATCAGGCCCTTGTAGAGCAAAATTTCCACATATGTGGACGCCAGGTCCTAGGAGGTTAAATGGGCAATTTGATTGATTGATTGAATCTTTATTTTGAACATGTTGAAAAAGTACAACAAAATAGAATTAAAAGAGACAAATGAACAAAGCAAAACAAAAGGAAAACGAGCAACCACAACTCCAAATAATGTTCATGTTCAAAAAGGAGCAGGAAGAAGCATAAACTTATTTAATCCCACCCCTTTTCCACTATCTAGTATCAATAGACTACAGAAATACCTCATTGCAATTACATTATATGTTATGTGTAATTAATTTTTTTTTTTTAATTTATATTTCACTATGGAAGTTTTATATTGACCTTAAATATAAATCCAGCATAGGAATTATTACATCTAACACTCATTTAAAAACACTCACCACTCAACGTTACAATTAATCACTTTACTGTAGCGAGTGTATTTTTGTAGTAGATGAGACCAAGAAGAACGAGATCAGGAGGGAAGTGTTTGCGAAGCTGACCCAAAAGCACTCGCGGAGGAGAGGAAACTAAGTATAATAAAAAGCAAGACGTTTATTTAGGCTGATGAAAAGATAGCCAAACAAGGCGAGACAAAACAAAGAACTAAACTAAAACCTAAACTGGAAAAATAAAACTAACCATGAAAATGAGGACAAGAGACAACATGAAACTGAACAGGAACATCCAAAAACATGACTGTGAAATAATCCAAACATAAGTACGACAGCAGAAAACAAGACTCTGTGAGCATGACTTGACATGAAGACAACAGACAACCTGACATGAAGAGAAGGAGGACTTAAATACACACAAGGGTTTATAATAAGGGAAGTGGAAACACCTGGGGAGGCACAGCTGGAGCTAATCTGACATAACAAGACAAAGGAAGCAAAGCAGAAACCAGACTTTCAAAGTAAAACCGGAAACACACAAACACAGAGGCAAGGATGACAAGGAAGACAAGAGAACAGAGACCTGAAACGTGGGACAGGAAGGCACAGAGTAGAAACACCGAACACAGGGGAGGCACAGAAACACAACCTAAAGACTAGAAATCAAGAAATACTAGTTAGAAATACAAAAAGGAAACCAAAACACTAGCAGAGATAAACCACGATGAAATCAAAGATGAATGATAACACAAAACACTGGGTCTCAGACCCAGCCCCTGACAAGGAAGTGACCTTTTGACCTGGAAATGTCTTTTGTGGAGTTTCACCACATTCATGTTGTTTTCTTCTTAGGAGGTGCTGAAACAACTGCAGAGTAAGCTGGAACAGGAGGCAGGGACCCTGGCATCGTCTGGAAGGAGCGACGTGCTGCACCAGCTTAAAGGTCGAAATCTGGCTTGACTTTTTTGTAATTTGAGGATTGTTTCTGCCTGAGGACCATTTTCTAGGAACCATTTAAGGAACTTGGGATGTTCACCCCCAGAAAGTTCCCCTCATACTGAACAACATTACAACTTGAGAACCAGGTTCAGATTTGCTCGTCTCTTTTTTCTGGATTTAGAAAAAATGGTTTATGTTGACAATAATTTGCTTTAAAATCACAGTGAGAGAAGGTTATAACTGTCTGTTTAGTCACTGTACATCTGGAGACTACATTTCCCCCTTAATTGTTGTAATTTTCCTTCTAATTTCTGTCCCGGTTGCACCTACCTGACTCTGCTGGTGTGTGAAGCTCAGAGCTCAGAGCCTCCAGTGAGACTAATCATCACTTACAGAGAAAGCAGATTGACTCATTCAGCTAATCTGATTGGCTCCAGCAAGCCAGGCCTCATTCAGTTAAATAGCCAGTTATTGTCAATTACTTTGTCTGGACAGGAATTTGTTCATTTCCAGCTGACAGATGTGTTTATAGACTTCAGCTGTCTGTCAACTCAGCTACACAACTGAAATTAAATCAGTCTAATTAATAAACATAAAACCAACAGTTTAGCTGCATTAATGCTGAATTTAGACAACTTTACTTCAAATGTAACCATACAAACTTAAAAGTGGTGGTCCAGTTAAAAAATAGAGTGCTTTAGTATTATTTATGGTACTGGTAACCAGTGAAAGCCAGCCAGGTTAGACAGATGACAGATTTTATGACAGAGCATTTAAATAAAAAATAGATTGTTGCTAATGACAGAATATTTTTGTTTACACGTTTTATGAGTCACAGAAATTTAGCATTTAAACACCAAAACATCCAAAGAAAAAACAGATTTGCTGTTAAAGTCTGAAAAAAGTGGAGATGTTTGTTGTTTTTTTTCCTTAAATATAATTTTAGATCACAATAAGCAAAATGAAGACAAGCCTATCACCTGCATAGAAATGACCAGATGTAAATGGCCTGTATTTATGTAGTGCTTTACTTAATCCCTAAGGACCCCAAAGCGCTTTACACATCCAGTCATCCACCCATCCACACACTGGTGATGGCAGCTACATTGTAGCCACAGCTGCCCTGAGCCTCGCCTCTGTCAGTGCGGACACTTAATGGATTAAACACAGTATAAGTCCTTTAACAAAATAATTTTATGCAGAAATATTGCAAAAAATGTGAGTATAAATATGCTGAAGAGTATTATTGACGAATAAAAGATAGTGACTGTAATTCTAAAATCAAACGCTGAATATCCTGGGGCTGCTGTTACATCATAGGCAGAAATTCCAATTTTAAATAAACCAGATTTAAAAGTAGAGCCTGAGTTGTTGATCTGATGGCTCTTGACCCTCCTTCACCTCCTCCTCCTCCTCCCTCAGAACTCCACATGGACCTCACCAATTACTACGAACTCAAACATCAACCTCATAACCTGAGGCTGCTGACAGGCTGCCTAGGAGGGGCGGGGCCAGGTGTTGGCGGAGGTGCAGAACTAGATGATCACCTAGCTCTGGCCCCGTCCTCGTGCTCCTCCTCCTCCTCGATGGCCGCAGTAAGCAGAGGTAGGAGTCCTCACCGATCGGCATCCTGTCAAAGCACAGTGTCTGCCGGGAAGACTGCCGCTGTCATCCTGCCGCATCACTTCCTGGATGGAGCCCCGCCCAAAATAGCTATGATCACTGGAGCAGACGGACGAGTGATTGACCATCACCTGGACGAGCTGTGCAAGGAGAGGTAAGCTGATTTCCATAAATATTAACTGAGGCACCTCAGGGTGGGAGGTCACATGGGACTGGTACAGTCAAGTTCACGGACCCAGAGCCTTCATCTGAGTTTACAGATGACACAACGTGTGAGAGAGCTGATTAATCAGCAATTTTTTAAGATTTTAAATAATGAAATGTATAATAACACAATATAAGTAGTGTTTAATTGTGAAATTTCCAAAGAAAAAACTTTTTCTAAAAGGAAATTAGACCTGCAGGCTAATGTAACTTGTTCCATGGTAGTTAAGATGAAGAGCTTTTCATCTGATGTAGCCACCAAACGAATGGCAATAAGCTCCGCCTTACTTGATGCTAATCAGGTTTTAGCCTGTCAGTGTTATGATGTATGGTTATGATATAATAATAACGGTTACAACTATCTACAGGGACCTCCTGCTGGGGGAAATTGACCGAGAAGAGAGGGAGCGCTGCTGGTTCTTCAGCCAGCTTGAGGAGCTGTCACAGAAACTGGCCCAGCTGCCACGCATTGACACGGTGAGAGTTTATTGATATAATAAAGGATATAACCACAGAAATGCAAGCTTTGGGTGTTTTTACTCATACATGGACTTGTTATTTTGTCCAGTAATCAGAGAAACCTTTGACCTCTGACCTCGGTGTGTTTCTGCTGCTACAGTTTTCACTACAGATAGACATGATCCGGCAGAAGCTGGAGTTCGATGCTCAGAAGATCCGGTCTGTGATGGAGGAACGCTTCGGCACCAGTGATGAGGTGGTTCACAGGACGCAGGTGAGTTTGATCAACTCAGTTTCCTTAATAACAACTGAAAGAAGCCAAACACTGGACATTGACATTTCCATAGTTTTATGAAGTCCGTTTCTGAAGTTTGGCCACCGCTGTAGGTCATGTTTGGATAAACTAGCTAGTGCTGTCTGAGTTTGGCCCAAACGTGTAGGTTCATCACACAAACACACACCTGCCAGTCAGTCCTAAGTAACCACCAGAATTTCTCACACATCTTTATTAGTATAATTAACCTCACAGTGTGTCCGATTATCTGTCACATAACTGCACTGAAATGTGTCATCAACAGTACGAATACGGCAAACAGGTCAACTTCAGTAACTGCCAGCAAGTGGATGTGAGGCCTAGTAGGCAGTCAGCTGCTTTCCCACCTGTGTTAGCGTCCACATCACAAACAGTTCACATGTGTAATGAAGCAAAGTCAAAGCCTCCATGAATTTAAACAGCTGCTGTGAACGGGTATATTATAGTAGGCAAATCTCTCAGAAACCCCATGTCAAATGTAACTCTTGATGAGCCATGCGATAGCCAACGTTGTTACTTTCTTTTTTAACCCTGGATATCACAGTAATATAACTGAAGTGAATTATCGTGAGAACCCTAATCCACGCAGAGGGTTCGTCGTGGGAACAAAATGGCCGTGAATAAAGTGCAAATCCACAGCTTGAGTCATCAGTCCCGGTATTCATGATGACATGTCAGAATAATTAGATTATAAACTACAGCGACTAGAGATTTCTGCCCATGAGCTGTGTCAGCGACAACTGCTGGTGGAAAAAACACATCTGGATGCATCTGAAATGTGTGTGTCTGTGTGTGTGTTGCAGAAGCGTGTTGCTCGTCTAGAGCAGCTGGAGAAAGAGCTGCAGGAGGCCCGAGGGAGTCAGGAGAGCCAGCTGCAGGTCAGATATACTGTACACTCTAACACACACACAGCAGTGTGTGAATCCACAGGATATTTGTGCATTAAATGTGTTAGTGATGAATTCTGTAGACGCTTTAATTGGATGCAGAGATGTCACATGGCGACTATAAGAGCTGTGATTGGTCAGCTGAGGCTTCTGGTGTCTGATGCTGGTGGATTTTTTTTCTTGTGGGTGACCAACAGCAGAAATGTGTAAAAATCTGTTGCTAGAAAAAAGCAGGAAAGGTTAGTATTCATGATTGCTGTGATCCAGTGTCGTGATTTTTGAAACGATATCAGCATGAATTCAGACAGAATAAGGAAGTCGTGTTTATATCGATGTAGTTTGATGTTTCATCACATAACGTGTTATTTGCAAAGCTGTGGGTATAGTTTTTGCATCACTGCTCTCACTGCGTTGTCCAACTTCTGAAACCCCGCCCCCAATCTACTTCTGAAGCCCCGCCCCATGGTCCCACTCCCCTGAAAATTTGCCCTCAGAAGTTCTCCTACAGCATGGAGGTAGACTGCATTGCTCCAACAATGAGTAACACTGATGAATAACTCCACATGATGCTCTCAGCCATGAGAAAAGTCTCATTTGGGTATCCTGGGGTCGTCCTGTTGTCACTTTAGTGCATGTTCCCACTCCAACTCCACATGACAGAGAGACACTGAGCCGTTGTATGCCCACACCCAGAACCCCGGGTACAGTGGCTCAGTAAAGGCGCAGCTGAAAGTGTGGAGGTGGACCATCATGTCCTGAGAGACGCAGTAGAAGGACAGAGCGCCTGCAGGCCAGTTTAGATAGATACCAATTCTGTGGGTGAAGTTCTCAGGTGAGAGCGACTTTAACCTCTTTCTGTTGTGACACGGAGTGTAGCTTCCCTCTGCGCACTCCACAGTCCAGGAACGCTCGTTGTGTCCCAGCAGGCAGTTCACCGTGTCTCCATCTCTAGAGATGTTGTTGTAGGTGACACCGATGTCAGCACCACCTCTCCACTCCACCTCCCAGTACACCTTGTCGAGCAGTCCCTCCCTGCACAGGACCTGAGGACAGAACTCAAACCGCTCCGGATGCTCCGAGTATTGATGGTCTGACCAGACACGAGTTGCCTTCCTGTTACTGTCAGTTAGAAGGATCTCAGAGTTGGCAGTGTTGGGGTCAAGGGTCAGGTAGTGGGCAACTGAAGGTGAAACAGGAGAAGCTGATTAGCCCGGGACTGAGCTTGGGACATGACCACCTCATGAACAGCCATTCTCAGAATGAGTAATTACATTTAATGGTCTTTACTTTAAAAAGTGTTTTTTCTTGAAGGAAATTAGAGTCAGTACTTAATGATTATAGGCTGCGATACCACCCTGTCAAATATCCCAAAATCTCACAGCTAGATTGGAACTATTATTCAGGGAGAACATTACCAGGAGATTTTATAGAAAAATTAAGGTATTGGAAATCAAAGGGTTTTAAAGTGGCCTTTAAAGACACAGAGACATTAAAGAAGCAGAGGTACAATTACAGTTTTTCAGTGCCCACAGGTGTCCTCCTGGCAACTCCCTAAAAGACCAGAAACAGTCACAGCATAAAAAACATGTAACATCTGATCAGCGTTGCAATTACATCTATTTGGAGATCGAATGTTTGAAATGGTTTGGCTCACTTGAGGTCTGCTTTGTCGGTGTTTCCCACAGCGATCAAAGTGAGCCTAGACATCAAAGGACACTGAACTGTTTCTGAAGGTTCATCTTCTTCCTCTTCCTCTCCTGACGGCGCTGACGAGTCATGTCCCCCCTTCCCGTTCTCACCTAACTGATCAACTGAAGAAAATAAATGAATAGAAAAATAATCAAATGAAGATTTCGATCCATCTGTTTGATCTAATTGTTTAAACAACTTCAGCAGATTTGATTCATTTGAAGCTGAATGAAGAAAAAAAAATTTAATTTACCTTCAATTTTCATCAGACGCACAAACACACATATGAATATGACAAAATAATAAAAACCAGAAGCTGTGGTAGAGTTTGACTGTAAACATGTGTGTGGGGGGGGGTTTAAAGCAGGACGCACCTTTCTCTGATGCATGCATCGCCTCCTGGCTCTGTTGTGTTTCAGAGGAAGCCTTCCTCCTCTCAGTTACCTCCTGGGAAACATTTGCATCCAGCTTGCTGTCGCCTGAGTCGTTCAGCCTCTCCGTCGTATTGTTATTAGTTTCCTCGGTGCTAATTGGGTTTTTGTTGGTAAATCCATTATCCGTTTGTTCCTCTGCCTTTACTGGGAGTGTCTTCCTAACTTCCTGACGATCGTTTGTTTTGGGGGTAATCTTTGAAAGATTACTTCTCTTGAACAGATTCAGGAGGGACTCGTCACTTCTTTCAGCTTTAGTGGCTTTTATCTTGACAGCGTTGGAGGAATCTAGCTTTGCAGCACCATCTTTGTCTTCATGCTCCTTTGAAAGGCCGATTCTGAAGATGCTGGAGATGTCTTCTTTGAAATGATTCAAGTCCTCTTTGAGCAGAGTCAGAGTGCTGGTCGGCTTTTCTGGTGGCTGTGTTGTTTTAGGATTTGTGTCTTTGTCCTTGAACACTTTCAACAGTCCTTCCTTGAACTGGCTCAAGTCCTCTTTGAAAAGAGTGAGCGGGCTGACCGACCTTTTCTCCGTCTGACTCGTCTTGAGTAAATCTCTCGCCTGATCATCTTTACCGTTACAGTCCTCTAGGTGAAGTTTGTCGTCCTCGTGTATGTCAGTCTCTGTCTCATCCTGTTGCTCTGAAGGTTTTTCACTGTGGCTCATTTTGTTGTTCTGTGAAACTCTTTAATCCTTGTGACGTGTTCACAGCAATCTTTAAGATATTGATATTTAGGCTGTGGGGATCACCTGTACGAACAGACATGTGTGGAAATGATAAATTTGATTTCTGACTGTAGCACTGCTAATAAAAGGATTTTAAGGAGACAGCAGGGCTCTTCAAGTGTCTGACCAGGATGCCATCTGGATGCCTCCAAAGGGAGATTTTCCAGGTCAAAGTAAGGATTCTAAATCCCTTCTGGTCTGGTGAAAGGGGAACCCGGGGTAGTTTGCTCAGACTACTTCCTCTCTAACCCAATTCTAGCTAAACAATGACAAATAACAAAATACATGTTCTCTAAAAATTTTTCAGGAACTAAAATGTTTCTTCTGGACAGAAAGAAAGTAACTGGTAAATTTCTCCTGAGCTCTGAATGACAGATATTAATATTCAGTCTGCTGCATTTAAAAATACGACCATTTCCTGTCTAAACAGCTGATTCGGTCCTTTTAAAGAAATACTTGAATCATATGATTTTGTGAATCCAGATTTCACAGAAACAGAAAGCGCGTTCATACGTAGTTGGTAAATCTCAGGTCATGTTTAGGCTTGTTAGGAGTTAATCCAATAATCTACTCTTAACAACAGCGTCTCATTGAAATACTCACATCTGCTTCACGTTTCTTCTTTTTTCATTTGCGAACCACGAAAAGATTTGAAAACAAAACACCAAGGCCTCACACACACACACACACACAGACACACACTCTGTCTCTGCTGTAAATCTGTGTCTCCCTCTGGTTTTCTTGCATTTCTGAACTGGTTTCTGGTTCAACCAGTTTGTCTCCATGTTTTCACCTTACTGCAGAGCAGACGATTGGTTGGCTGTGGGGAGTGCTTCCACTTTGCTTCTGCTGTGACGAAATATGAAGTCAAGTTCAGTTGCATGGCTGTAGTCACATGGTCCGGTGCCCTGAAGCAGAAACTACATGTTGGACTACCACTGACCATCAATGTACACAGCAGTCCAGTCCAGTAACATGGCCTGAAATTTAAAATATTATTATTATTATTTTACCTGCACAACTGGTCGGCATTCTTATGCACAACAAATGTTTGACAGCAGACCATTGGGTGCAATACAAAAAGCAATAACAATGTTTCTTCCCAGACTTTCTTTCTTCACACATAAACAGTCTTTGATGTGGAACCAAGTGCTCCATAAGAAAATCCCAGAAATTAGATATTCAGTTCAATAACTGAGCAAAAACTGTTTGTATCTCAAAGGTGCTTTAAACTCATTTCTGATAAAGGTCAGTCAGTGCAGCTTTACAGCTAAACCGAAACAAAAAAGATTTATCAGTCAAGTGTTAGTATTTGGTCAGATGTGAAGTGAGATGTAGCAGTTATATTTTTCCCAATAAAACTAAATCCTGGCATCTTATATTTATGATGCTAAGCATTTTGCATATTAATTTTCATTACTTACTTTTGCATTTTTAAAAAATGGGATAGCTCATGTTTACTGAGCATTAGCCTTCAGAGCTGGAAAAAGAAGCCACAGATTAAGAGTGGAAGGCTGCAGTTCCTCTAATGGCTGCATGTGGCGGCTTTGAAAAGGAAGTTAATCCTCAAAAACACGCATTTTTAGAATGACCAACTTTACAGCAGAAATAAACACATTTACAGCCAGTTTTGGTCTCTGCAGCTAAACTTTCCATCTTAGCAACTGTACCAGGGATAATGTTTTTTAAAAATAAGTCACCTGTTTAAATGAGACTAAGGCTTAAACTTGATTCGAGGTGTTGCCTCTTATTCACACCTGGATGCTGACACAAGCAGCTGTAGATGCTAGCTGTCCACTATGGCTGGCATCAGCTAATCGAAGGCGCTGCCTGGACCTCAAAGTGTGTCCAATGTGCAAAATTATTAAAAAATAAGTGCATATAAGTGTAACATGTTAATTAAAAGTTCTTTCCAACTGCAGATGGAAAGAAACTGTTTTTGTGAGGTATTGGTCCAGATGGACTGAGCCTTCTGCCAAATGAGTGACTCAAAAAGCTGATCCTATGTCCTGCCTGCTGGGTTCTGCAAGCTCACGCTGGTGATTTTAACTGATTTTTCAGCCCAGCAGATACTGCTTATATCTATCTGAAATGTAAATACTTGTTCGTTTAATGGTTCTTTATAACAACAAACTCGGGACCTTTTGATTTGATTTTACTTTTTTCTGACACTAGAAAAATGTATAAAAAATTATATGAGTAAAGAAATTCAGCTTTATAAAGAAGGATTGTTGGTGATTGCAGCAAACCTGAACTTATTTGAAAAACTCTGTAGACCCATCAGTTTATCAGTGATCTGCCAGCTGTGTGTCAATTAGGTGAAAACCTTTCATTTGTGGCTCCTATGAGAAAGTGTTATTTCTTAAAATGCATCAGAGAGTGAAGAAAAAATAAAAACAGACAGAACAGATTTTAAGCAGCTCCGCTCTCCTGCTCTTCAGCTTCCACTCGTTGCTGTGCAGAGAAACCTGTTTTTTTATGTAGCTCAGAGCTGCGTTACGATTGGCTGTTGCCAAGCTGCAGGGTTGGCACTGAGCAAGTGTGTCTGAGATAAAGAGAGCGAATCGGTGCTTCTTTTCTCTGCTCTGCCTCCCTCTGAGAATAATGAGACCACAGAAATGGATACGTGGATGCCAGACAGTACTAACAAATATCACCTCATTAAAAGGGTCAATTCACCCAAATTACAACAGCTCCAGCTCTTCTCCTGCTTTGGGATTCAGGATCTGTCCTGGTTTTATTTATCCAGGTTTAAAGATATCTGTCTCCATGACAACAGTAGAGACAGAAGGAATTTATTTTGTGTTGCTCACAAATTTGAAACATGAATGTCTTTTTAAAAGGATTTATAACTTTACAGGGGATTAAAAACAGATGATAAAAAGATTACAGAAAGAGCAGTCCATAAAAATGTTCTGAGAGGCGTCTTTAATAAGATTCTTGTGGCAAAAGCTCAGCGTGACCTGATGGTGGCAGTAGCCTATCTCACAGTCTCTGACTCTGTGGATGATTGTGCAGCACCTGGATGGCCGGTCTAAGGCTGAAAGGTTTCAAAATAGTGTTTGAGTGTTTATGTGTTTTAGTCTTGCTAGAGGTGGTCGTCCTCCCTCATAGTGAATGAAAGTGATCATGTTTTATCTCCGCCGCATGCTGTCCGCCATTTTCTCGTCACGTTGCAGCTGCTCGTGTTGGAGGATGTTTGGATCCGAGCCAAAGATTCAGTCTGTCCAACTGGAGGACGGAAAAATATTCAGGAGGAAAAAAGAGATTAACACACACACACACACACACACACACACACACACACACACACACACACACACACACACACACACACACACACCTCTTTGTCTGTAGACAGTCTTTGGCTCACACATCACACCCCTAGGCGTTACCATGGTGATGGGATGAAAGGGGGGGTCTTTGATGGGAGTCTCTGAAGGTTTCAGTCTGTGAATCCAAATGAAGCTGTGTGTTTGTGAGTGGATGTCTATCTGTGTGAGGACCAGTGTGAGGTTTAGACCTGGTGAGGAGGGTCTGGTTTTCACTGCTGGACAGACCTTCAGCGGACTCAGGTGTGAAGGGTCAGACCTGGTTTTAGGGTTCATGCTCTGGTTTAGGGGAAGCTCTTAGGAAATAAAGGTCCTCACAAAGAAATTAGAACAAATGGATGCAAGAAGATTGTGATACGGGCTCTTAAATGAACATTTCACAGTAAAGACATCAAAGATCCTACATCATCCACATGTCCTCTGTCTAGTGTTTCCTAAGAAATCTCACTATAAATTCTGCAGATGTGTAGAATATTTTAATCGGTTCGTAGAGCATTAATAATAGAGTTTGACATTGATACACTGGCCGATATTCAGCCCATTCTGCTCATCTCTGTCTTGCAAATCTTTTAATTCTTGGACTCTACTAGAGTAGCTTTGCATGATTCAAGGTTCAAAATAATCCTTATTTAGCTCTACTGAGCTTACTGCAGCCCTTCAGTTCATTCCCTGTCTGAAACCAGCTGTTTTAGCTCCTCCTCCTTTAAGGCCAACCTCCATGTCATACAGCTTGGCTGCTCCACATAAACACGAGGTTTGAATAGCAGGGTCTTACACAAATGGCTTTTCTTATTATAACATTCATGTTAGCCTAATGACTAATCCTGAACACATCAGCATGTGTCAGCAGCTTATTTAAACCATATATTAACATTTACAGCCCACCGTGTGCCTGTAATTGGTAAATGTATTTTTCCAAGAAGAGGGGTGACGAGTTGCTCTATTTATTTAGAAGACACACTCGCTTTATTTGGAAAAACGCAGGAAAACAGATAAAGCCCAGATGTCTCAGTTTTACAGAAGCTTTCACTTGTGGATCTGTTGACAGCGTGAACTTTGTCTCAAAACCCCACATGGGGATGTGATGTGATTTGTGCATATCAGGCGATTCGTGCACACGTTGTTAAGGTTCTGTAAGTGAGCAAGAGGGATTTTACCTTTTTAGACATTTGTATGCACAGAAAACATTTTGAAAGAGAAAATTATCTGACTTGTGAAGATGAATTTATAAATTATAAATGATCAGCATTTATTCAGGTTTGGGTATATGCATTTGTAAAATAGTTTTACATGTGTTCATATTGCTTTATATTTTTGTGTGAATTGAAACACGCACTTATGAATCTTTGTGTACATTTGTGGATCATACCAAACGCATTTGTAACATTTTTGAGACAAATTTTTCTTCATATGAAACAACGATCAATGTGTCCACACCAAGATGATTATTATAAATAACTTAAATTAAAATTAAATGTATACAAATATTTACTGTACATGAATAAAAATGTGAAATTATCACCTGCAGATTTATCACCTGCTTCCATGTTTATTGTAGTACCTGTTCTGAACAGGTTTGTTTGAGGTAAACATCTCCCATAATGTTAATGATAAAAATAAAACTGAACTGAAAATATAATTTATTTTTTCTAAATAATGATAAAGGAAATTAATTTAAAAAATCAAAAAGTATAGCTGTATATGCGAAAGGTGGAGATCAGACTAGAAGTAGGTCAAAGATACCATCTTTATGCATTTTTCTTCTTCTGTCTTTCTGTGTGCAGCTCTCTGGTGCCGAGAAGCCCCCTGCTGGAGAACCAGAGAACAGCAGCTCATCATCAGCCACAGCAGCAGGAACAGAAGCTGCAGACGGTGGTAGCAAGGTAACAACACACCAAAAACTCAATTAATGTCTACAACATTGTACTTATAGAGTGAAACTTACAAAAGCGTACCCTGTCATTGTATAGTTTGTAACTATGGCTGGTGGAAGTGGATAAGATCGTTACTGATGTTTCCTCCGCAGGTGGAGATGGTCTTCTGGTTGCTCTCCATGCTGGCTAACAGAGATAAGGAGGAGATGTCCCGGACTCTACTGGCTCTCTCCAGCTCTCAGGACAGCTGCATTGCCATGAGAAAGTCTGGCTGCGTCCCCCTTCTGGTCCAGATTCTGCATGAAGGCCCGGACGGAGGCAGCGGTCCTGGTGAGACAGCAGCGGGTGGTACCACAACAGGCTGCAGCCGTGAGGCCAGGTCCAGAGCAAGCGCTGCCCTCCACAACATCATTTACTCACAGCAGGATGAGGGCCAAGCCCGCCGGGAGATGAAGGTCCTGCACATGCTGGAGCAGATCCGGACCTACTGCGACAGTGGCTGGGACTGGATCGAGAGCCACGCCGGGACACCTTCACCAGGGGGAACCAGAACCACAGGTGAGCCATGTTTAAAAAAACAAACAAAAAAAACCTGAACATCAGAACCCGAGCAAAAAAACATAACGGGGTTCACTAACTGGTGGGTGACATCACAACACCTACAGATAAACAAACATGTTACATTAGTTGTATCCTACAGTAGAGGACAAAAATCTATAAATCTATAGATACAGACAAAACCACCAGTGATCCAAGTTCCAGTAAATCTGATGAAACCAAAACGACATGTTCAAAATAACGCAAACTTATGTGGATTAAGTTAAACATCTTGTTTTTCTCCACAGATATCCCTGAACCCGTGGACCCTCAAATCTGTCAGGCCATGTGCGCCATCATGAAGCTCTCCTTCGAAGAGGAGTTTCGACGAGCCATGAACGAATTAGGTTTGTTTGACACCAAAGGACCAGTTTGCAGTTTCTTTGACGCTTTCGTTTTTATGCCCGATTGCACTTATACAGTGAAAGTATCAGTTATTTCCTGTAATGCATAGATTTGATATTTGATCTGTTTTATTTTTAATGTGTTTTTCAGCTATTTCAATTCAATTTAATTCAATTTTATTTATACAGCACCAAATCACAACAACAGTCACCTCAGGGCGCTTTATATTGTAAGGTAGACCCTACAATAATACATACAGAGAGAAACTCAACATATGACCCCCTATGATTTTTTTATTATTCAATTTTGGAATTTATTTTACAATTACCACAAAATATTTATATTTTAAATAGCAAACATATTTAATAAAGCCATGGAATATAAATTCTGTTTTATGTCTCATCATTGGGGGAGTCACAGTAGAGCAGTGGCTGTCGCGTGGCAAAAGTAATAAAAGACGTTAAGACAAAGTAAAGGTTAGAAGGAGTTTTGGAAGAATTTAAGATTTGAATTTGGGCCAAAGTTTGGGAATGACTCCAGTAAAGTATCAAGTTTAAAAATACTTTGGTTTATCTTTGCTACAACAGAGCTTTGATTTGTAGTATGTGTTTCGGTATTTTCACATGAGTTTGTTTTTTATTTCTTTCAGGCGGTCTGCAGGTGGTGGCAGATCTGATCCACCTGGACCAGGAAATGTACGGCATGCAGAACGACCCCATCAACATGGCTTTGCGTCGCTATGCAGGGATGGCTTTGACCAATCTCACCTTCGGGGATGTCGTCAACAAGGTACAGAAAGGCACTGTGAGGAGGTTAACTGACAGCAGTGCAACAATAGCAGCACCCCACTCACACCTGCACTCCCTTAATCTGCCTTTTTCAGAATGATCACTTTAATTTAAAAGTCCCAACAGAAGTCTGATCAGGACAGATAGTTTCGCTGTCAACACAATAAATAAATAAATCTTAAATTTTCTTTTTAATTTATTATTTTCTCTGATCATTTTTACTTGCTTTACTTTGACAGTAGCATCATTTAAATCTGGCTCAGCCCTTTTTACTGATCCACTACAGTAATACATTCATTTTACTCCTGCAGGCCACTCTGTGTTCGAAGAAGAGCTGTCTCCAGGCTTTGGTGGCCCAGCTGGCCTCCGACAGTGAGGAGCTCCATCAGGTGGTCTCCAGTATCCTGAGGAACTTGTCCTGGAGGGCTGACATCAGCAGTAAGAAAGTCCTCCGAGACATTGGCTGTGTGTCTGCACTGATGACCTGCGCGCTGCAGGCCACCAAGGTAATGAAAACAAATCTCCCCCCAGAGAAGGAGAAGCTTTTATTTTGGAAGATCATAGAGAATAATCTGGAGGAACAGAATGAAACAGAATTTATTACAACTTTTAAAGTTTAAGCTTTTTTCTTTTTGTTTTTTACCATTTTTCCTTGTCATACCTAAGAAACCTGTTTCTGTGTTTTTTGGTTCTGCAGGAGTCAACGTTGAAGAGTCTTCTGAGCGCTCTGTGGAACCTGTCCGCTCACAGTATCGACAACAAGGTAGCAATCTGTTCGGTGGATGGCGCTTTGGGCTTCCTGGTCAGCACACTGACGTATCGCTGTCAGACCAACTCACTTGCCATCATCGAGAGCGGCGGAGGAATCCTTCGAAATGTGTCCAGTCTGGTTGCCACACGAGAAGACTATAGGTGTGCTCATGAGACTCAGAGGTTTCACCCTCATCTAACGTTCCCAGACAACAATTATTTCCATCCATGTTCATGATAAACGTTTCATGTAAAAACTTTAAACATGAGCATATGTACAAGTAATCCCAGTGAGCTAATTGCTTAGACTTCAGACTGCTCTCAGTGCTCAGGTTAACACTTTTTTTATTCATGGATCTGTATGATGTCACAGAGGAGCTGGCACAGAAGCCACAGCAACAGGATATTAATAAATTATGCAGATTTTCCCCTAAAAACGGGGCTCTATTGTAATTCGATTTCTATTCACTGTTTTTTTTTTAGATCCCTTCCTCCTATTCCTGTATTATATTAAAATAAATTTGGAGACATTTGTAGAAAAAAGTATCAGATTTTATTCAGACATTGTTGTATTACATTACGTTGATGCATTAGAAAGGAGATACAATGTGATGTTCACCAGATATATGATCAGAAACCATACAGTAGTATAAAATAACATAATCTGAACTAAACATAAAAACCTACAACTACAAAAGAGGGATTTTTCAGTTGTATATAGCAAAGTTATTAAAGTGCCTTCTACATTCTTTCTTTCTTCGCAGGCAAATCCTCAGGGACCACAACTGCCTCCAGACTCTGCTGCAGCACCTGCGCTCCCACAGCCTGACCATAGTAAGCAACGCCTGCGGGACTCTTTGGAACCTTTCGGCCAGAAGCCCAAAAGACCAGGAGCTGCTGTGGGACCTCGGGGCAGTTAGCATGCTGCGCAATCTTATCCACTCCAAGCACAAGATGATAGCCATGGGCAGCGCTGCAGCTTTAAGGAACCTCCTAACCAATCGACCGCTTAAATATAAGGACACTGCGGTTGTATCCCCCGGGTCTTGCATGCCCTCACTCTACATGAGGAAGCAGAAAGCTCTGGAGGCAGAGTTGGATGCCAAACATCTCGCAGAAACCTTTGATACCCTTGAGAAACAGAGCCCCAAACACCTGACCCTCAACAAGCCACTACGTTACATCGAGAGTTTGGCAAAGGATTACGCATCTGATTCCGGTTGTTTTGATGATGATGAGGCTCCAAACATCTCAAGTAGCCTGGACACTGGGAGTTTCTCCATGCTGTCCATGTTTCTCACCAACTCTAACCTCCTGCAAAACCAGCTTCGCAAGAGGGATAGTGAGCCTGAGCGAGATGTAGACCCGCCTCAGACTGTCGAGAAGAAACATGCTTCTCCTGATGATGTGGTCTCTGCTGCTGCAGAGAAGCTAGCAGAAAAGATCACCAACACAGTTGCCAAGATTGACAGGTTAGTGGAGGACATCACCATGCACACATCCTCAGAGGACAGTTTAAGCCTAAGCTCTGAGGACCACCTGGCAGACTGGCCTTATGGACTGGATGAACTCAATGAAGCCCGGGCAAAGTCATGTTCCCCCTGCCGTCTCTCTGATACAAGCAGCTTAGCCCACAGGGAGCGGCTCAGCAGAGCCCATGCCCTCTTGCGTCTCAAAACTGCCCATACTAGTGTATCAACAGATAGTCTGAACAGCGGCAGCACCAGTGATGGATACTGCGGAAGCAAAGACCAGATGCGCCCTTCACCAAAAGCTCTAATGATGCAACAGCAACGACCCAATCAGCTCGACCTGAAAGTGGCCCATCAAGAGTATATTAATGTAGGACCTGCTGCCCTGATTGAGAGTAGCCAGCAAGAAATTCCAGAGAGAGATTCTGCTGAAAACAAAAATGTAAAAGTTCTAGAGCTCAGCAATGCAAACACAGAAAAGAACCAAGATCCACCTGTACAAACACCAGTTAGTGCATCCACTAAAGTGTCCTCTGATGTCAGCATGACTTCAATAAAACTTTCTCCTACTTATCAACAGGTCCCTCTCATTCAGAGTGTAGCCAAATTTGGTGTAGCAAAGACTGCTATCAATGTCCAGGCTGCCCAAGCAATGAGGCGGCAAGCATGGGTACCTACTGTGATGACAGGAGGGAGTATTGCAAAATTTTCTCCAATCACTTCAACCCGAAGCCCAACCATCGGAACGATGGAGACAGTCCAGAAATATTCTGTGGAAAATACCCCAATCTGCTTCTCTCGCTGTAGCTCGCTGTCCTCCCTCTCCTCAGGCGATGGAGCTCTGGATGGGCAAAGTGAAAATGAACTGGAAAGTGACTCATCATTAGAAATAATTGAAGTGGAAGATGGAGAAATGGTGAAGAGAGCTGAAGAGGATGAAACCTTGGAGGATCTGAGTGACAGTCAACTGCTAATGACTGATTCAAAAACCTTCCCAAGCAAAGAGACAAATCCCATTGAGATCCCCTGTCCAGCCAAAAGGGAAAAAGTGTTCCTAAGAGGAGCTTCACCTGCCATACTTGAAGACCGATCACCTTCTAGTTCATCTGAGAACTACATCCATGAGACACCCCTGGTAATGAGTCGCTGTAGCTCGGTCAGTTCACTGGGTAGCTTTGAGTCTCCTTCCATTGCCAGCTCAATTCAGAGTGATCCATGCAGTGAAATGATTGATGGAACAATAAGCCCAAGTGATCTTCCTGATAGCCCAGGGCAAACCATGCCTCCCAGTCGAAGTAAAACTCCATGTTGTGTTGAGCCCAATGGGCCAGAAACACAGATGACAGGAATAGCAGGGCAATGGGAAAGCAGTCTGCGGAAGTTCATGGAGATTGCAGACTCTAAGGAGAGGTTTAACCTTCCTCCTGATTTGGACACAATGATCTACTTTACTGTGGAAAAACCCACCGAGAACTTCTCTTGTGCTTCCAGTTTAAGTGCTCTACCTCTACACGAGCACTACATACAGAAAGATGTAGAGCTCAAATTAACTCCCCTGCTCCAGCAAAACGACAACCCTGAGGAGGATGAGCAAGGACATGACAATGGGGAGCGATACAGTGAGGGCAATTCAGATGATGACATAGAAATCTTAAAGGAATGCATCAACTCAGCAATGCCATCAAAGTTGAGAAAAGTAAAACCTTGCCTGATGACCACGATCCCTCCTCATATTCTGAACTCCCAGGGCCGAAAACCAATTCATCTTCCAGTTTACATGATGCTCCCAAATGGCAAAACCCAAATGTGTCCCGGGAGAAGAATTGTCATCCCTCAAAAAGACTTAAAATTTGATGATTCATCTTTTACTGATTCAGCAGAAGGAACACCTGTCAACTTCTCAAGCACGACATCTTTGAGTGATGAAACACTGCAATATCCAGTGAGGGAGAGGGGGGCTAAAGACTGCACAGCTAAAGGGATGAACAAACAGAACGATGAGGCAAAGAGGATTGAAGACTTGCGAATATTCTCACATTTCCACAAACCCAACCGGATGAACTACTCACCTGAGATACAAATGAGCAGAACAACCAGACATGTCGTTCCCACTCAGAAGGTGCTGATGCAGAGCAAAGAGGTAGCTGATAGAGTGGCAAACCAAAAAAATCGTGAACAGTCTCCTAAACAACAAAGAAGGAGACAAGATCAAGGCCCCATCAGAAAACTGGAACTGCCTGTCATTAAGCAAAACACAGAAAGTAACATCAATATGGGTTCACAAAAAGGAAATAAAATGTACCGACAACCAACATTGTCTTCAGAGGACAGCAACAGCTTCTATGACAATGACAATGAGGTCATGAATCGAAAACATTTCAGAGAACCATGCAAAAGCAATCTTTCCCGAAGCATGACAAATATTGGCCGGTCAGATAATTCCCAAGCAAAGTCCAGAGGGTTTCACAGGATAAAACAGAATCTGATAAAAGATGAATCAATGGCTTGTTATTCACTCAGCTCCTCTCTCAGTTCACTGAGTGATGCTGAATATGATGATCATAAATCAAAAGCCCAACAAATATGGTACAAGAACAGACACAATAAAGCAGTGAACATAGTACAGCAAACAAAGCCAGTGAACATTCACTGCCAATACGAAGAGCAAAGCTCGCCAAGCTCTGTCAGCATGGATTCAGAGGACGATCTCCTTCAAAAGTGCATAACATCTGCCATGCCCAAACAGAGAAGGAAGTTGGCTGCCAGGAAAAAGAAAGCAGAAAATACTCAAAAACAAAAACACAAGGTTTCTGGTGGGTGGGACGTGGATGAGGAAATAGATAGTGATGACATGGCATGGGATAAAGAGTCAGACCTCAATAGTGTTGAATGGAGAGCCATACAAGAAGGTGCTAACTGTGTGGTCACTGGACTACAAGCTTCAAAGTCTCAAGACCCGTCCTCTGAAGAGACTGAGTCGGTCCTGTCATTCATGTCAACATCCAGCTTTACACCCAAAGAAAGAAAGTTTGCTAAGGACAAAAAGGCAAATAAACCTTTAGACTTTGCACAGCGCAAGCCAGTTCCAAACTTACCAGTGGTTTTCAGAGGCAGGACAGTGATTTATACACCGAAAAAAGAGACGGCTCCATCACAAAGACCACCTCCCAGAAAAGTACCAACCAAAACAGATGCTCCAAAGAATCCAAACCTAGCGCAGCACAGATCAAAGAGCCTTCACCGGCTAGGCCACCCCCAGGATATGGAACTGTCTTTGCCAAAGAGGAGCTCTACCCCACCTCCAAGAATACCAAAAAGTTCATCTTCTGGATCATCGCAGAGCTCAACACCATCCAAACAGTCACAGAAGAAGATAACTTCTCCAGCTCAGACTAACAAATCCATCCAGAAAAAGAATGCTACACCAGCTAGTAGCCCACCAGCTACTAGTCCTCCTGAAAGAAAAGGACGCTCTCCTGTTGTGAATCAAAATGAGAAATCCCCACCACCTAAAACTCAAAAGTCTCCTGTCCGAATTCCTTTCATGCAAAATTCTGTCAGGCAACCCAGACCATTGTCCCCACTGGTAACAAACCAAACAACTGGTAGACAAACAAATCAGGTCAATGGGAAAAGGGTGGTACCAGCAAATCGGTTTGATCTCGTTAGGATGACTTCTGTCCATTCAAGTGGCAGTGAGTCTGATCGCAATGGATTCTTGAGACAGCTAACTTTCATTAAGGAATCAAAGACCATGTTGAGACGTGACAGCTCTGCTCGCAATACACCAGGATCTCAGAATGGATCACCTCGCAGAGCAGTTCCTGGAGCTTCAGCTGTCTTCTTGTGCTCATCCCGATGTCAGGAACTTAAGGCTGCTGTGCAACCCCCAAGAAGGGTGCAAGTAAAAGATCCAGATCAAAAACAACAAATCCAGAGGCCAAACACCGGCCTTCACAAGCAGACAGCAACTCTATCAAGAGCAACATCCAGTGAAAGGGACCTATCTTCAAGACGCTCAGCTAGGAGAACAAGCTCTGAAAGCCCCTGCAGGGTGGCTCAGCGAAATGGACCTGGAAGACTTTCTGGACTCAGGCAGCAGCAAGACAAGGACACCTTTAAACGTCATGCCTCATCACCAAGCATAAACATACTGAGCCGAGTGACCAGTCGTTCTTCCCTCCGCTCCTCTTCATCTGATTCAAGTGGAAGAGCGAAGAGTGAGGATGATACCAAGAAGAAAGGGCAGAGGTCCGCATCTCGTCTAAAAGATGGAGTTACCTGGAGGAGGATCAGGGATGAAGATGTACCTCAAATCTTGAAGAGTACTCTGCCAGCAAATGCATTACCTCTGGTGCCTTCTCCTGATGGAGAAAAGCCAAAGCCACCAGCTCTTCCAGGAAAACTGCCAACCATTCTACTTGCATCCCGCAAGACAAGTGATGCAACCGTCCAGACAGAAGATTTATCAAATAACAAGACCAACTCAAGTACCTCACCTACAGTCGAAACAGCTCCAGTGATCTCTGAGGAAGTAGCAAGACTGGCCCTCCTCAGAAAGATTAGTGCCACCTCTGGGAGTAACCTCCAGGAAGGAGATTCCGAAGGCTCTCTGAGGAGCACCATCTCCACTGGAACAGCAGATAGCCACATGGGTGGAGTTGTGACTTTCCGACAGGGATCCCCAAGCAAGGCTGCACGAGTCACTCCATTTAATTACATCCCCAGCCCCATGACATGCTGTCTACAAGACAGCCAGAACCAAGCAGGGACAATAATTGAGAAGTCAGGGGGGAAAAAGTGAGCCATGGGGTATTTGGTGGATTATTGGTTGATACAGATGACCCAGCACTCAGATGGACAGATGAGGAGTGTGCTGGTCCCCATACCTCGGGTATTGACCCTTATTTAAACCATTCACTGGAATCAAAGTTTTTCTCTGAGCAATTGATTATGGCTTCCTTCTACCATTCATACAAAGTTGGATGTATGCATTGAGGCAAGTTTGACCTGAACAAACCACCAATAACTGTCAGTTATTGCACTTCTAAGGAAAATCTCACATGAAGAGAACGTGCATTTTTGTACTCCTTTTTTTTGTATTTGTAGAATAATCATTGCCTAGTAGAAATTAGAAATTTCAGCACGTATATCATCAGTCTCTTGGACACAATCGATTAAAAAGACCAATATTATGCAAACTTTTGAATGATCACTTGGTTGGACTTCTACATAAAAAGGTTCAAACTGTGGCAGACTGTTGACAGACTCTTACTGACATAAATACACTAACATGTAAAGTATTTTTTACATAAATACATCATCGCTTGGAGTCCTCCTTCCATGCTCAGCTGAATATGATGTTAGCCTTTCCTGTTACATACAGAGCCCAGTAGGTTTTCCACATTTCCGAGGAAACCAGTTGCTCAAATGCACTTTTTTCCCCCAAATCGCTGTTCTCGATCAATATTACACTTGTATTTCTGTGAATTTTCCTATTTTATTAATTTCCTGATGTGTGTATACACTTTGTGGATGTTTTTTGAAAACTCAACGCATTGTTGTCTTTTCAAAGGCATCCTTTGTAATGCGTTAAATGATAAAAATGTAACTAGTACAAAACTGAAAAATCTGGATACCAAAATGAAAGTGAAAATGAATATGTTGAGGTTTTGGGCGTGCTTACTCGACAACATGAATATACAAGGTGTGATCAAAAAGTTACTTTTAAAAAGGTCCAAAAAGAATTCACAAACCTTTCCTGATTTACAATTGGTCAGTCTCACATTCATGGTCATCATTTTTAGATCTCTCTAAAAGTCCTGCTTTTTGATGCACAACATTTCAAGTCATTTCCACTGAATGTTCTCACCAAGTGCACGAGGACAGGACTTCCACATAATCATTCAAATAAAGCCACATTAGACGCTATCTGGACATGCCCAAAAAGATGAGCTTGGACAGAAAGTCAGAAGTGTAAATCGAAATGATTTTCTTGGTCCTATTCTCAGAACTTCTTGTTCACACCTTAAAAATCCACCAAACATATTTTTGTCCAGTCTTGCACAACAGCTATACCACACATTTTCGGATTTTTTTTACATTAACACAAAGGTGATAATTATGTTTATTTCAAGTGAAATGTTGGTTAATCTTCCTAACATTTTGTCCATTCGCTTAGAGGGGCAAAATATAAGAACTATCCATTATGACCTTGACAGTGAACAATACCATTAACACCTTTCTGACAATCTATTAGCATCATAAAAGCAGACATCATGCCGCAGCTGTCGAGTCAGATTGCACATGTGTTTAGTGAATGTCTGAATGTATATTGCTATACAAAACTTTTACTCTACAGCAATGAATTATAGCAGTTTAAATTGAGCATTTCCATAAAACAGTTCTACTCTGTCATTTGAAAATTGCAATGACCCAAACATGCAGAAATATTACAGCATCTTCCACAGAAAGCATCAGCAGATTCTGAACGATTTCACTCTTTCCAGTTCTCTTAATGTGTCTTAATCAGTATTGTAAATATGCAGATATACTACAGCTCCGTGGTGGGTAGAAGAGCCTTGGTGTCGCTCCCTGACAGCATGCTAATATATTCACTGACTGTATACACACACCTGTTAACATTGTGGACACTGAATAATATTCAGTGTTAATATACTCTCCAAAGCCCGACAACAGCGTTACCTGCCATCTGTATTGTTGTGCTGCAAAAACCTATAAAGATATAAGCTGTCAGCATAGATGAGCAAAGCGACTCCATGCCTCTGACGTTGTGTTTGCTACTAGATTCAGGTACTGTTTGCTACTTCACTGATGGTCGGGCTTTGAGTGGACAGACGTGCGTTCTCACAGAAGTCATCTTCTGGAAGTCTTTATAATGTGTTAATATCCGCTTAACTGTATTGCTGTAAAAGTAGTGATAGGTGGAAAATACAAAGACGATGAATATTCTCTGTAATTGTACCATCACTCTTTCATGTGTGCCCGCTGAGCTGAATGGGATGAAAGTTAGTCTACGTTAAGGGGGCCGGTAATTTAAAAAAACATAATTCCTTACTGTGTTCTCAAAGCATGTTTCAATAAAACCCAAGAAGCTTCCGAATGCAATCCTTTCAAGTCCCAACACCAATTTAAAGTTTTAAAAGTGATTCACTACAGAAATCTATCTCTTGAGTGTCAAACACGATTGGATTTTGTGCAAAGCTCTGGAAGAAGTAACTGAAAACATCTGCAGAACACTGCGCACATGATTACAGTAGTGTGGTTCAACAAAGCTGAGAAAGTCACAGTGTTTTAGTCTTTTAAACTGTTAGGAGAGCAGTTAAGAGGTGCAGCTGTTTGCTACATAATGATTAAAATATTTCTGAACATCCAGTGAAAACCTTTTGAGCTTGTAACTGTAGACCTGAGACGAAACCAGCTGAGTGTTTGACACTCAAAAGACAGATTTAGGGTGCAGAATCACATTAGCAGCCCCATCCAGACTGAATGAGGTGTGAACAAGATGAGCAGGGAGACAAATACCATCTGAGTCTCTGCTGGTGCCTTGTTTATGCGTGACTGGAGACAAGTTTAATGCAGGTCTGAACCTAACTGTGAACTTGGTCGAAGCATCGTGAGCATGAACAAGGCTCCAGAGGTATCATGGTAACGTGCAAAACAGACGTATGTCATTTTAAATGTCTTCATTCAATAAAAAGTGATGTGTTTCCTTAAACAGCTGTGTCGACGTTCTGTCCAGTCAGGGGTGTCCACACCGCCAGAGTCGTAACAAGTAGTAATTTGCTTTGAGCAAATGTCAGGTTTCACTGGTTAGTGTGTCTTTATAGCCGGTAGGAGCTTTCTTATACGGATTTCACTTTATTTGGACCCAACACTAAAATGTTCTGGTAAAGTGCTGCCCTCTTCTGATGGCAGTTTTATTGCATACAAAATGTAACTTGTAAACAAAATCTCCCAAACTATGTATTAAAAAAGTATGGTTACACTGTGAAAAGCAGCAATTTTCCAAAGATGATTAAAAGCTTAATGCGTTTTATAAAAAATAACTCTGAGCAAATGATATTCAAACAACAGCTTCTTCATAAAAAATGACTTTCAAAGTCAAATGTCAAACATACATCATCTCTAAATACAACCATTAACTTTTTTTTTAACTTTATTTGGGGGGGGGGGGTGTTTACGGCCTTCTTTTTCTTGATTTTGAATTAAAGCCTTAATGACCTACAGGAACCCGTAGAAACAACAAACTGGCAGTAAATGTAATTTGGGCAGCAATTCTTAAGACAAGGTGCTTTCTTGCTTTCTTTAAGATACCGATTAACCAAACAACTCTGATCATTTTATTTTCCCCTTTACAATATGTAATCTGGCACTTTTGCTTGATCCATTACATCAACATTTATTTCAATCTGAGTTAACATACAACTGGAAAAATGTGAAATATTAAACTGCTACATGACAGACATTAACTATACTAATTATAATTTAGTAATGATTGACATCAAACTCTTCATGTTGCTTCACATTTAAAGCTTTGCTCAGCATCAGACTTATTGTGAAGTAGTCTTGATCTCCAACAATCCTTAGGTATACAAAATCATGTACTTCTGCTCTAGGGTTAGAGGTCAGCTAGTGCTGTGCGCCTGACGCAGTGGCACCAGCGCAGGTTTGTGCCGAGTCAGTGAGTTTGAGAAGACTTCAGTGAAACCGAGCCAGACCACGAATGACAAGGAGAGTCTGTCCAACAGGGAAGGTCAAATCAGAGCTGTTGACTTCTGATTTCTTCCACCTCTCTGTCTGCCTGCTCTCCTGCTGCTTTCAGCTCTACCCTCTGCTGCACCAGCCGGTCCCGAGCCTCCTGCAGCTCCTTGTTCAGCTCCAGATATCGACGACACTTCTGGAACCGTAGCTCCACCTCGCTGTCTGCGGCACGGGGCACGTCTGAGGAGGAAACAGAGTAAACCTTGAGATTTCGATCAGTTTATATATCTGCTATAAAGCAGCAGCGTCGGATGAAGTTTGAAGCAAGAAATCTACAGTGTCCCTGAGAGGTCAAATACACGGCACCTTAGAAAAACACTACAAAAACACACTAACAGACCTTGAACACTGGGGGAGAGAGTAACATGACTAAACTAACAGTAAATGTGTTTCTACATTATTAGGAGTCATGCAATTAGCTGTATCTTTTTCTGCCTCAAAGATAGGGCTGCTCGATTATGGCAAAAATGATAATCACGATTATTTTCACTGAAATTGAGATCTCGATTATTTGACGATATTTATTTAACCCTTTAAGATCTACCATAGAACCAAGTCCGCCAGAGCTTATATTATTTTTTTACATGTTGTAGTGCCATTTGTGGGAGCATTTCAAGTTGCTATACAACTGTTATAGCCCATATTTTAATAATATGTATGCATTAAGTCCATAGTAATTACATTAATTGCAAAAAAGTGCAATAAACTACAAAAAAATTGAAAATCGTTTTTGGGTTTTTTACATATATTTCTACTTGGATAAATTTAAGAGGCTTATCCCTCAAAACTTTAAATACAAAAAAGTTGCAAAAAATAGTTTACAACAACAGCAAATTTATTTTGAGTGTCTTCATAGTTTTATTTTGGAGATACACCAATTTTTATATACTGCAGGAAAAACAAAAAACAATCCTATGATGCAAATTTGCAAAGAAAACAGCAGGTGCATCAAAATAAACTATTTCCAGCAGTGCAGTTTGAGTTCTAAGCATCCCAGCAACTATTCAGAAAAGTCAAACATGACCAGTATAGGCTTTTAAGGCCTACAAGTAAAAAACTACAATTTCCGCGAAAATGACGTCACTTCCGGTTTCGGCCAGGAAATGGCGACATGCGATAGTTCGCGCTGACTTCTGTTTTAATGTGTGAAGTGTTACGAACAGCTGGTCGGATCGGCAAAGCGTGTTTCTGGAATATTATGTTTTTGTTCCTGCAAGAGCTTTTTATGCAATTTTTGCAAAGATTTATGTGGAAGGAAACCGTGACCGAGGACAAGCTGATGGCATCAGATGTAAGTACAACTCCTCCGGTTTCATATGCAAAACAAAATATTGCGCTAGCTTACGCGGTTCCAGTTCTACAGGGATTTAAAAATAGTTACACAAAACTGAGCGTGCTGCTCTGACCGGCTTTAAAGGGTTAACAATAACAATGTATTGAATAATGACTTTGAAAAATAATATAAAATAGTGTGCAACACCACTGAAGTTTTTTTTTACCTCTCTTTTCAACCAACGGCAGTCACTCTCCTCTCCAAATAACTTCTGCTTAGCTTTCCGAGCTTCCCTCGGGTCCTCTTAATCAGCGGTCTCCAACCTTTTTTGCGCCACGGACCGTTTATGCCCGACAATATTTTCATGGACCGGTGTTGAGCCAAAAAGTGATTGTCTGCCAAAAACTGATTTCCGGTATTTGCCAAAAAGCGATTGCTCATATTTAAAGTGCTATAAGTAACTTGTTGGGCTATAATATGTTAAACATATGTCAAATGCATCCCTTATGGATGACATAAAGACATAAAAATAAAGTTCTATCTTATCTTATCTTAATCGGCTCAGTCATTTTTAATGATCGTTGAAAGCCCAGATCGTAATCGTGATTAAAATTCGATTAATTGAGCAGCCCTACTCACAGATGAACTTCCTTTTAGCACGTTTCAGTCCAATCCTGTGCATGTACTGCTTTCTGTCACTTTTGCAGCCATTACATCACGTTATTGTCTCCCCAAAATCACTCCCATTGTGTTTTGTTGTCAAACCCAGCAAGTGCATGTGGCTGCCTGCTCGCCCACCGAGCCAAAGTGGCACCCCGTCAAACCACATTGCTTGACTTGGAGATTATAGTTTAAATCACTAAAATGGATTCAAACACAAAAGAGTAGATGACAACATCACACCACCCTACTTCAAATATGCTGAACTATTCAAAAATAATATAAAATGGTTTACTTTGTGGGTTTTTTCCTGACCAAGAAGCTACTTACAATGGCCAGTGAAATGACAATTTCTGCCCCTTATATTCATCATCAGTCGTGACAAAAGTGACTGTGGCTTCTGACATGCTGCTTTAATGAAAGATCCCAAACTTGCTCTTTCTCTGTCTCTCCTTCCCAGTGCTCCCAGTTTTAAAAGTTGCCACTCACTATCATCCCCACCCTATACACGTCCTTGTGGAGTCACCTTGTCCAGTCTTTTCTAGGATGCTGAAGATCGGGTCATCAGGAGCAGCTCTGTCGAGGTCTTCCAGGATCTGGTCCACGGTCGGGGGCTCAGGACGGCTGGGCAGCACCATCCGCTTCTTACTTTTAGAGCCAATATTCATTCTCCTACAGTTTGAACTCCAGCTGCTTGCATGCAACACAAACCTGACCCCGGGTAACAGAGTTTATTTAATGAGGTCCAAATCTGCTTCTCGTGTTCAACAGCAATTTTATCACCAAACTATTACTGTTTGTCTTTAAGCTCCATTTAGAAAAAAAGTGGAGGATCTTTCGCAAAATAAAAAGCGTTTTAAATATATTTCCAAACTGCTGCGTTCTTCTTCGCCAAGTCGGCTTAAAGCAAGTCATTCAAGAATTATCTAAATCATAAGAGTGTACTTTATGAACTTCATCCATTCCTTTCTCTTTATAGAGCCGAACACAGCAATGCTAGCGGCTAGCCTAATCACTGTAAAAACGATTTGCAGCTAAATGTAGAAAAAAAAAATAAAACTGTAATTAACCGGTGGAATATTTTGAAGCCGAATTTTGGAAAAAAATTCTGAAAATTGCTGAGAAGTATTTTTAACTACGACACATGCATTTATTTTAGCTGGATAGAGGTTCTATATTATTTCTGAATCTATGAAATAAGGGTTCGGCTGCATTAGGCGTAGCTGATGCACAGCACTTACCAGAGTTTGTCCTGGCTGGTGAAACCTTGCAGTGCGTCTCGACAGTCGTTCCCCGTCTTCACTGTTCGTTAACCCGGACTAAGGAGCACAAAAAAACAAGCTAATTCTGCTGATAATACGGCTAACATTAGCAAACAAACTTAAACCTACGCACGTCAGTACGCCGCCTGCCACGTCAGCACGTCGGACGCGTCACATGACAAGTCAGAAGCTAAAAACTCTTCTTCTGAATTTTGATGCCGGTGTTGTGCCAAAAAGTGATTGTCTGCCAAAAAGTGATTTCCAGTGTTTCTGTGTATTTTTTATGTGTAATATCTTTACGTATGTTCGTAAATAGACTTCGGTGAACAGGGGATACAAAGGGGTTACATAAAGAATTAAAAAATTATCTGTTTTTTAAGTATCTTTACAACTTGTACTTACATTATAACCAATCCGGTCCTTTATCCCCACTTAAAATATTTTTACAGAACTATTGTAATATTTGCTGCCATTTCTGCTGTCCTGTTGGGCAACTTACTCTTACAAAATACATTTTTAATGTTAATGAGATTTTTTTTTACTGCATAAATAAAGGTTATATAAAAGTCGCTGCCAAAAACTGATTGCGGCTTGTATCTTGCTACACGAATGTTGTTTGTGGCTCAAGATGACTTTATGTCATCCATAAGGGATGCATTTGACATATGTTTAACATATTATAGCCCAACAAGTTACTTATAGCACTTTAAATATGAGCAATCGCTTTTTGGCAAATACCGGAAATCAGTTTTTGGCAGACAATCACTTTTTGGCACAACACCGGAATCACCATAAATTGTATGTAAAATTAATTCTCTGTCACAAACATTTTCCAGCAAGTCATTAAAGCCTTTGAAATTGTCCTTTTAAGAATGAATTTGAAAATAACGTAACAATACACGATTCAAACAGACTTGTGTGGAGAAAAAAGTGAACTGAAGAGAAGATCAGATCAAGAATCAGAGCTTGAATAATAAAATCACTTCAGTTCAGGTGTAGCATTTCCCATTTGGCTTTGCTCACAGTTTGCTTTAAAAAAAAAATGCCGGTAACATGTATTCTCTTATGACTGGAACAGTACCTCCTGACATGCAACCTCCTAAATGAGGAATCCAACCATGACGGGATGGACATATTTTAGCTTCACTGGGAAGGAGTTCTCATGTTGTTCACCTTCATACATGTGCAATAATTATATATGAATATTAACCAAACCAGCAGTTGTTCAGTACATTTGCTGAAAAATGTCAGAAACTGTTTAAACTGTTGCACATTCATTTTCTTTTGATAGAAGACGAATCAGTAAATCTGCTAGTTTGCAAAGAGTTTTTATAGTTTTTCCTGCATGCTTGGTAGGAGCTGGTGAGGAGAGTTGTGTTAAGAAAACGATGATCTTACTGTCATCATTAGCAGGGATGGGCAAGATTTTCAGATATTTGTAAAGACTTTCATAGGAAACCCTGAATGTTTGTTTTTTATCTTAAAGTACTGTATGTAATTTGTCTTTGTTTCCAGGATGTAATGTACCAGAAGGTGGCAGTAATGCACATAGAAACAATATGTGGGCAATATTTCAAAAATAAAAACAGAAGGTGCAATAAACTAAAGCATGTGTGACACAGTGAGGTTAGATTTTACTGTACGAACAGGAGAAACATGCAAAGCCAAGTACAGAGCCAACTGCTGCTGTTACAAAGTCAAGTGTGCAACTACTTACATAACAAATGATAAAAAAAAAGGTCAAGTGCAAACTCCATCAGGTAAGCATGTCACAGTCTATCACAACAATGTGCAAACATGTGAACACATTAAAGAAGCCGTTTAGCTGAAGAGTGAAAATTGAATTATTCTGCACAGTTCTCATGTAAAGTGGATCTCATTTCCAGCTCCATGACTCTGCTTAGCTCACAATAGCACAAAAGCATTCATTTATCTCATTCATCTCAAATAGGAACAGGTCTACTACTCTAGTACACCTGTTTACTGTGATTATACAGTATTATCCAGGAACACATGACGTATTTCTTTGCACCCAAAGAATGTGACTATGACCTTCTGATTACTAGAGTACTGTCCATTTTTGCCTTGTTATGCTCATGATACACCTAAATAACAGATCTCCCTGGCAACACAAAAAAATTGTCATTTATTCTATGAGAAGAATAAAGAAGCTACTCATCTAAAGTCAAACTAGTAAAAAAAAAAAAAAAAATAAAGTCAAACTAGTCAGAGGGCAGAGCGAGTCACGAAGAGAAATAATTGGAATCCTTGGGCACCAAAAAAAGCAGTGCGGCAAGCGTTGTGCTAAACAGTAGATCCTGCAAATAAGACAAAACAGAAATCATTTCTGCTGAAGCCAGTTCATTCAAGTATTTGGAAAAATTTAAGTGCAGATGATGGAAAAAGTCTTTAGCTGCCCGGGTCTGAAAATAAATGATCACATCTGCAAAGACTTTGACAGACTCAGCTAAACAGTCCAGCCAGCTAGCAGTCCCATAGTTATGCTGCAAAAGTAGAATCCCCACAAACTTAGGTCAGACCAGCCTATAACAAAACCAACACTTAATTTTATTTCATAAAGAATCTTTAAATGTAAGGTGAACTTTTGACTTATTCTTATGAAGTGTGGATGTGAGCTTGATTTACTTTAGCAGACATTTAGATTCTGGGTCTTCTATCTGAATCAGGACAGTAGAAACAAGTAAAATCCAGGGCAACAATACAGCTTCTGTGAGTTATTTATAATCCAGATTCAGGAGGTTTGCATAGAAAAGATTTAATAACTTAAAAAAAAGAAGAAGAAAAGAATTGTTCCCAGAAATCTTGAAACAAAGAAGTAAAAAGATCTTTTCACAATGTCCTGCTGCACAACTACAACATGATTTTTAAAAAAAGGAAATCAGTCTCTTTGACAGAGGTAACAATCCTGTTGAAATCTGTCAGGATGATGAGGAAAAACCCTCTTTCCCTCCTTTTCTTCCTCACCAAGGCTCCTCCTCTTCCTCTGCTGCTATCTAAAGAACTGAATAAACAGCAAAGAAACACAGTCTCATTTATTATTTTACCGGTTTGTGATTTCCTGCTTCTTTTTTTAATTTGTCAAGTAAAATCCTACCATAATTATTACGTTAATAAGAAGCATAGACATAGAATGTATTTATTATGGCGTGTTTTCAACACACAAACTAAATCCTGTTACTTGGTTATTTAAAGTAACTGAGTGTTTGTTTGCTTCCTTTTCATGTTCATCTCCTTTAATAGTTAAAAAAACTGATTGAATTCAATTACAGGACGTATTTAATCCCCCACCTCCCCTCAAGCTAACTTTTTACTCTCCAGCTCAGTTGTAGAAACTGTTTGAACAGAACACAAATATCTGGATGTGAAGTTTGACTTTCAGAAAATATTTTAGAAAGAAAGTTATTTATCACCTCTGTATTACTTTGATTTGTTATTGTGAGTAACTTACCATCAGTCTACACTGAGTTCATCCTGATGAGCAGACATATAACAGACACAACCAAAGGTTAGAAACAAAAAACATTAAAATGGGAAGTGAAAAGTGAATTATTTGGGGGCGGGGGTTCCTAAAACAACCTCATGGATTAATTTGAATACTTAAATTAATCTCTGAATGTACAGTTGTGGTCAGAAGTTTACGCACACTCATCATGGGCATGAATGTCATGGGTACTTGGTTTGGGACATTTTAATGTTTTTCACTAATCCACAGATGGTCAGAAGAATACAAACATGAACACAACTGAAACACAAATAAACTCTAACAATTCTGCCAAGAAGAGTGGTTAAATATCTGCTCAAAGCTTGCTGATGGATACCAGAAGTGTCTGGTCCAGGTGCAACTAGATAATGGACATTTAACCAAACATTAGTGGGGGTATGTGACTGTGTGGACTAGAGAAAATCCAAAATCAGTTCAAAGTGCATCCAGTTCTTGTTGTTTTTTTTAAACATGCAAGGTGTACAGTTATTCCACCGTGGGAAGAGGAACAATTCAAAGAAATCTTGAAAAGCCCAAAATACCACGAGATTCATGCAGACGATGCCAATGATGAGTGTGCGTAAAGTTTCTGCCACCATGGTATGTTGATACACATCCAACCCACATGTTCTGCTTTGGTGTAGGTAGTGTGGAAGGAGAGCTGCAGCAAGACTGTAATTCTGGACTTACTCACTTTCAGATAAAATAATAATAATAATAATAATAATAATAATTTAGATTTTCTAAACATATTTATCTCATACTGGGCCTTTAGTTCACCCTCTGGTCCTGATCTTTACTCTGACCCAATGTTGAAAACTACTAAGCAGATCATTTTCTAGTGCTTCTGTTTCTTCTGGACCACTAAGAGCTGCAGGTAAAGTTGAGGAGGGAATATTAGAAGGTCAGTTCAGGTCTTCACACCTAGGATAAAGTATCCTGTCTGTTTTAGCTTCAGACCATTAAAAGCACTGCTGGTCTACATGCTTCACACCACATTCACTGTCTGTACAACACTGTGCTACTTTTTTAACACTTAACCAGCTGACTTACCAAACTGGTTAACCCAGGAAAGGCTGGAACAGGTAACAAGATAGCTGTATTAGCAACAGGTCAGAGTTTATTCCTCATCTCCTATATGAACACATAAACACTTGATGTAAATGAAGGACAGGTCTGTTCCAGCATCAACTGTGAGTCCACTTTAGCCAAACACAAGCAACAAAATCATAACTGGAGTCCACTTAACAGCCACAGGTGTCATTAATAACCGTGGATTTCTGTAAGTTATGTGGACAACTTTTATAGAAACAAATCAGCTTTCATCAGAGCCACTTGATCTAAACAATTCTTGAACTCCAAGTACTGATCCGCTACATAAACAGTGTTAGTGGGATTCTATATTGAAGGGACTGCTGATCAGTTTTCCCAGCTGGGTTACTGACAGTAAAGAGAGATGCTACAAGGCTTTCTGAGTGAGAACACATCACTCAGCAGCTTATAGAGAGGACATAAACCAGCAGACTGCAAGTTTCCTGAGCTGCTTTCACTGATATAATTCAAAGTGAACGGACTGAGTAAAGGGTGAAAACGTGTATTTTACATACTCTTCTTTCTTCGTTCATCTCTGATGGACCAACTTTAGCTGTGGATGTTTCTCCTGATGTACTTGGTAAACTTTTAGCTTCAGACTGAGCAACAGGTGGCGATGGTATGATCATGGCTTTATTCTTCACCAGAGTGGTCAGGACTAAGGAGGGAGAAGAGCGAGAGAGGAAGTACGTACATATTTAAATCTTCTGTAAAAGGCCCTAGCGGTGGTCCTGGGCCAGTTTTACCTTCTCTGGTGAGGTTCTCGGCAGCACTCATGGCCTTCCCACCGAGGTCGCTGACCATGTTGTCCACTGTGGCCTCATGGCGAAGGAAGACAGGCCGAACCACTTTGTTGTAGATAATCTGTGAGCCATTCCAGGACATTGGTGCCATGCACCATAGTAAGAAGAGACACTGGAACCACATAAGAAGGAGATTACTGGAGTCACTGAAACCTTTTACCTGATCTCAATTCTAGTATGACGGTCATAGCCCTTCAAAAAAGGTAGTAGTGGATATAAATGCAATATTGTTTCTATATTTCGTCCTAAAAGAAGCATTTTGTTCTTTAGGGTATGCTCCAAAAAGGGGTCTAGCATGTATCATTGCTTGCTACATGTCATCTCACCTTAAAAGCGTAGTAAAATGGGAACCAGTAGAGGAAAATATCAGAGAAGAACTCGCCCAGACTGAAGACACCGTACACCACCCAGTAGGTCAACCATTTTGTGTCATCTTCTTTGCACGGGCTTTCGATGGCTTTGACTCTGCACAAAGTTGGAGTATTGTAAAAGAGCTGAGAAACATGTTGATCCTTCAAATATGATAAAGACTTCTGTGCCTCTGCACCAGTAACACGACTATTTGCTTTAGTCACTGAACCGTATTACAGATATAAATATCATAAACTTTAACAGTGAAATCAGTCACAATTTCAATGATGTCAAAATTATCCAGACAAAGTCATCTTTATCAGTTGTGCTTCTTCAAGGGCAAAACCAGAATACACACCAGACAACATCCTTAAGCTTAATGACATTAATGTCTGAACATCTCTAATAAAATTATTTTTTGACATGTCTCCAAATGTAGTAAAATGTCTTTATATAAATGCATAAAATGTCCAAATATCATTAAATATATACTGTGGAAAAGATCGCTGTATGCCAAAAATGTCACAAAAAGATAATAATACCAAGAAAACTCAGTGTATTGTAGGCACAGTTGTTATACTGAGACTGCCACATGGATCCACTGAGTATGACAATGACTTCCTACCACAACGAGGAAAAGAAAAAAGAAAAAATTAAAAATAAAAACTTACGAATAATAAGCTGGATAAACAAAACCAATCAGGTTGCAGAGGAGGGAGGCACCATATCCGTACACCAGGTAGAGTCCGGTCAGCGAGACGGCACCTGGATGAAGACACAGATGTTTTGTTTTCTATGTACTGCTGCTATTTATTAATATAGTCTATTTCATTAGACTGCATTGCAAAAAACAGCCAGTTTAGCACAGACTCGACCAATTTGGAACCAAAATCATGCAGAAGAAAGTGTTTCCTGCAAAAGACTTCTTACTGACCAGCAATGTAGACGTGGGCAAAAGAACAGGGCCATAGCATTACATAATTTGATTTCATATCCAATGAACATGTGTTTGGACTATGAGAGGAAGCTGGAGTGTCCAGAGAGAACTCGTGTAAACACAGGTGAAACATGCTCCCCACAGAAAGGCACCAGACTGGATTCAAACTCAGGACTTCTTCTTGCTAAGAGGCAGCATTGCGATCTGTGGTTCCACCTAAATGTACATTTCCATATATTTCATAGCCTTCCATAACTTACAATGAAGAAAGGTGATGTCCATCATGAACAGGAAGTAAAACCTGTTTCGTTATCCATGTAAGACAGGAATAACAAGGTATATTCTCTGCACAGAGTGCAGAGCTCACAGGCCAACAGTGTGGGCGATTCAGCCAAATATCAAAACAAATCTGAACAACAAGCAAAATTTCACTGATTGGCTGACAGCCAGACAGACAGGAAGTACTGTAAAAAAGTGTCCTACCTCTGATCAGCTTATGTTGCTGTTCACACATGGAGGCGGCGCTGCTCTGCTGCCTGTCTCTGTGGATAATCAGCTTTAACGTCAAGGCTCAGAGCGGGAGACAGCGAGCACCAGGCACCACGCTGACATCATGTCCTGCTTAATGTGCTACAAATCCACTGCACCAGCATCAACGTGCTCTCAATACACTGCTGTTCCCTGCTCACTGGATCACTGTGTTCACACGGACCTGAGAGCCCTTTTAACACTACCAACAAAATACGCTGTTTGATCTGGATCTATTTTTAGAAAACAACAAAACTTTCTTGTAAAAATGTCGACATATTTATAAAACAATATAATGTGCAACAGCTTTAGAAATTCAGCAGGAAAGGCAGAAGTAGAGCAACGTGGTTGTTCTCTTCCCATTTTCTGTTAACACTGAACACACTGCTGTGATGTTTGAATAACCTTTACTGAACTGACCGTAGACAAATCAAGTATGGACACACTGAGGTTTTGCCTTTAAGATTTTATGGCAGAAACGTTTTTTATTTCGAGCCAAACAATGAACTCCTGAAGCCACAGAGGTTTTCTTTGTCAAAGCTGGATGGAAATATATCAATCAGCAGCGGTTTGAGAGGGAAAAGCCATTTTTATGGTGAATGGACTGGTTCTTATATAGCACTTTTCTACTCTGTTTGAGCACTCAGAGTGCTTTACACAACTTATACATTCACACAAGCACTTTGTTCGTAGCTGTTTCTAAGCGCTTACTGTCTAACATTCACACACATTCATACTCCCATCCATGCATCGGAGAGCAACACGGGGTTAATATCTTGCCCAAGGATATTTGGCATGCAGACTGGAGCAGACTGGGATTGAAACACCTTCCAGTTAGTAGGTGACCTGCTCTACCACCTGAGCTCCAGTCACCCCATTTTTAGTTTGCTAATTTGGATGATTTGCCCTTTAGAAATGAAGATGAAGTAACATGGTGCAAACTAATTAAAATTCCTGAAACCAGAAACCCAACAAGACAATAAATCCCAAAATAATTAAATATGAAGAACAGTCTGAGAGTCTGTGTAACTCTTCCAAGGCCGGAAGTTTCAACCTTCCACCAAAGGAATTGGGTCCCAGGATCAAGAAGGATATTTGGATCTGTATTAGTTTGTGATGTCCACACAGGACTAAAAATAATTAACAGGCCTCCATCTAAATGGCTAACATGTTGTGACCATGTTAGGGACCACATGGTCTAGGAAACAACTGACAGTAAAGATGTATAATAAAGTCAAAAGAAAGAATCCTGTTAACAACCTCAGCTTCTGTTACCCTCTTGATACCCAAAAGATTACCAAAAATCTGTCGATGGGGAGAAGGTTAGGATTTGTTTTTGGGGGATTATTTGGGGGTTTTTTTGGAGTTTTTTGTTGTTGTTGTTTTTGTTGTTTAGCTTTGTTTTGCTAAATTTGTGAAAACATTTTAAAATCTATAAAATCTGACGTCACAAGTGAAGTCTTGTGTATTTTGCTGTAACAAAGTTTCTTTTAAAAGATTCTCCATTTGTTGCTGCAAACGTGTGAAACTGGATGAGCTGCCAGTGTGGGTACGATTATTCTTTTGACTAAGCAGTTATAATTCTCTTATATCACCTGTCATTGTTTAAAGTGCCCTTTATGCTTATGAAATAATGTATCATTGTAAACAATGACTGGCTTTGATCATTAGCCAGTTATCGTGGTACCTCAAACATCTGGTGTCCTATCAGAATTTGTTTGGGGTTTTTTGTCTAAACCAAACTGTGACAGAGAATTTAATTAAAGGTGTTAAAATACAGCTTTAGTTCCACACAAGATACTAGTCCCAGTTTCAGTTTTTCCAATTTCATTGTACTATTGAGCCACGTATGACTGTGCAATAACAATAAAGAGTTATCTTGTCTTCCCCAAGAGAGAGAGTTATTCAAGGTTACAGCTGCAGAAAGCTTTGAGACTCCCGCAGGTTTCACTGAACCACATTAGTGTTTGTAGATATTTACCCATTCAGAGTGAAGGACTCCTGGTATGAAGCCTACACAGATATTTTATGACTGGTCTTCTGTGCAGCAGGCAAAAAGTTACACGTAAGCTCTGCGTAGGACCAGCATCAAACTGGGGTAAAACCAGTCCTTTAAAGCTGCTAACATAGTTGATCCAGGAACTAAAACATAAGAAGATAAGGAGACTTCTGCCCATCACTGCTTAGTCAGAGAAAGTACTAAACAGAAGACTTTCAGCTTTCAGCTCAGGGTGATACATGTCCTATCAAGGAACTGGACACAATGAAGCAGGCACTGCCACAAAACCAGGAGCTTAACGATGCTAAAACCCCGAGGGCCGCAGAGCCAGTTTATCTGAGTTCAGTATGACAAAATATTTATCAGTGCAGAGGATTAACTGCAGAATAAACGAAGCAGAAAACCTCCTGAACATTCCCAGCTTCCTGTTGTGGACGGTAGCTGATCACAGGAGGATTAACTGAATCCTCTTCAGGTTTCCACTGGCCTGCAACAAGCTTTATACAAACCAACTACATCTAGAACGAGAGCGGAATGATCCAGAATTAGCCATGTGCTACTACACAAAGCAGCAAGTTGGGAAAAAATAATTCTAGAAGATTAAATCACACGTACCAAGAGCAATGACCTTCTTCTTGATCCCAGTTTTCTCCTCCATTTTCCCCAGAATATCCGTCACCACATTTTTCTCATTTAGAAACTTTTCAGCTCGGTCTTTGATAGAGCTGATAATATTCAGCAGGCCCATTGTCCTCAATCTGGTCCTCAGACAGCAGAGAAGTCGGAGGACAACAGCCTGCGGTGAGTCCGGGGCCAAGTTTAATCCTCTGACAACCACAATCTGCTATAATGAGGAGGAGGAGCACGCAAGGAGGTGTTGAGAAGTTCTTTTTATAAATATTTTTCATTTATTAAAGACAGAGTAAAAAGTGAAGAAGCTATATACAGGATTATCAGCTAGGCTTTACACAGCTACACAACACTTTAGTGCAGTTTAGAACAATTCAAAATACTTCAGAGAGGAGTGACAAAAGTCTATTGTAAAAAGAATAAAGCCCAAAGCACACATAACAACTATTTAAGTGTAAAAGCATAATAAACATGATAACATAATAATAAACATGGGTTTCTGTATATATGATCCATGACAAAGGTTTGAAGGGAATTTAATACTCTTACCTGATGTTTTTCAAGAAAACTAACTAACCTTTCCTGGTAAAAATGTGGCATTATTCCTTTATGCATGTCAGTTTTCCATATATCAAAAATAAAAACAAATGAAATAGTTACCTGATTTAAAATTGACTCTTCTCACTTTGAGGGACATTTTGTTCTTGCATATTTGGAGCACCTCCATTTCTATTCCTTTAAAAAAAATGCAGTTCTAAAAAAGTTTGAAAGTGACTGTCATGTGAAAATGGCCAGCTTTATATCAATAATAATAATAAAGAAGAATGAAACAAAGAAAAAGGATGCCTCACCAGTTGGAGGCATCACTTCCTGAAAAATGAGCGAGTCTACTGGATAAAATTCTTTACTTTCTCTCTTTTGGGGGGATTTTTTTTTTTTCTGTCAAGTGACCTATATTTGATAACAGCATAATAAAAGGAGAAATTCTATTTTTTGCGTGCCACCCTGATATTTTTAGTGGTCCCCATATGGCCACCCCTATGAAAGAATTCTGGAGGCGCCCCTGTCAGGTACAAATTTTAGTGTCCATAAAGATGCGTAAGAACGACGGAAATTTAAGCTTCCTTCAGAATGGCCCAGGACAAAGAGTACATACAAGTTGTGTTTTGTGTTAAAACCCTCAGTGTATTGTTTTTTTTTATTATTATTTTTCTATTATTTCACAGTTGTGTGTTCTGCCAGACATGTTCAATTTAATATAAATAATTAATTTAAAAAATAATAATAATGCAGTGGCAGTGAGTAAGGTCGCTAAAAATATTACGACCCCTCAACTGCATCCTCGCATGATGACATCATTCTGCGACAAGCTTATGAACGAACTGAGTGAGTGTTCCTCAAAGAAGCTAAGCAACGTAAATTCTCTTTTTTAGGACTGATTCGCATCTGAAACTCGGAGACGACAGGTAGGAGAAACGCTTAGCTGTATTGTCAGCCTCGCTTTGGCAGCGTGGAAGGTTTATTTATAAAGCAGCGCCTATGTACTCAAAGGAAAATGATCAGCTAGCCACCCGTTAGCATCGTGCCGCTATGGTTTGACGAACACGTCACGCTCCTTTCAAATCTCTTGCAGTACATCGTGGTCTTTCTTCTAGAATCTAGAGCGACCCTCAGGTGTAATAGAGGAAAACTTAAAGACATATCTTTAACTCTCGAAATCATCTGTCAAATCCGGCCTGTGTTGCATACAGAAAGTAACACGGGTTGACTAAATACAAGCATTTTAGCATCAGCTTCGTCTTTTTGTTGACACATTCTTTCCATTTCGAGTCATGCTCAGTCTGAAGATAAACCAGCTGCTTGTTAACTTCAAAGGAGATAAATTCGTGTCCGACGAGTCAGTTGTAGTCTTAAGTTTTCAGGGTTTCACCAATACAGCATAACCACCTAATTCAGTACCGATTATAGTAATAGCGTTAGACTGCGAGCTTTGTCATAGCAGTTCCAGGAAACCCATTTTAAAACGTAACGTATACCCTCAAGAGCCAAATAAACCGTAGATGTGTGCTGATTTGTAGTTGTCCTAACTGGTATGCTAGCACGCCAAGCTAGAAATTAGCCAGAGATCTTGAGTCACTGTGTCTGCGGTGACTCCTCATAAACTTCACTGATTTGAGCAGTTTAAAACACGACAGACAGATCTCCTTTATCAGCCCGCATCAGCTGTTCTGTTTGTGTAATGGTTTTATGTTCAGAGGTGTTTAACGTTAGCTCTGCTCACACAGTGCTGGAGTTGCTAGAACATTCTCCATGCTAATACCAAAGGGGGTGGCTAAACATATGGTGTGGTGGAAAGAAGGTTCTTCCATGTCCCTGACGAGCATTAATCACTGTTGATACAAGGTGTTAATGTATCATTAATAGCATTATCTGGCAGAATACCCAGACAACTAAACTCTACGCCCCCCTCAAAACAGCAATATAGCAGAGGCTGAAACAAAGAAGTTTGTGCAATGACAATAAAGGCATTCCTTCATGCTGCAGAGATCAAATTCAAAATAAGCAGGTGTGATCAAAGTACATCAAAGTTAGTACTCAATCCTGGTTGATACCAAAGAAAGTAATAAATATAACAAAATGTATGCATGCATATAAATACATGCTGCATGTCTACATATAGAGAGTGATGTGATTTAAAAAAAATCAAACACGTCTGCAATATCTGACAGCTAATGAGGTTAATTACTGACCTAATGAGGTGTAAAAAAGGGCATTACTGATGCTGAGTATTTCAGAATTAAAGATGGGGTCTGCAGTTTGTGAGATAGAAAGAGTTAGAGAGCTAGCAGAAATGTCATGAGGGCAAAAGGCTGGAAACCTTTTCCTGTGACCCTTAGGCCTGCAGGCAGCACAGTTTTGAAAACAGACTGGTTTTTATAGTGTAAATACGCCGGCACGGCAACATTTCTGGTTTGGTCCGTACCGTGTAAGGTGTTTAACATAAATTCCTATAGTCAACTAAAGTTAGCCACACTCGTAAGCTTGAAAACTCTGGCTTTAGGCTCAGAACACATTACTGATATGCTATGTGCTTACCCTCTGATCTCCTCTTAGTGTTGTTAAAAGAAGAGGTTATGTAGTACATATTGAAACTTTGCTGAAATATGTTGCTCACATCAAATTCAAAGTTGGCACATATTCTTTTTAATGAACAAATGCACTGCACTATTTTCATATAATGCTTAAGCGGTATTTAAATGATTTGGATTTCATTGCATGCATTATGTACATTTACAGGGTTCCGGTTCTTATTGGAAACAAGGTTTTAGTTGCAGGGTGTCTCTCCCTCAGTGAGCACAGAGACGCAGCACCTCTGCCGCCATGACAGACAACAAACGCCTCGCTTTCTCCATCATCCAGTTCCTCCATGACCAGCTCCAGTCAGGGACTCTGTCTTCAGATGCTCAGGAGAGTCTCGAAGGTGAGTCCTCAGACATGAAGAAGAAGAACATGAAGCTGCTCAGTTCATTTCTCTCCTGACTCAGAATGCACACTTAAACTTTCTCATGGGGAATAAGTATGATGTTCAGAGTTTGTGTGGTTTGCTGCCGTGTGTCGTAGTGTCTTATAACCACGGACCAGGGATATCATAATGAATGGAATTATTATTATTATTATTATATTTGTTTTTATTACAAAAGCTCAAACTTCCTGTGACTCCATTTGACTGTGATCTTGGTCAAAATCATCACTGACTGTTATGCCAGCAGATCTTCTGACTGAGTCAGCTACAGCACTAAAAAAAAGTTCACTTCAATATTTCTTTCCACAACATATATACAGCAGCACACATAGCCTGGCTTCATATGTCTGAGTCTGGGTTGGAGGAGCAGCAGAGGAAACAGAAGTACAAATACTTCAAAATTAAGCAGAGTAACTCATTTTTAGGTATCTGTACTTTACTTGAGTATTGTTTTTTATGACAACTTTTTACTTTGACTGTCTACATTTTTACACATAATCTTATATTTTTTACCGCTTAAATTTACCAAATGGGTTTGTTACTTTGGGTTTAAGACGTTAGTCTGTGCCTTCAAACATCAGACGGATTTGAGCCAAGTAGCCCAGTTGGGACCAGTAGCACATAAAAGACAGTCCTATTGGTGTATCCATCACCAGGTTGTATCATGTACAAAGAAATGAAAGAGGCTTTGTTTATAGAGCTAAGTGGAGCAGAACAATCCAGTGGTGTTCTTGGTGCAGATATCCCTAAGAGGAGCGAGCATACAGGGAATAACGTGTTAAGTAGCAGCTATTTTCAAATGCAGCATTTCTGTAATTGCTCAACAATCATCAGTAAACACACAAACTGTTCTTGTGCAGTTTGTCATGGAGTGTGTTTGCTAGCTAAAGGTCCAGCTGCTGTATTTCTCAGGGAGAGAAAAGAATGAGAGATAACTTGAGTCAGAGATAGAGAAAGATGTAGGAGAAACAGGACAGTAGAGGAGGAAGAGGGGTTATCTTTGAAGGTAAGGACTGCCCGCTGACAAACTGATACTAATTGACAAGCTGGATATAAAAGCTACAGTGGGGCAAAAAAGTATTTAGTCAGCCACCGATTGTGCAAGTTCCTCCACCTAAAATGATGACAGAGGTCAGTAATTTGCACCAGAGGTACACTTCAACTGTGAGAGACAGAATGTGAAAACAAAATCCATGAATCCACATGGTAGGATTTGTAAAGAATTTATTGGTAAATCAGGGTGGAAAATAAGTATTTGGTCACCTCAAACAAGGAAAATCTCTGGCTCTCACAGACCTGTAACGTCTTCTGTAAGAAGCTTTTCTGTCCCCCACTCGTTACCTGTATGAATGGCACCTGTTTGAACTCATCATCTGTATAAAAGACACCTGTCCACAGCCTCAAACAGTCAGACTCCAAACTCCGCCATGGCCAAGACCAAAGAGCTTTCGAAGGACACCAGGAAAAGTATTGTAGACCTGCACCAGACTGGGAAGAGTGAATCTACAATAGGCAAGCAGCTTGGTGTGAAAAAATCAACTGTGGGAGCAATCATCAGAAAATGGAAGACATACAAGACCACTGATAATCTCCCTCGATCTGGGGCTCCACGCAAGATCTCATCCCGTGGGGTCAAAATGATCATGAGAACGGTGAGCAAAGATCCCAGAACCACACGGGGGGACCTGGTGAATGACCTGCAGAGAGCTGGGACCAAAGTAACAAAGGTCACCATCAGTAACACACTACAACGGCAGGGAATCAAATCCCGCAGTGCCAGACGTGTTCCGCTGCTGAAGCCAGTGCATGTCCAGGCCCGTCTGAAGTTTGCCAGAGAGCACATGGATGATACAGCAGAGGATTGGGAGAATGTCATGTGGTCAGATGAAACCAAAGTAGAACTTTTTGGTATAAACTCAACTCGTCGTGTTTGGAGGAAGAAGAATACTGAGTTGCATCCCAAGAACACCATACCTACTGTGAAGCATGGGGGTGGAAACATCATGCTATGGGGCTGTTTTTCTGCCAAGGGGACAGGACGACTGATCCGTGTTAAGGACAGAATGAATGGGGCCATGTATCGTGAGATTTTGAGCCAAAACCTCCTTCCATCAGTGAGAACTTTGAAGATGAAACGAGGCTGGGTCTTCCAACATGACAATGATCCAAAACACACCGCCCGGGCAACAAAGGAGTGGCTCCGTAAGAAGCATTTGAAAGTCCTGGAGTGGCCTAGCCAGTCTCCAGACCTCAACCCCATAGAAAATCTGTGGCGGGAGTTGAAAGTCCGTGTTGCTCGGCGACAGCCCCAAAACATCACTGCTCTCGAGAAGATCTGCATGGAGGAATGGGCCAAAATACCAGCTACTGTGTGTGCAAACCTGGTAAAGACCTATAGTAAACGTTTGACCTCTGTTATTGCCAACAAAGGTTATGTTACAAAGTATTGAGTTGTATTTTTGTTATTGACCAAATACTTATTTTCCACCCTGATTTACCAATAAATTCTTTACAAATCCTACCATGTGGATTCATGGATTTTTTTTTCACATTCTGTCTCTCACAGTTGAAGTGTACCTCTGGTGCAAATTACTGACCTCTGTCATCATTTTAGGTGGGGGAACTTGCACAATCGGTGGCTGACTAAATACTTTTTTGCCCCACTGTACATGTAATGTCTTGATTTTTTAATCAAATACTATATATTTATGTGAAGCTTATGTGTAACATTCCTGCAAAATAGACATAATAATGATGCATTGCATTTATATAGTGCTTTACGAGACCCTCAAAGCACTTGATGCACGTGATGCACGAATGCATCGTGTCTATGAATGCATGTTGCATAAAATCCTGCCGTTTAATGCAGGATAAACAAGTTAGCTTGCTGTGCTGTAAAGCACTGTGTTGGGCTGGTGCACAACAGTTATTTTGTTTATGATCAGTATTAAGTCACAGAAAGGATGGCTTACAGGTTTACCCATCTGCCAAATTTCACTTTATCTCCTGACTATACTGTTATTGTGTCATTACAAGGATCAGCACAGGTTTACTTAGCTTTGGGCAAAAACAGCAAGTAGAAAAGAGCTACTGTTTACTCTGAAGTACATTTCAGAGCCTGTACTTTTTCACTTTTACTTGAGTGAAATTTAATCAGTACTTCACTTTTGTTTCACTTTTTTAACACAAGTCTCTGTACTTCTGCCCAGCAAAGAGTGCACATTAGATCAGTCTTTGAATAGAAATCTTGACCTAAAAACTATTCATTACTATAGCAGCCAGAGCCTTTAGATACTGGCGCTTCTTCATCATCCTCTTCCCCCCCTCTTTTCACTCCCAGCGTCCTTATATTGCATGTCACTAACTTTTGTAAACTCTCTAATTTTTTTGTTCTTTGTGTACTGTTTTTATTTCACACTATACGGTGTCTTAAGACATCTGTTGTGTGTGCTGTAGAAATAAAACTGAATTGTAATAAATCAACAAGGAGCAAAGAGACCACTGAACCTGACACCCTTCACCTGCTGAATGCTGTTGCTCTGTGTTGTCCACAAAGATTATTAATAGAATCTGTGACATAGGGCAGGTTGGCAGTTTGCATTGCCATCACTAATTCAAAACTTGTGCCTGGTAGCCTGATAGAGACCAAATAGCTCACATAGCACTAGAGCTGGGCGATAGAACGATAACGATATGTATCGCGATATAACTTTTACTCGATAGAGAAATTAAACTATCGCAATAGACCTCGCCGCTCTTGTCCTCTTTAAAAAAAAAAAAAAGGTCAGCCAATCCAAATTCCGTAGCGCAGAGCCGAACCAATCACAGCCGCAGCGTCACGTCGCGTGACTTGTTAGGTACAGCACAAGTGCCAAGCCGCACATGTGTATTTGTTTGGGAAGCAGCCAGCCACCGTACCGCCCGGGTAATGGAGGAAATGAGTGTGCCGACTAGAGAAATCAACCGAGCGTGACCGAAGAGAAAACAGATGATGGTTCCAACGCCGGAGAGATTGTCGAACGGAAGAGCCATAGAAGTTCCGTAGTGTGAAGGTATTTCAGCTATTTCAAGTCTGACAAAAAAGAGAGTAGCTGCACTGTAAATTGTGCCGAAAGCAAGTCTGGAAATACAATAAACTGGTGCATGCGTCACACTGTGCGCCACGTTATTGTTTCGGTGAAATGAATTTCTACAATACTGTTAATTCTACTCTCTGCAGTGTTTAAATGCTTAAGATAAGATAACCTTTATTAGTCCCACACGTGGGAAATTTGTTTTGTCACAGCAGGAAGTGGACAGTGCAAAAGTTATGAGGCAAAAATTAGAATACAATAAGAATAAATACAGTACACAACTGTACAGAATAGAATAAAATAAAATACTATATACAGTAGAATAAAATAAAATAAATATACAATAAGATAAAAATAGAATACAAATACAAATACTATATACAACTGAGTAAAAATACAACGACAACTTACATATACACACAGTTACTGTCCGTCCACACATACGACTCGGTTCTGCTTCTATGCCCCAGCTTTGTTTACTTTTTCCCACCGAGGCTTCTAGACTTCTGATTGGCCAACATTTCTGCACGGTTAGGAATCTAGCGCCACCTGCTGCTTTGGCATGTTCATAGCAGCGTTTTCCTTCATTTCTGCCTTTATGTGTGGACGGGATTATTTTTTAAAACGAAAACGGAAAATCTCCGTTTTCAAAAATACCCGTGTACGTGGCCTCAGTCTCTGACTGGAAGCGCTAATTCGTCATTCGGCTTTTGTCAGACTAAAGTAACTGTTAAAACTGTTTGAAAAGCTCAGCTATACAACAAGGAGAGATTGAGAATTTCCTTTTAGTTCTCAGTTTATTTGATATTGACAAAAGTTAGTCAGTTTTGTCTGTTCTTCTGTAAAACAAACTAAGATTTATTTTTAGAATTAATATTTTGTTTCTAAGTGGAATTGACAATTTAGTCTGTTTTGTTTGTTCTATTTTCAAACTTAAACGCTTTAGCGGCTGCCTTTTGTGTAGTTTACAATATTTGCCTTTATTTATCTGAAAAAGTCTCATGTTCCTTAAGTACATCTACCCTGTTGAACTTATTATGGGAAATAAATATTTAAATAAAAACAAGCTGCTGATTATTTCACATTTTACTTGTGAGCAACGGCACATTTAAATCTTACAAATATAGTTATTTGGCTTATATCGTGATAGATATCGTTATCGCCTGAAATGAAAAAAACATATCGTGATATGAAAAAATCTTATATTGCTCAGCTCTACATAGCACATGTAACACGTGCTGTAACACTACATGGATGCCGTTGAATACTTTCTCGAGAAAAACAAAACAAATGGTGTCTAGATGAGTAAACCATCACTTCAAAGTGTCCTTGAGAGGATAAAGAGTTGGTCCAATACGCCTCAATCAGTATGAAAACCTGATTGTTTCTCCTGAATTTGAGGTTCACCTAATGGCTCCTCCGTTACTCTGGCATAGACATTCTCTTATGATGCTCTGTTGTGGACACAAGACAGCTGCAAATATCTGTTGACAAAATTTATATCACTCTGACCTAAGCAAACCATAGTGGACTTCTAGACACAAAGTATAATAAAGGCTTCAGAGAGGGAAAGGCATTTATGCCACGGAATGTTTTACCACCATATCTGGCTATTCCAGAGTCGCTGTCCTCAAGTGTGCCTCTGAAACAGTTGGATCATTTTATCGACGTGTCAACCAGGAAACCCTCACAACACCCGAAGAGCTCAAGACAAACAACATCTGCATAAAGTCCAGTCACAAAATAGTTTTTTAACTAACTCTGTGACCTCAGTTAATCCACGTTTCCCCTCAGAGGATGGAAAAGGACCTCAGGCTCTGCCAGATGCTCTAAGAGAATACCTCACTGTGGGCCAGATGTACTAAATTGGGCAAGATGCCATGTGAGCACAATTTCCAAATAGCACTCATAGGTGTGTTTATTTTTACAGGTGATTTACAAAAGTTGTGCTTTCTTTTTAAACACTGTCAGTCAGTTCATTATCAATTGCAAAAAATAAGACATGCAATTTTTAGTAAATCAGTTTGTGTGCTTGACTTAAATACTCTCCTCTCTGAACTTCCAGAAATAGATGTGCAACAGGGTCAGTCACAACAAACCTCAGTTCCCATTCCCATTGTCCCATTGTGCTCTCGCAGTAAATATCAACAATACTTTTACACCAGAACCAAGTTTGCAGTAGTAAACCTGGCCATACGTGCTCCCAGACTGTTTGTTATCCTCCCCCAACACCTGATCCAACTCCCCAACAGGTGAGAAGACCTCAGGACACACAGGGATGTTTCTGATTCCACATCTTGGAGTAGTTGAAAGATCACGACAGATTGAATCGTTCTTCCTTTTGTGTGGCTCTTTTATTTTATCTTTTAGAACCACCTTGTTGTTGACATGATCTTATTGTTTTTCAGTTGCTGTTCAGTGTTTGGAGACGGCGTTTGAGGTTTCCACCGATGACCAGAGTCTCGCGGTCCCCATGACGTTACCGGAGATCTTTACCTCCGCTACAGCAAAGGTAAACGCAGAAGACCCTTGCAACTTTCCAAACGGTTTGTTTTGTATTGCAGAGATGACAAGTCCGAACATTTTGGCCTTTGCATCAATGTCCTGCAGCAAGTCTGAGTTAATTTCACTGTTCTTCCAAAGCCAGAGCTGAAACGAAATGCATAATAAATATCAGTATTATTTGCTGTGGCTTACAAAAGGCAAAGTAAGCTATTACATACTGGTGAAGATCCAAATGCCATTCTTTAAACGTTTAAATGGAGCACTGGCCTTAGTGCAGGTTGCACCAGATGTTAATTTTACATGAGCATTTTTTTTTAAGTGTTTCTCTGTGATCTTGCACACCTGAAGAGTCCGTCTGTCTGTTTGTTTTACAGGAAGTCTCATTTAACCCAGTGTTTGTTTGTTTGACAGTATTCAGCTCAGTCGCAGGTCAACAACAACTCCACCCCAAACTCCCCAACAGAGGAACAGAAAGCAGAGGCTGAAAGACTCAAAAGTGACGGTGAGTCCAGGCTGGTGTGAACACGTTATCTAGAGCAGCTAGTTTGTCTTTGTGTTCATTTGTAGGGTTAAGCTGGTACAAGGAAGAGATGATGCAAATGAACCTGCAGCTCCTTGAATCAGGTTTTTGGAAAGCTGTAGGAAGTAACCCTTGGTTTTCCTGACACTCTATAACAGAGACTCACAGAGGCAGAGCAGATACATTAACTGGAAATACAGCAGTCAGAAGTAAAGTTACGTGATAATTTACTCAAGCACAAATGCAGTACTGTTGATGTAAGCAGGCAACAACAGTGGCCTCAAGGCAGGTTAATGATGAAAGCTAAAGTGCTGACTTCTGTCTAATCATCTATCCTCAGTATAGAAATAAGAGGACATGTATTTATTGTTATCTGGTCTTTACGTCAGACATCAGCTGTGTCAGGCCCAAACTCTGCTGCAGGTTATAAAGTCAAACGAACACTGCAGCATCACTGAGAGTTAAAAACTGTCTAAATTCTTTCATCCTTAATAAAATGATCAGCGTTGCTGCTTTACCAGGTGTAACAATGAAGTTTAACATCCAGGCATCCATGAAAACAGGATTTATTACATTTAACAGAGTTAGAAGTTAGCAGGAAGTTAGCTCGCTAGCTTCCACCTAAGCATGATATAGCATGTTCTGACTGAGAGATTTATGAATAAATTCAAACGTACAGCTCTGCTGTCACTTCCAACATAAATGAAGACAGAAAACTAAACAGCAGTGACGTTTGTAGGGTTACTGAAGTTGGGTTAGCTGCTATATAATGATGTGCTACGTGATCACTAGCCACACAACTATGTTAGCATAAACACAGTGAAGCTGGAGGATGAACGCTAACTTTTTTCCACTCGATAAAAGTTAACCTGAGGGTTCCTGATAGTTAGGGACAAATGCAGTCGCATGGCAGGATGCTGTAAACGGACCAAACTTCAGCAGGAGAACAACTGAGATAATCCATCCACAGTACGAGGTTAGTCATTAATATACTGCTGCTGGGCTGCAGCTACATCGTAAGGGTTTAAACACTGAGCTGTAAAATGAACAGTGATGATTAAAACCGAGAGAGGCCGACAGTGATCACTGACTGTTTTTATGGGCTTGTTGAGATTAGAACAAGGTACAAAGTATTAAAACATGTTAAAAACACAACAGCCTTAATAAACACGGAGCAGTTTGGACCTGGAAGCAGGATTCATCACGTCATCACTTAGAGGATTAAAATGAAGTTGGGAGATTCCAGCAGCCAAAACAATAAATGCAATTAAAATAAAAAAATTAAGCTTATAGTAGAGTAGCTCAGTAAAATAAAGGGTAATGTGACAAAAACTTTACTTAATAAGGTAAAAAAAAAATCATAAAAAGTGTCTGTAAAAAATAAAGTCAAATAAATAGCTTAAAAAAAGTGAAATAGAGAAAGTTAAAGATAACGTTTAAAAGTAAATATAAAAGTCTATGTTTCACATGATACTATAGCATTAGTATCTCTACACAGCAAAATACTAGGAAAAATCAGTGATGCCAAATGAATGGAATAAATATTGTGTAATAATAATTAATGCTAATGATAGCAAGGACAGCAAGTGAGAGATGACATTAGAGTGACTTTGCTGTATAAAGTTTATTGCACAGTGCTCAGGTGAGTGAGGTGTTTTTGTTCTTTTCTGTTTTCTCGACTGGAGGCAACGACCAGATGAAGGTGGACAACTTTGCAGCTGCTGTTGAGTTTTACTCGAAGGCAATCGCCATCAACCCTCAGAACGCTGTCTACTACTGCAACAGGTCGGTCAGCATTTCCTCAGCATCACTAAATATTTGTTGTTCATTTTATTTTAAAAACAGTAAAATTGTATTTGATGATGAACCAGAAACAAAAGAACAAACACTTTTCATGTGTTTTCACTTGTTTTGTCACTTTAGATATTTTTACATACCTTGTTACATAAAACCTTTAAGTTTGGTCCTTTAAGAAAACAAATTCTTCACATCTTGTCACATGACAATATTGTTAGAAACGATTTTTTCTGTGCTGTTTATGTTTGTTTTATGCAAATTCTCTGTTGCAGTTGTTTTGCTGTGTTCAGATTGTTGACGTTCACGTGAAGCAGTTAGTTTTTGTGTGTTTTTTGTGCAGAGCTGCAGCTTACAGTAAGCTGGGGAACTACGCAGGAGCCGTGCAGGACTGTGAACGAGCCATCAGCATCGACCCCAACTATAGCAAAGCTTATGGGCGGATGGGGTATGACAGCATCTTCTCTTTGTCTTTCATTGTTGCCGTGAAGCGATTTCACATTGACATCAAAAACATCTCACATGTAGAAAAAGTGTCCTGTGTTTATCAGAGAGGAAACTGCAGGAAGGCATTTCTTTATTCTTAGGCAGCAGAGAGGAGCTTTCCTTTTACACCAAGGATGCGTCTCACAGCGCCACCTGCTGGTGTGGACCCGAGCTAATAGCAAATCTTGGTGTTTTTTTTTCCTATCAGCCTACTCTTTGACATGTTTGTGTAAAGTTTGGTCAGAGGGTTCCTTTGTAAGTGCGCATGTGCCATAAATGAAGCTCTGTGCTGAAGCTGAATATCTTTGGATTTTGTGAAGCTGGTCAAATAAACAAATCTTGTTTTACGATATTTATGAAGTGTTTTCACTGCCTTTGGAAGAAAACTGTCAGTTATTAAACACAAGTGGCAGATTTACTGAAAATGAAGGTCAGTGCTGACTGCAGCCGTAAAACCAAAGTCAGCCAGCACAAAGTTATTTCCACAAAGTTTTTACATTATTTATTTATTTATTTTTAACCAGTTATACAGGAGTTTGCAGTTGTTTAAGTAGACAAACATGCAGCATTAGAGCATGAAGAATGAAAAGCTGGAAGCTCCTTGCGTTCTGTTTTCAGCTGTCTCTGGCCCTGACTTGTCGTCTTGTGTTTCAGTTTGGCTCTGGCCAGCCTCAACAAACACACAGAAGCAGTCAGTTACTATAAGAAGGCTTTGGAGCTCGACCCAGATAACGACACCTACAAAACCAATCTGAAGATCGCAGAGGAGAAGATGGACACGTCCAGTCCGGTGAGAAGAGGCAGGATGAGGGATCAAATTTCCGACTTCCCGACAGCACTGTGTTTACGTGAACCTGTCTCTGTTCTCTCAGACTGCAGGGCTGGGCGGAGTCGATCTAGCTGGTTTGCTGAGTAACCCCGGCTTCATGAACATGGTGAGATCTGAGTGTTTGGCCTGTAACATTTCTAAGCGGTCACGGAGTTTTGGCAGCCATCAGAACCAGTTGCACTCGTCAGAGCTCACAGCTAATTTTCTTGTTTCGGTTTCCTTTAAATCACCTTTTCTGTTGCATCGAACCATCGTACAAATGATGAGACCACATTCTAAGAGTTTGCCTCTAATATACAAAAGCACAAAGTCATGTGACTTCAGAAATTATTTTGATAATAAACAAGCAAGTGAAGGTTAGCCAGCAACATGCTGCATTGGGTACCACATTATCAGTGTGGCTTACTTTAGCAGAAAGAAAGCCAGTTTTGGGCAGTGAAGCCAAGCTCAGTTCATGGAAGCCACACAAACTCCAACCTGAGCTCTTTGTTTGTCTTTCTGCTGACACAAAATCGAATCCCGTTTCATGCAATATAGTTCTTTGAGTCAATGAGGTCTCCTGATTTTGGCAAAATACGTTATCGGCTAACTTTCCTAATTGACAGTAAACATGTCGGTGCGGTGTAGGTGGCTAACCTTATCTTGCTTGCTCCTGTAAATGCTAGAAAAAATCTGGTTTTGATAGCATTCACATGCTATTGCTATTTGGTTATTTTCAATAGTAAATCACAAATCTGTATGATGGCCAAATTTGCATCCTCGTCAGAACCTAACGACCTTTCAGATGGAGAAACTGTAACATGCCTATTAGTCCATACAGCACATATAATGCTGGTGTGTGTCTTGTCAGTTTTGGTAGGTAAAACTCACTTGGATACTAATTTCTAAAAGATACATGCACACAGCAACATAATGAGTTCTGTTGACTCAGCAGCCACGCATAGCATTGGTATAGTAATGTTTTTTATTTTCTCTTAATTATAAGACACTCCTTTAAAGAAGTGTAGAATTTCAGAAATGACCAGAAAAAACCACAGACACATTTGAACAGTGATTAAATTGCAGCTTACATAGACAGTGAGAACTCTGAGAATTTATCAGCATTGCTCATTATTTTTAATTTAGGTATTTACAGTTTCTGTTTCTACTCGGTAAATTTTTCCATCCTACTCTTGTCTCTTTGCAGGCCTCGTCTCTGATGAACAACCCTCAGGTTCAGCAGCTGTAAGTCTGTCTCACTTCATCTGAAATCCATTCTTCCTCTGTGGTTTTTCAGAGTTAACTTCCTGTCCTATCTTCCAGGATGTCCGGGATGATGTCTGGAGCGTATGGTGGACTGGGAGGTGGGGGCGCTGGAGGGGGAGGAGGTGCAGCCCCGCCTCCTGGGGCTGCACCAGCAGCTCCTAGTGCTGCACCAGCAGCTCCTAGTGCTGCAGCACCTGGAGATTTATCAAGACTGATCCAGGCGTACGTACCAGAGCACAGGGACTGTATTTTAAAGCTGGTGGTGTCAATGAATAACAGGTGATTTTGCCTTTCTGTTTGCTTCTGCAGAGGGCAGCAATTCGCTCAGCAGATGCAGCAGCAGAACCCTGAACTCATCGAACAGCTGAGGAGTCAAATGCGCAATCAGACACCCAGCTCTGGGAATGAGGAGCAGCCGTGACCCTCGCATAGAGTAAATACACACTAATTCAGTTTAACACACCACAGGTCTTACTGCTGTTCTTCATCCACAGTGTATGAGATGAGCTTCATCCGGATGGTGTCACAACCAGTCATGCATGATTGCATAGTTCATGCAACGTAGAAAAGCTCAGACAGTGAAGTTATTTAATTACAGTCTGTGTGATGTAAGATTTATTTTCCTTTCTTTGCGTTTTTGGCAACTATCATAAAAATGGAACCACAGCAACAAAGACATCAAAGTTTAATGTAATGTTAATGTATCCACTATTGTTCCTGGTAATAACTGCTATTCGCTGAACTCCTGCGCATATTTACAATCTTAAAGTTTGTTCTTAGCACAAACTTAGAGCAGTAGCTTAAACTTAGCTTGTGTCTGTACACATGAAACTGAACCATAATCATTGTCATTATTTCCTGTAAATGGTTTTTTATCATGTCAGTGATCACTGATCACAATACAGAGCAAATTTGCTGGAGAGCTGACGGCCTCCTGTGAGGCCTCAGCGTTGGTCACAATGTTTAGGCAAATCTAGCAGTGCCTTCACCTCGAACTCAGAGCGAAGTTTTGAATATCTGCCTGTAACAGCAAACATACTGAGGAGGAGGAGGACACTGAAAGCTGGAATTTAAAAAGTCATATGCACTATAGCACACTGATCTATGAGATAAAAGGGATTCTACATATTTTTCACCTTCAGCTGTAAAAACATTCAGTTAAAATATACATCTCTGCCCCGATAGCCTGTGTTTAGGTGAGTCCTCATAGATACAGAAAAACTAATAATTGAAAATACAGCGTGACCATATTGATCGTGTAAGACTTTTACACTCAAGTACAAAAAATGTGTTCTTCAAGACATGAAGATGTTCATAATTTCATGCTGTAATGTGGAGCTGTGACTTTATTGATTCTCCTTTTGGCAGGGTTTATATTTTTGTTTCCTTATTTATTTCAGGTGGGACGGGTTTATGGAGGAGGAGGAGCACGCACTGTCTGACCTGTTTTTCTTTCTGATCTGGATCATAATAACTCGGAGGACTCGAAAGAAGTTCTGTTTTTCCATCGCTGATTAATTCCTGCATGAGAGAGAGAGCGCAAGCGAGTCCTCCCTTGTCTTTCAGGAGGCACGTCACCGAAAACTCCACCCACTTCCTGCAACTGTGTGGTTTTTAGATCAAATGCAGAATAATCAGAGAAGTTCTGATAGGATATTGGACACCAGATGTTAAGCAACTGTAGAAACCTGGAAAGTCTTATCCTCTAGAAACTACACAGTGTACCTGTAAATGCATTTTTGTTGTTTTTGATGGGTGTGTCAGAGTATGAGTGTGTATGTGTGTGAGGATGAGTGTCAGGGTTAATTTAGTGTAAATGAACTAATGACTCCTCGGTCACACGAAGCTCTGAGGAGGCACCAGGGAGGCTGTTTGAACACAGTTTAAATAAAAAGACCATCTCAACATTTTACTCTTTTCCTCCAAAGTGTGGTTATCTATTTACAACCAGCAAAACTAATGCAGCTCCTCTTCTTCAGTGAAGTCTCTTCTTATAGCTGCTCCGAGTTGTAGTGTTGATTTAATTTAATTTAAAATAAGAAGAGATTCTGGCAAACCGTCAGACGTCTCAGGAGGGGAAAGAGGTGCTCTACCTGCACTGTGTATAGTGCTGGCGGAGCGCTGCTGACGTCGACTGAGAAAATTGTCAGGCGGTGGAAGGAATACTTCGAGGACCTCCTTAATCCCACTGACACGTCTTCCGAGGAGGAAGCAGAGTCTGGGGATGAGGGGAATGACCCGCCAATTTCCGGGGGCGAGGTCACTGAGGCAGTTAAACAACTCCTTGGTGGCTGAGCCCCTGGTGTTGATGAGGTCCGCCCCGAGTTCCTGAAGGCTCTGGACGGTGTAGGGCTGTCCTGGTTGACACGCCTCTGCAATGTTGCGTGGAGATCAGGGGCAGTACCTGTGGACTGGCAGACCGGGGTGGTGGTCCCCATCTTTAAGAAAGGGGACCGGAGGGTGTGTTCCAACTACAGGGGGATCACACTCCTCAGCCTCCCTGGGAAAGTCTATGCCAGGGTGCTGGAAAGGAGAGTTCGTCCGCTAGTCGAACCTCGGATACAGGGGGAACAATGTGGTTTTTGTCCTGGTCGCGGAACACTGGACCAGCTCTTTATCCTCTCCAGGATGTGTTGTTTTTGTATGTATACCGAGCTTCTTATTAACTGCACGCACACACTGATCTCTGCTCCGCTTCCACTTTATTTCTTATTCTTTTCCCTTGCCCTGAAGCTTCTTGCTCGCCAGTGAATTACACACATTGCAGCGACACAGTGCCATCTAGTGGCTGATACAAACATAGGTCAACATGCTACATCTCCCTTCTTAAAAAAAAAAAAACACAACTCAGGCTTGTAAAATTTCTAAGGCAACTGAAATTACAGGAATAACATCCTGAGCACATCCATTGATAACATAGCATTCGACTCAATACTGGCTATATCACAAACATAATAAAGAGATGCATTTAGTGACATCATTGGAACAACAAACATATAAACAGCCTTTTTTTTTTTTTTCTAGGGCAGCGATCCGCCTGCACCCTTTACAATATTACAGGTCCAAGACCTGTCTTGGTTTGGTAACACGCCCATAACGAGTCGTGTATCCAGGTGTTGTAATGTCTTTATCAAGGGGCTCCACAGGCGGGGGCTGAGATACCACAGAGCTGTTATCGCTGATGCCTGTAGGTTGAACGAACTCCTCACCTCCTACGCTGTTCCTGCTTTCGCGGGGGTGTCGGCGGTTACGCCGGTAAACTTGTCCTGTATCTGTGGTTATGTTGTAGCTTCTGGACGTGTCGGCACAACTTGTGACCACAGCTGGTTTCCAGGAACCGTCTTTTTGCCGGAACCGGACCGGTGTGCCAGGATATAGTTGAGGCAGAGGTCGGGCGGCTCTGTTGAAATAAGTCTGCTGGCGCTGCTGGCAGACCTCTCTCCTCTCACGCACTGTTTGCTGGCAAACTACTTGGGGTTCCAGCTGTTTTGGTGTTGCAGGGAGGATGGAGCGAAGTCTCCGGCTCATGAGTAGTTGTGCAGGCGACTTTAAGTTGTCCACGGGGGCGTTCCGGTATTCTAATAGGCTCAAGTAGGGATCCTTATGTTCCGCTTTGGCCTTGTCCAGAAGTTTCTTTGCTGTCTGGACTGTTTTCTCGGCTAGACCATTGCTCTGTGGGTAATGGGGACTAGTAGTGGTGTGGGTGAAACTCCATGACTTTGCGAACTGTTGAAACTTACTCGAAGCATAGCACGGACCGTTATCACTAATCACCGACTCTGGAATACCATGCCTAGCCATGGCTGACTTTAGTTTGTGGATCACTGCTTCTGCAGTGCAGCTGTGCAGTCTTTCCAACTCGAAGAATCTACTGTAGTAATCTACCATGATGATGTAGTCTTCCGAGTTCCAAGTGAACAGATCGGTGGCTATGACCTGCCACGGTCATTCTGGTATTGCATGTGACAACAGGGGTTCCTTGGGGTTAGCAGCTTGTCTCTCCTGGCATGTGCTGCAGGCTCCGACGGCTTCCTCAATCTGCTTTCCCATGCCTGGCCAAAACAGAAGGTCTCTGGCTCTGTTTTTGCTCTTTTCTATGCCCATATGGCTGGAATGAATCCGATCTATCATGTCCTTTCTGAGCCTTTTTGGGATGATCATTTTCTCTCCTTTAAACATGATCCCGTCTATCAGTGAGATCTCATCCCTGTGGTTCCAAAACTCCTGAATGTCAGGCGGACATTGAGACCTTTTATCTGGCCATCCACTGAATGTGGTCCGTCTCAGGCTGTTGAGCTGAGGATCTTGGGCTGTTTCGTTTCTTATCTCTGAGAGTCTCTGATCACTGACAGGCATGTTGCTGAGGACTGAGTGGATCTGCGCATCCATCCCGTCACATAGTGATTTGTCGTGAAACTCTATGGATTTCCGGGAGAGCGTGTCGGCTACCGGGATGTCTTTTCCTGGCTTGTGGATGATGCTGATGTCGTACTTTTGCAGCTGTATTATCATCCTCTGTAGCCGTGGTGGTGCTGATGCTAGTGGTTTTTTGAGTATGGACTCGAGTGGCTTGTGGTCCGACTCAATGGTCACATGTCGCCCGTACATGTACTCGTGGAACCGCTTGCAACCAAAGAGAACAGCATACAGCTCTTTTTCTATTTGGGCATAGTTCTGCTCAGTGCTGTTAAGTGACTTGGATGCGTAGGCGACTGGCTTGCCGTCCTGTAGCATCACAGCACCGAGGCCACTTTTGGATGCATCGACCTGGAGTCGTAGCGCTTTCTTGGGGTTGAAGAAGGAGAGAACTGGGCCTGGTTCTTTAGTGATCAGCTCCTTCATTCGTTGAAAGGCTCTGTCATGGTTCTTGTCCCATACAAACTCACTGTCCTGCTTTAACAGCTGGCGGAGCGGAGCATTTATCTCTGACAGGTGTGGGGCAAATCTTGCTAAATAATTAACCATCCCCAGCACTGTTTCCAATTCTGCCCTGTTCTGTGGGGGCGCCATGTCTTGGACTGCTTTTACTTTTTGTGGATCTGGTTTCAGCCCTTCGTGTGACAATGTGTGACCGAAGTAACTGACCTCTTTGACGCAGATGGTGCACTTGTCAGGGTTCAGTTTTACACCTCTCTCTCTGCTGCGCTGCAGCATGGCCCTCAGGTTGTCGTCATGCGTCGCTGGAACTCATCCTGGGCTGAGATTATGCCGAATGGCAGCCTGAGGAAGCGGTACCTGCCAAACACAGTATTAAATGTGGTTAACAGAGATGATTCGTGGCTTAGCTTAATGGCCCAGTAGGCTGATCTGGCGTCCAAAACACTGAAATACTTGGCCCCAGCAAGTTTTGTGGTGGGTAGAGGGTAATGGGGTCTTTGTATAGCCTTGTTGAGGGGTCTGGGGTCCAGACATACTCTGAGTCTGCCCGTCTTGGGTTTTTCCACGACAACAAGTGCATTCACCCAGTCCGTAGGATCTGTGACCTTGCATATGATTTGATTCCTTTCCATGTTGTCGAGCTCGTCTTTGAGTCGGGCTCGCAGAGCAATGGGAATCCGACGAGGTGGGCTGACTGTGGGTGCAACGTCTGGATTTACATGGAAACTGCATTCACCAGGAAATTCTCCTATCCCTTTGAATACGTCTGCATATTCGTCTAGTATTGCCTGTGAACTGTTGGTTGTCTTGCCTCTTTCCTCCGTCACTGCCATCACGATCCTTACCAGGTTAAGGTCACGGCAAGCTTTCATTGCTAATACAGGTAGGGCGCTTGTGTTAACAACATGGAATTCCAACGTGCAGGTCTTGTCTTTGTGTTTGCATTTTAACTGGCATTTTCCTTCCACGCTGAGTGAGTGTCCCCCATAATCTGTGAGCTTGTGTGTGACAGGCTTCAGTGTCACGTGTGGGAAGAGTGTCTGGAACATGTTAGCTGGAATTGTGTTTGCTTGCGCCCCAGTGTCAACTTTAAACCTCACTGTCTGTGGGGGGGGACCAAGCTGCATGTCTGCATGTGCTTGCTCATCATTTCTTCCTTCATTTTCTATGGTGATGCTATCAATGTAGAAACAGTCTTGGTCCTCATCTGTGTCCATAGTTGACATTTCTATGTTCTCTCTCACAGTGTGTACTGATTTGAGGTGGGCTTTTGTCTGCGAAGGGAGTCTTGACCTGCATGCTCTCGCAAAATGGTTCATTTTCTTGCATTTTGCACATTGCTTCCCTTTTGCTGGGCAGGTGTCTTTATTACTGTGTTGTCCGGCACAATAGCTGCACGTTTTTAGTGTTGCATTAGCGTGTTCTTTTGGTCTCACGCTTCTTGTTTGATATTCTTGTCTGTGTGATTTCCTGCCGATGGCGTGCACAGTTTCTTGGCCCCTGGAGTGACCCATAGTTTTTAGCTGCTGCTTTGCTAGCTCGTGTGATCGTGCTATATCTATAGCTTTCTCTAGCGTGAGCTCTGCGCCTTGGCTGAGTAGCTTTTCTCGGACGTGTGGCGAGTTAGTGGCAAATACAATGCGATCCCTGACCATTTCATCTGTATTTGGGTACCCACAGTCTTTAGCAAGTAGTTTCAGTTCCGTAATAAACTGTTCAAATGTCTCATTTTCACCCTGCATCTTTTCATGAAACTTATATCGGGCGTAGATTGGGTTAGCTTTCGGTATGATATAATCAGTGTACTTATCGTAGTACGTCTGAAGCTTTCGGGAGTCGTCTGCCGTGAGCGTCCACGTGTTGTAGACGTCCCGTCCTTTCTCACCGACCCATAGAAGAAGGTAGCTGCATTTGTCTGCCTCCTCCTTCCCCCGAAGAGGACCAGCGAACATTAGCTCGGCGTGCTGCTTGAAACGCCGCCATGCCTCGGGCAGGTTGCTGGAGTCCCAATCCATACGCGGTGTGGGAACGCCGTAAGCCTCCATGTCTGCGCTGTCCGACGGCGAGGGATTGCGTAGAATCCGCTACTCTGACACCATGTGTTGTTTTTGTATGTATACCGAGCTTCTTATTAACTGCACGCACACACTGATCTCTGCTCCGCTTCCACTTTATTTCTTATTCTTTTCCCTTGCCCTGAAGCTTCTTGCTCGCCAGTGAATTACACACATTGCAGCGACACAGTGCCATCTAGTGGCTGATACAAACATAGGTCAACATGCTACACAGGATACTTGAGGGTGCATGGGAGTTTGCCCAACCAGTCTACATGTGTTTTGTGGACTTGGAGAAGGCATTCGACCGTGTCCCTCGGGGTGTCCTGTGGGAGGTGTTGCGGGAATATGGGGTGTCTGGCCCATTGCTACGGGCCATTCGACCATACAACCGTTGCAAGAGCTTGGTTCGCATTGCCGGCAATAAGTCGGACTCGTTCCCGGTGGGTGATGGGCTCCGCCAGGGCTGCCCTTTGTCTCCGGTTCTGTTCATAATTTTTATGGACAGGATTTCTAGGCGCAGCCAAGTGGCGGAGGGCTTTCGCTTTGGTGGCCTCAGAATCTCATCTCTGATTTTTGCAGATGATGTGGCTCTGTTGGCTTCATCGGGTGAGGGCCTCCAGCTCGCACTGGAACGGTTCGCAGCCGAGTGTGAAGCAGCGGGAATGAGGATCAGCACCTCCAAATCTGAGGCCATGGTTCTCAGCCGGAAAAGGGTGGAGTGCCCACTCTGGGTCGGGGATGAGTTTAGGGCTGCCACGATTAGTCGACTAGTCACGATTACGTCGACTATCAAAATCGTCGACGACTGATTTAATAGTCGACGCGTCGTTTGAAGCTTTGTAAGATCCCAAAAGACGCAGGAATAATAGCAGGATTTAAGAGTGTAATAACGGACTGAAACAGAAGATGGCAGCACTGCATGTACAAGGATGCCAGCTGCCGTTAAACCCCGAAGAAGAAGAAGAAGCAGCAGCTGTGTCCCAGAATTCATAGCGCAGCCCAGCTTAGTTTCCAACAATGGCGGCAGCTAGTTAGTTTTAATATTACTCTTATTATTCTTTCTGGGTCACAAAATAAACGTTTAACATATTTTCAGGCGAGAATGTAGCTGTGCAAACCTCAAATATCTGCTCAGTTTATCAAGACACCACATATTTTCAAAAGCGCTCTGACGTTTTCGGAGACGTCTGTTACCCACTAGCTCGATAGCTAGCCGGGGGCTAGGCTAACTAGAGCCGTGAGAACACCGGACTCCCAGCAAATCGTTTTCAAACCCACCGCAGTCTTTCGCTACTCAGGTTAAACATGATATATAAGTCACTTAGATAACTTAAAAATGTTATTGTTTGGCTTTTTTCAGTATTTTATTTGTTCCTGTTTGGCTGAGATTAAAGTTATAATTTTTACACAGCTGAATAAACGTCAAGCAGACAGCTGATCATCAGAAGTGTGAGATGCTGGAGAATTTACTCCGGTGTCCTGTTATATTTTAGAAAGCAAGGAGTTTATTAAACTTCACCGAAACAATCTGCAAATTTCATTAAAATGTAATAAACTATTATCTTGTCTTTATTTTTAGTTAGCACAGACCTTAAACACTTAAAGCTGTAAGCTAATGATAGTTATATAAGAGCAGATGCTGCTGGTGCAATAAGCTGTACGTTTTACATCCAATGGATGATGATCTGATTAGTCGACTAATCGCAGAAATAATCGGTGATTAGTCGACTATCAAAATAATCGTTTGTGGCAGCCCTAGATGAGTTACTGCCCCAAGTGGAGGAGTTCAAGTATCTCGGGGTCTTGTTCGTGAGTGATGGGAGAAGGGAGCCGGAGATCGACAGACGGATTGGGGCTGCAGCTGCAGTAATGCAGACGCTACACCGGTCCGTCGTGGTGAAGAGGGAGCTGAGTGTAAAAGCGAAGCTCTCAATTTACCGGTCGATCTACGTCCCTACCCTCACCTATGGCCACGAGCTGTGGGTAGTGACCGAAAGAACGAGATCGCGGATACAAGCGGCAGAAATGAGCTTCCTCCGAAGGGTGGCTGGCCTCTCCCTTACAGATAGGGTGAGAAGTTCGGCCATCCGGGAGGGGCTCAGAGTAGAGCAGCTGCTGCTCCACATCGAAAGGAGCCAGCTGAGGTGGTTCGGGCATCTGACAAGGATGCCCCCTGGGCGCCTCCTGGGTGAGGTGTTCCAGGCATGTCCCACCGGGAGGAGGCGCCGGGGCAGACCCAGGACACGCTGGAGAGATTACATCTCTCGGCTGGCCTGGGAACGCCTTGGTATTCCCCCGGATAAGCTGGAGGAGGTGGCTGGGGAGAGGGAGGTCTGGGACTCTTTGCTTAGGCTGCTGCCCCCGCGACCCGGCCCCGGACAAAGCGGATGAAGATGGATGGATTGATGAATAAAAAAAGTCACAAGAAGACAAATCAAGAGCCAGAAAAAACAGAAAATGCTGGTTCCAAAAGTAGAAGTCTACTGAGTCCATTAAAACACTGGACTAGATGATTTAATTAATTAAGTGTCAAATGTAAGATGGGTTGACTTAAAAAAAATATTGAAAGAAATATATATTTACAGGAAAACATACACATTTATGAGGGGAGAAATTATAGTGAGAAGGAAACCCGAAGTAGGAATGGCAGAGTTTGGCCATTTCTCATGACTCAAAGGAATAAAAAGAAAAAAGAGGAAGTCCAGTTTATTCAATAACTACTCTTAACCTAATTTCACACCAATCGAAAACAATAACAACATGGTCGACACAATATTTAGCACTTTTGAAAACCTTAAAGAAATTACACGTATATCAAATTTGAATATTTTTCATATAACGGAATATGTTAAAAAAAAATGTATGGACAGGAAAAAAAAAATCATACTTAAAAATCCGTTAAAACAATTTTCCTTCGGCTGGTCCTTTCAGGGGTCGTGCGTCTCCATCCTTTGTCACGCCAGGACGCTGCACGTCACCCTGTTTGTGGACTACGTCATCACGCCCGGGGGGGTTGCGTTGCGTGATGTAAACGCGGAAGTATTATTGTGCACCTGCAGTAGATGAGAGCGGATGTTCTAACAGGTAAACACGGTGTTTGAGTGATATTTGCGGTTTATCTTGTTGTTTCGGAGCTAAAGCCGCTGTTAAGCGTGAACAGCAAAGGAAAACAACTGCTTTCCCTACCTGAGCGCCACACCGGTTTGTTAGCCTCTTTAGCCCCCCATGAACAAATGACAGAAAGCTAATGCTAGCGTCAAGTTAGCCGCTGTTAGACAGTTTTCGCACGGAAACAGTGCGGTTATTTGCCTTGTGTAAACTTTCATCTTTGTATTACACACTTGATGAAATGGGACCAAAGACGTGATTACAAGTTGTGACGCTGAATTACAATAATAAATACAAATTGATTAGACTGTCAGACGTAAAGGAGGACCCAGTTGTCTTATTATGAAATTACCCACCGGAAGTAGCATTTATTTCCGCTTGGTGGTTTGACATGTTTTTCTCCCGCATCATATTATATATTAATATAACAAATAAAAAACGGATAAAACCAGTGGGACAGAAAACCGGTGAATGGGGTAATCTCCACAATGGGAGAGCTCGCGGTGTTTGTGTTCTGACTAAAGGTAGTAACTGTGTCAAAGGCGACAACAACGCGTTTTAATGGCTGCCACAAACTAATGAAAACCCACCTTCTGATTACATATGACAATACAAATGACCTAACATTCAGATCATTTTTCCCTCAGTAACAGTTTTTCCGAAACGCTATATTTAAGTTTGTAAATTCGATATTTGATAATAGTTAATGTATTAATAGCACGAGTGGTGTCTAAACTCAGGTGTTGCTTTAGGTCATAGGTGTCAAACTCTGGCCCGCGGGCCAAATTTGGCCCACAGCCTAATTACATTTGGCCCGCGAAGCCATACCAAATTACTATCAGAGCTGGCCTACTGGTATTATACAGCTAATATATATTTTGTTTAGTATTAAGCTTTGCTTTGCTTGTTCCATATTCAGTTTTTTAGCAAAATGTGTTTGAGTCCATAAGAAAAGATTCATTCCTATATCTGGAGGAATAAATATATTTCAATAAATATTAACGTTAGCCCGCGACTTTGTTCCAGTTTTGAATTTTGGCCCACTGTGTATTTGAGTTTGACACCCCTGCTTTAGGTGACCTGCAAAGCCACTGTTTCATATTTGCTATTTGGTGTTAAGGCGACAACTCAGGTGATAATTCTCATTGAGATTGAGATTAAAAAGTAAAACATGTGGCCAAGAGTGCAGCAGGAATGGCGACAAATGTAACAAAGCAGTTCTATGGAAGGATTTTAGGAACCCAAATAGGGCTGAATTAAAATTAATGTAGAATACAAAGTAGGTACAATATTACAGTCTTTCAAAACAGGTTATTTCTTTGTTATACATATAACCCCTTTGTAAATCCTGTTGATGTCAGCCTGTTTACCAAAATAAGTAATAATACAGCATTAAACATAGAAAACGTATAGAAATGTCAGCAATACTTTTGTGACAGACAGTCACGTTTTTGGCACAGCGCCGGTGATCCAGATTAACTGGTGAGGATAAAACGGGTGTATCGTACACCTGATGTTTTAGGAGGAAATAATGACAAACCAGGAAATAAACTCCAAAGGCACCAAAAAGGCATTTAACTGTTGGCATTGTCTCACAAAAGAACAATGCAGACTCTAACAAACCAACCAGATTAAGTTGTGATACATCTGCACCTGGATTCATCCAACCAGATTTTAGCCAGAGACTTCCTGTTCCCTGTTCAGTACATAAGAGATGACCTCTGCAGCTGTTTTTTGTGTTGCTCCATTACAAAGAAACTCTCAAGTAAATTAAATTTCAGTTTTATTTTCACTGTACTATACTTCTGATTAGTTTAATGGTAGTGTAAGTTGGGGTGTACATAAAGTGTTCGAAAGTTAATATAAGATTTGATATAAGAGTTAAAATTATATTAATATGCAAAAATATCGACTTCCAGGTGGTGGTAATGCATAAACTCTATATTTTTATATGTTCCCCATATGGTATAATTACATACATTCTTCACTCATTTAGAAGTACAGATACTTGTATTTTTTTTTAAACTGGTAGAAGATGAAATACAGATTCAACTTATTTACTCAAATAAAAGTGAAAAATACGGCTGAATGTATTTAAGCTGTGAAATTAAAAAGCAGGTCTTTGAAGGACTTTTCTGTTTTTGTGCAAATCTAACTGAACCTCATGTCATAACAATATAATAGTAAAGTAGTATTAATACACGTGAACAGGAGCATTTATTTAAATTCTAATCATTCTAATGAATGTACTCCGCTAGAACACGTGGCTGACTTTGTCTGAACACCTAAACAGAAAAATTAGCATTGTTCTATAAATGATGCATAACTTATTTAAAATGATTTGAAATGGTGGATTTAATGTTGTACTAATAATGACAAGATTGGACCTGCTGACATTTTGTTTATTTCATGGTTTCTTTGTAAGGGAGCGGTACAAAGAACAACTGCAGAGCTCATCTCTGATGATTGAAACAGGAAGTCTCTGGCTAAAAGCTGGTCAGAATGAAACCAGGTGCCATGGAAAATAATGATGGAAATGAGAACATTTACTGAATTCAACACCGGTTAACCTGTAACTTCATCTTGCTCAGGGGCTCTGGCTTTGACCTCTGACCTTCCTCTATAAAATGTCAAACTTCTGTATTGCTTTTTAATTGAAAGAAAATCCAAACCTAAAGATGAGAAGTTATTTTATAATAGTTTGCTGTTAGTAACATGTTTAATTCGTCTCTGTTTAGCTGACTTAATGTTACATGAATGTCCTGATACTAAACTGACTCATTGAACTAAAGAAAGAAAGATGAACACCCCAATTAAGGTATAAGAAAGATGTGAAATATATATGGGGGATATTTGTCGGTCATAATCTTTAGATGCATTCTTCCAGCACAGACCAGTGCAACATGTGTTTATTTCTTGTGTTTAGACCAACATCTGCCTGTGTCTCCTCCACTAAAACCAGCAGAGATGTCCCAGCAGCTCCAGTAAAGCCCATCAGAAGCAGCAGACAGGAGATGACTTTGTGTTCACCGCTCCGTTCGCTCTAGTGTCTCTGAAGCATCAGGATGCAGATCCTGGTGGCCAAGCTGCTTGGCCTGCTGGGCTTGTTCGGCCTTATGCTGGCTGGTGTGCTGGTCCCAGTACGTCTCCTGCTCGTTGACTGTGATAGAGCACAGAGATACAGGAGGCCATTGTCTCTGTGCAATTCATTTGGAGGGGGCGTGTTCCTCGCAACATGCTTCAATGCTCTGCTTCCTACTGTCAGAGATAAGGTAAACACACATCCTCTCACCTTGCACATACTTTGCATTCTTAAAAGTGAAGCCAAACTTTCCAGATGAGTTCATGGGCTCAGTCTCTACTTTCAAGTCTTAGTCTGATTAAACAAAACACAAAGTTCATTTTGTAACTTATGTTCTCATCAGAGCAAAGACTTTGCTCTGATGGTTTGTGTTGTCGTTGGTATTTCATAGCAACTGCTCCCTCAGGATGTCCTGTTTCAGAATACTAAGATAACGATGAAGTTTTATCTGCTTATTGTTGTGGTTTTCGTTTTGCGCCTTCAGGTGGTCGATGTGTTCCAGCAGCTGAAGATCAGCAGCGATTATCCTCTGGCTGAAACAATGATGATGCTCGGCTTCTTCCTCACCGTCTTTATAGAGCAGGCTGTCCTCACCTTCAGGAAGGAGAAGCCATCCTTCATCGACCTCGAGACTTTCAACGCCGGCGGCTCCGAGGCCGGCAGCGACTCTGAGTATGATACCCCTTTTATCTCCTCAGCACGGGGCTCACCGAGCAACGGCGGTCACCGCTCCCACGGCCACCACCACGGACACTTCAACCCGGCCGAGCTGGCGGGGGCGGGTCCTCTGCGGCTGGTCAGCTTGGTCCTCGCTCTGTCCGCACACTCCGCATTCGAGGGCCTGGCGCTCGGCCTGCAGGAGGACGGGGCCAAGCTGGGCAGCCTCTTTCTGGGCGTGGCTGTGCATGAGACACTGGCAGCCATTGCCCTTGGGGTGAGCGTAGCTAAGGCATCTCTCGGCATGAAGGACGCCACCAAGCTGGGTGTGACAGTCAGCATGATGATTCCGCTGGGCATGGTGGTGGGAATGGGCATAGAGTCGGCCCAGACGCTGGCGGGCAGCATAGTGTCCGTGGTGCTGCAGGGACTCGCTGCCGGAACCTTCCTGTTTGTTACCTTCTTTGAGATCCTCACCCGGGAGCTGGAGGAGAAACAGGACCGGCTGCTCAAAGTGCTTTTCCTCATCATCGGCTACGCCGCACTCGCTGCTCTCGTCTTCATCAAGTGGTGACAGACACCCAGCGATGCCAAACTACACTAAGAGTTCACTTTAATGAAGCAATCAGTTGTGAGAGGCGGGAACATGTGGCGTTTCTATTTGCAGTTTTAAACAGGAAATTACTCTAAAATCAGACTTTTGCCCCTGAAGGACGGATGAGTTCATTTATGTGTTTAATAACTAATATCTGTAAGTGGCTGCAGTGAGACTGCTGCTGCTGCACATCTGGAGCTGTAATATAAGGACACTTCAAATTTCCTTACAGCTACTTTATAGTCTATAACAAACCATTTATGATATTTGTAGGCTGCTTGGAGATGCTAAACAAAGGGGCTTAAAATGTTTTTAACTTATTTTTATAAACCTTTCCGTTACAGTGATTGAATCTCGCATTAGAAACTGCAGGTTGAAGGGGGCGACTGCTACATAGGGCTAGCGCTGCATTCACATATATGTGGGGTAACCAAAAAGTTCCAGGAATGAGCCCCTAAAAATAAAAAGCCGTCACTGATTTACATGTAAGGTCATCTTCTTGGGCACTTCTAGACCGTTTTCAAGGCAGCAGCTATTTTTAGATTGCTTCATGAAAGCCCTGCTAGGTCCTGTTGTACTAAGCTTCCTCTGTCTCCTTCACTGTGTCGACATAAGCCAGAACTGTTTTTAATTTGTGGGAAGCTGAAAAGTGCAAATCTGGTGGTCTGTTAATGTGGAAAAAGGGGTCAGAACAGGGCTTCCAGCAAGACATCTAAAAATAGCTGCTCTGCTAAACACTACCTGGATGTGTCTGAGATGATGACATTGACCAAGAGATTGTTTCATATTAAATATGGTCGGGTTGTTTTTATTTTATAGACTCGTTCTCAGGCCTTTTTGGTCATACCTCATAAGGTAGTATGTAATACCTGACTTCTCAGGATTCCATCTCGCTGATATTGTTCCTAACATCTAGCATCCTCCCAGTTTTAGGTCATTTGTTTCTACATAGTTTCAGGCCTAAACGTCAGTTTTTATTTATTAGAGACAGGAGTGGTTCTTACGTTTATGAAACGCTACATCCTGGACGTTTCTTCTCCAAACTCCGAGTGAAGTCGATTCTTGCCGCTCCACCTATCTGTAAATTGCGAATACAAATGCTTGTCCTCCATTTCTTATTGTCTGTGACATCAGGAAAGTGATGTCACTGATGATGATCAGCTGATTAGCTTTTTCAACATAGTGTGAAGTGAATTTTTCACAGAAGTTTTGTGGATACACATTCACATTTTCGCTTTGTCCAATCTTACTTCTGCCAATCTGCATCTTTACACAGACTTTGCATGTAACAAACAAAGTCTATGCAGAGAGAGACTTTAAAGTTGTGATTCTCAAACGATGAATGACCATGAAAAACAACTTTATTTTAGGAAAAAAGTGTTTTCTGATGCTGCTCGCTGACCTTTTTTAATTCATCTCCTATCCTTTTTAACCCTCACCCATAAAAGGCTGGTGAGCTGTTGTTTGCAAATACAATAACTCGAGAACAAGGCTTGGTCGGCTTTTCTGAAAATCACCTGTGATTTAAAACTTTATACCATAGGAGGCTATGAGGAGGAGGCTGAGGTGGTGGCCCCCACATTATTTTTTATTGGTGATCTTTGTTGTTGTTGCGCTATGAGAAGCACTGCTGTAGAGAGATTCAGGTTTTCATACAAACTGGGAGACCAACTCAAACATTTGGATGTCAAGAAGACGACAGAGGTGCAGTATCAGCGCGCGGGGATGTTACTGATGATGCAAGCCGAACACGTCCATGTTTATAGTTTTATTTACTATTCGTCTACTCAGTAACAAGCCTTTAGCTTAGAGGACTCAGAAATGGAATCAGAGTTGTCCTGCTCTCCTAGCCTAGAGCTGTGAGCCAAAGGTGAATCCCAGATATTTTCTGTTAGTTTGTCAAAGCTCTTCAGTTTCTCTTCTGTTTTTACATTCCTGCTGTATTCTCAGAAATGCCCACACAAACACACTGGAGCCTTTTAGCTGCTTTTTCTTTCTTCGCGTGTTCATATTGAGATCTGGATCAGGTTTGTATTTATGATTGTTTTTGCCATCTTGTCTTGATGTCATTAATATGTTTTGCAAGGTGATTTTTTGTGTGTGTATTAGTTGGAAATAAACTGATTACTATCTGATACATCCATTTACGGCTTTGTGTTTGTTGTTTCACTCAGACTGTAGTCTGAACTTAGCCTAGGGCCTGTGCTATGAACCAGGTTTGGCATACCCAGGATATCACCACCATACGGTTTGCTGATAGCAGATTCGAAAACAAAGAGGTTAAATGCATAATACATGACAAAAGCAACGCAGCTGCACAGAACAAAAAAACTGGCTTAGAAATTGTAAACTTTTTGAAGGACATGAGTAGACAAAGGTTAAAGAGGAAATCAGGTGACTGGCCTGTAAAACCTTCAGTGCACCCTTACTGCTTCCATGGGAAGTAGAGAGCAAATAGCAGCACGATGCTGCTAATCAAATACATTCGATAACTGATCATCAGCGAGCATGAACGCCTCCATGAAAGCAAAAGTTTTGCCAGTTTGCTGGTCTGGAGCATTCAGGTGTGTGTTAACACATCGCCAGGAGTAGATGTAAATTCAGCCATAGCTCAGGCCGTGCAATGCTCAGAGAAACTGCAAAACATGGAAGAGCTGCATCTCAAACTCCACAGGTTTCTCTATATAGAACATGGCAGTATCGCTTAGGTTGGCAAAGTTGCATCTGAACAAACACAAGTTTTCTGGAACAATTTCCTTGTTACAGAAGACCAAAGTGATGTTTGGCTATAATGCAAAAACACCGCATTTGATGAAAACCAAACACAGCGTATGAGCACAAACACCTGCACGTTGACAGTTGGTATGAGGTGCAATATCCTCTTAAGTTTATTGTACTAAGAGGATATTGCATATCAGATAGGTGGGTGGTTTGAGCTTGTTTTGCAGTATACTGCGAAGCCATCCCTTTCACCTCCTGCGTCTTTGCTAGTGTGGACCCAGAGCGTTTTCAGACGAAACCGCCATTTTCAAATCTATCCGGGCTAGTGTGGACATAGCCTTAGCCAACCCGTCAAGCTTTCTGACAAAAGTCACACTTTTCGAAAACTTCGGCTTAACGCTTTGGTAAAAGAGTGCTGATGCTGACAGGATGGGAGCTAAACAACTGAAACAGGTCTAACCAGTGTGACTTTTTCCCTTCTCTTGTGTAACTACATTGTGAAATAAAAGATCCTCAGGATTTTCTATACAGGCGCTGTGGAGAGCATCCTCACACAGAACATGACATGGTGGTTTGGGAACAGCTGTGTGAAGGACCAAAAAGCTCTCCAGAGAGTGATCCGTACAGCAGAACGCTGCTGCAGGATTGCTCTCCCCCCGCTTCAGGACACCTACACCAGGAGATGCCGGACTAGAGCAGCGCAGATACTGAAGGACCCGTCCCATCCTGGCAACAAACTGTTCCAACTTCTGCAATCTGGTAGAAGGTTCCGCATCTTCCGGGCAAGGACAGAGAGACTCAAGAGGAGCTTCTATCCCCAAGCCATCCGTGCCCTAAACACACACACCCGCCCTCTCACATAATCTATAATTGACTGAGACAGGACTTTTTTTTTTGCCTGTCCCGTTTGGCTCTTTTGCATCAGAATTGTTGTCTAAAGGCAAAGAAAGATGCCCAACGGATTTACTTTACCAAATTTACCATCCCAGCCTTGCCGTAATGGTCTATGTGATTCACCTTTTATTGTTTATTTTATTTATTTTTTTAATTTTCACTTTTCAATTTTCACAGACTTGAATGAGGAAAAGAAAAGGGAGAAATGAAGAGGAGGAAAAAAAACAGCGGAGAAGAGGGACGGGGATAAAGGGCAAAAAACAAAAACCAACTAAATAAGCAGACAAAACATACATAAATCAATCACCTGGATCACCTGTTGAGAAAGAAAAAAGAGAAAACAAGCAGAAAAAATAGAGCAACATAATAAACAACATCACGATGATATATGGGAATATGACAGTAAATACTAAATATTAAACATTATTGTGCAGCACATAAGATCGACAGTGCACAGTGTGCTTTGAGGTAGGAGCCAAAAAGGGTGTAGTTTGTGGGTGTGATCACCCGTGTGTACACCTGTGAGCATGGACGCGCTTGTTTTTTAAAAGGTTCCTTCATGTAATGATCTGCTAGAGGGTGTGGGGGGCCACAGCCCCTTCCTCCAGGGCATGAAGCAGGGGCCCGTTCTTCGTACGTCGCTTACTACATCCAAGATCAAATCATCGCGCTAACCGTGAGCTCGCTAATCCGGTTCCCCGAACACACCTGCTGTTGACGATTACTACAGCTGGACGCAGGAATGTGACATCACTGGGTGTCGTAAAAGGGGCTACGCATCGATAGTAGAAACATTGATCGGCAACCCGCTGATTGGTCGGCGAAAATGTCCAAGGGGCGTGCTCGGTATTTTCCGGCAGCAGAGCAAGAACTCATGAGTGAGGGATTTCAGGAGTTTCAGAGTTTAATTAAAACGCAAGAGAACACTGCAAAGGCTGCAAAAGCAAGGAGAGAGGGCTGGCAGAAAGTTGCTGACAAATCAAACTCGTAGGTAATTTAATAATAATAATAATAATGGATTGGGTTTATATAGCGCTTTCCAAGGCACCCAAAGCGCTTTACGATACCACTATTCATTCACTCCCACATTCACACACTGGTGGAGGCAGCTACGGTTGTAGCCAGGCTGCCATATCGCGCCATCGGCCCCTCTGGCCAACACCAGTAGGCGGTAGGGTAGATCTATCATATGACACTATATTGTCCAATATCATATGGCATTATATTATATTATAATATGTTATATTATATCCCCTTTCACATTAGAGCCACAACAGGACCCACAAGAACATGGGAACAAGTAAAAGTGGAATACAGGAGTATTCTACAGAATGGTAATATTTATCTCTTAGATTGCTTTGCGTCTCTTGGCAAGGTAATACTGGCCTGTAATACTCTGTTAGTTTGTTCATAACAGCAACCAAGAAAAGGGCAGAGGAAAAAAAGACAGGTGGTGGTCCTGCACCCCCTCGTCAACAAGTTGGTTAAGTAAATAATACCCTCACGGGAATATCGATATCTCTCTATGAGCACACTGTCGCGCTGAGCTAAAGGATCCTGTCTGTCCCGCAATATACGCTGAATTCTGAGGACTCTCCTTATCAATCTTGCACCTTCCGCAATGGGTTGGTCGCGTAAACGGACAGGATATGACTGCGACAGGCTTCCCAAATCCACCTTCGCTTTTATAGCCGTGGTCTCTCATCTTGATTACACGAAGTAATTTACAATTACTACTCTGAAATATGAATTACATCTGTAATAATCACATACATGTAATAGAATGTTAATAGTACATTTCCCTTTTTTAGGAAATGACCTGTATGTATCTGTGTGACATCAATAAAAGGATCAAGTGCTGCATTATCTTTAGTTACATTGATAATATTTATTTATGGTGAAACAGTGGAAAAATATCGCTGTTGCTTTCGTATAAATGAAGCGGACATACCTGCGTGGCCGCGATCTAATCCTGTTTACATAAAGTAAACCTGCTCCCGAGCAGGTTTACGCTTACGGCTCTGTTGCTATGACAGCAAGTCCCGGATGAGCTTCGGGGAACCGACTGATCCAGGATCACGCGAAATCGTCAACAATCTAATCCGGCTAACCTACTTAGCGAGGTACGAAGAACGGGCCCCAGGTATGGAGGAGATCAAAACTCCAGACATCCAGAGGCCCCCAGAACACAAGAGACCAAGGAAGACCAACAGAGGGGCAGCCGCGCCACTGTCCCAGAAAGAGCTGAGGAGAGTCCCAGATGAGGGCTCACTCAGCAGCCGCGGAGCAGAAGCCAGGGGGAGTTGCAGTGACGCGCCCGTGAGCTCCGCCGGCAGCCAGCTGTGCCTGAGTGACCGAGCCCCAGGCCGAGAGGCCGGGGGCACCCCACCTCCGAAGTGGCCCGAGCGAGCCCCAGGCTCCAGGCCCCGACAAGCAGCCACCAAGGAGTGAGCCGGTGTGTACCTGGACGCCCACCCCCGGACACAAAGAACCATCAACGCACCGATGTCTGAGGGAGTCCGCCACTGGCAGGGGAAGTGGTGGTGGGGGGAGATAGGCCTCCAAACCTTGGAGGGCCTGAGATGTCCCCAGAGAGGTGGCGTCTGATACCCAACCTGACATATAGACACAGACATACAGGCACACACAGGCACAAACATCCATTCCCACCCTCATGCTCTCATATGCACTTACTCCACACTCAACCAACGTGGAGACAGACATAAAGAGACGCTGTACACACGATCACACTCCCCAAGCGTACTCTACAAACCGGGTCTAGGTACCCTTGCCCCTGGAGGGGGAACTGCACCCAGACCCAGGTGGTGTTACCCTTTTCCCTGCAGTGGGGAGAAGCAGACCGCCCCGACTCCACAGCAGCAGGGAGGCCCCACACTCCAGACCGCAGTCGGATGGCCAACTCCTCCTCCCCCCCCCCCCCCCGGTCGCAGCTAACCAAGAAGCAAGTTTAAAAGATGACTTTTTAGCTGCTTTTAAAAGCAATCAGCAAGTTTCATAGAAGCTCAGAGAGAGATCAGGGCCCACTGCTGTTCTCAGCTCAACCCTTAAACCCACAGACTGCAGGTCCTGCTACTGGAAAAACATCTCCCAGTTTACTCTCATGGGGATTCTACATAATCTAAACTCCAAGAGCTCCAAATAAAAAACTGCAAAAGCACACAAACTTTGAGAACAGTGTTTGTTTGTTTTTTCTTTCTTCACAACATGATGCTTGGCTTAAACTTCAGCACTTAAAAGCATTGGGTTGCTGCCATGTGATTGGCTGATTAGATGTTTGCTAATAAAGTGGCCTCCTGTCTTAAGACAAAATGAAGCCTCTTGATTTATAAATGTGTTCGAAAGATTTGGGCCTTAAAAAAAACGTAGGTGCATGTGAATGTTAAACGTCCGACCAAAGAAATCGAGACTGAACTCTGGAGTAAATATAGTTGTTAATGAAGATTCATTGACCAACAGGTTCATTAACATTTCCTTCCGTCACGTGCAGTCACCCTGACCCTGATTTGAGACTTCAAAGTGAAAGCTTATTGAGAGTCCAGCAGCTTTTCCTAAAGCTGAAGGTTCCTCTGACCCATGCTCACCCAGACTCTTTTGCCAAAAGGTGTAAAACCGAAACAACAACAACACGATTGAGTCTAGCAGCAGGACCAGATGCCAAAGGCCTGTGATATTTCCTCCACCTCTTTAAGCCTCTTAGTCCTGTAAGTCTGCAGGCTGTCTGCAGAGCTACCTTGTTGCTGATCAGTGATCATTTAATCCTTTAGTGGAAAGGGTTGGGTCTCACAGGTTTGTCTGCCTGCCAGCCACACATATAAACACTCAGATCTTCACAGGTATGGAGGAACTTCTGTTACCGAACGTTGAGGAGGAGGTGCGCTCTGACAGCAGCTCGTACGCGCCTGGAAATGCAGAGAAGACGATGGGGGACCAAATGAAGACTTTCCTCCTGAAGACAGTGAAGGGGGACCTGAGGACGGTGAAGAATTTCTTTAAGAGGAATGGGCTGCTCACGCTGTCAGTCATCTCTGTGATCACCGGCTGCACGCTAGGCTTTATGTTGAGAGGAAGTCAGATGTCTACACAGGTACTGTTCACCTTACAGCAAACAGCATGCCATTAAACTCTCAGCTTCACATTTACATCACGTCATTATGTCGACTGGACTTCTTTCCTTCAAATATCCTGTTAAGTCACCTTCAGTGGTGCTGCCAGGAGCTCACCTTTAAGCTCCTGTATTGATACTGTCCAACACTTTTCCTGTTAATTACTTCTCTCAGCTTTCTGCTCAGTAGCTGCCTTTAAACACTCTGTTAGGATGTAAAATTTCAGCTTCTATGTTTACATTTTCCTGTGAAGCTGAAGGTAATATTTAAAATAACCTAAAGCTTTGTGTTGATATTTTTATTGCCTCGTGCCTCGATTTATTGCGATATATCTTTTTACATTTAAATTTCAGCTTCTGTGTTGATTACTTTTTTTTGGTTTGTTTGGTTGGTTTTGTTTTGTTTTCTGTTTATTTTATATATTTTTTGTGGAATTAAGTAAAAAGTATGCAAAACACACAGTAGCAGAGAGGGATGGAAGAGTTACCAAATTAACAACATATAATAACATAAAAAAGAAGATAAATCAAAAAACTGAAAAAAAAACTGCTGAACTTTTGATATTTTAATACAAAGGTTGGAGTCTTCTCCTCCACTTCTCCTAAACTCCAGTGGAGGAGTTCAAGTATCTCGGGGTCTTGTTCACGAGTGACGGGAGCTCGACAGACGGATTGGTGCTGCAGCTGCAGTGATGCGGACGCTGTACCGGTCCATCGTGATGAAGAGAGAGCTGAGTGTAAAAGCAAAGTCCTCAAATTACCCATCAATCCATGTCCCTACCTTCACCCGTGGTCATGAGCTGTGGGTAGTGACTGAAAGAACGAGATTGCGGATACAAACTACTTTATTTTGCTACAGAAATTAAGTCTTCCATTAAATGAAATCATGTCTGTTTAATAGACTCCAGTTTGCATGTAAATGAGAAAAGCTCTGCACGCAAAAGTTAGTTAAGGAGTCCCTCAGGGTTCTGTGCTGGAACCATTATTGTTTAAATGACACACATATTATACAGGCTTCCCTTACACAATATTATTAGAAAACATACATTTTCATTGCTATGCAGATGATACTTTATCTATGAAGATACAAATGAACTAGTTGAATTGCAGGAATGTCTTAAAAACACAAAGGCCTGGATTACCTCTAATTTGCTGAATTCAGGTAAAACTGGAGTTATTATATTTATAAGGCCCCAGTAACACTTTGAAGAATCTTGGAGTTGCTTATGCCCAGGACATGTCCTTTAACACACATATTAAAGTAGCATGTGGGGCTCTCTGCTATTATATCTTCTATTATTTGTGATGTTTAGTTAGTGCATCACTCAAAGACAAACATGTTGTCTTTGAGTGATGCTGAAAACTCGCTAGTTATGCGTTTTTTATTTCTAGACTGTACTATTGTAATTCATTATTATTAAAAGCTCCTTTCAGTTGATCTAGAATACTGCTGTGAGTACTGACAGGGACTTCTCCCGTACTGGTTTCTCTTCCTTTGATCCCTATTTAAGCCAAAATTGAATTTAAAATCAGAGTGTAAAGACTACGTTGGTAACTGACTGCTGGTGTAAACTGGCACTATAACAGTGAAATGAACTGAATCAGTTTCCTTGAATTCAGTTCAGTTTTAATTAAATAGTGCCAAAAACAGTCACCTCACGACCCTTTCGCACACCTTCAATGAGATCCAGAGTTCCTTTACGAAGACTGGTGAACTTTACAGAAGACGTCATTGTTGTAGGCTTCTGTGGTGGTGATCGTTCTTTTGCAGCAGCAAATGGGAGACCCACTATTAGAGAGGGAAAGATGAATGTAGGAAAATAAATCCTGATTTTAAAAACATTTCAGCATTTACATTTCAACAAGATAACTCTTTATTTACAGCCTAAGTCTCTGAAGGGGCATGAAAAGTGATAATGTGCAGCAACTATACTTCTCCAGCACTGCCAAGTTTGCTATGTTCTACAAGAAGAACCAGATTTTTTTTTAAAAAGTGTGACAAACCTGAAGAATAATTCACAGGGAATTTGACACAGTCATTACTGTAAACAAGAAAGAAAAAGACAGGCTTCAGGAAAACTGAAAGTCCAGGCCAGGCTAGATCCAGAATGAAACCCACCACAAGTCCAGGCCTGAACCCAACAGAGCATCTCTGGGGAGAAATAAAGGACAGTGAAAATTGTTTTTATATGTGATTGATTAGCAACATAGTAATATAGGTTGTGCTTCTTAGTTTCTAGTTCATATCAAATTTTTCTTGCTTACTGGATTATATATCTCTCATTAAGGAGAGTGAAGGACACAGCTGAAGGTAAGAAAGAAAGAAAAGTTGTCAGTTCCAGCGTTTGGATAGTTTAGTCCAGTTAGGTTTAGGTTTCTTTAATCACTGTTTTATTGAAACTAAACGTAGTAAAAATGTGACACTTGAATTTATGGTTTACATTTCACTCACATTTTCTTGTACAATCCCAGTGTTGGGGCACTCTAAGAAAAAAAGTAATGTATTTTAAATTATTCCTTCTTTTTTAAAAGATCTGTATTATATATTATTACTGAATTACTCTCAAGAATTACTCATAACAACATCCCAACAACATTATTACATGCTCAAAGGGACTTCAAAGAAGTCACTGCAGCGATTCTACTGTAGCAACATGAAGAGGCAGAAAGGCTCGTCCTTGCTTCTGTTGCCTTCAGTTTGGGCTCTGTCTGCTGGCCTGGGGTCGACACACACTCAGCACTTTAGTTTTGTGTAAATATGCTGTCTGTGCAGCTTGCAAGGAGCCCGTGTGTGTTAGTAGTATAAACGCAGTTGCTTCTGTCCTGGACGCAGCTTGCTCTTCACCATCGCGCCCTTGGCCTTTTGTGCATTGAAAGTAAAAGTAGTGTCCATGGCTTCATTTCAAAAGTTTTTTTTTCTTTGCACAGAAACTGAAGTCAGCTGGTAGCTGACAAAGGCATGATTGATGTTTCTTTCTGATCAGATCTTTCTGATCTCCTGATCAGAACCTGTGTAACACAACAACAACATACTTGTAACTATAATGTGATTATTAAATTTAATACAGTAATGTGTTACATTACTGCATTACTGCATTACTGCATTTCCCAAATTACTCAGCCGTGACATCATTCTGGGGTGTTGCCTAGCTTCATGATTGCACAGTATCTCTGCAGATGCTTGCAAAACCCCAAATTTCTCTAACAGAAGAATGAAGTTTTTCTGTCCTTTTATGCTTTCTATATGCAGCATGCAGATAACTTAGGAAGCTTTATAACACAAGTGTCAATATAACTGTAACTGTAACGTAATTATGGATAACAGTAACAAGTTACTTTGTAACATGTTAACCCAGCACAGGTAATGGTTCCGGTCAGCTCTGTGAAGAACTATATGAACGTTTAAAAAATAAAATTAAACAAATGTCATTTCATAACAAGATTCGTTTTTACATTGTCCAATGAGTTCTTACTGTTAAACGATGAATATGCACACCAAAGAGAGATAAAAGGGAAAACTAACGTTTGTATCAGAAGCTAATTATCCAGATATGTGTTTACACTTAAACAGCAAATCTACTGCTGCAGAGCAAAGATGATCAAACTGTTTTGATGTCTTGGGCAAGACACTTCACCCTACCGCCTACTGGTGTTGGCCACTGCCCCAGTCTGCCCCAGGGCAGTGGTGGCTACAACTGTAGCTGCCTCCACCAGCGTGTGAATGTGAGAGTGAATGAATAGTGGCATTGTAAAGCGCTTTGAGGGTCTCAAAAAGCACTACATAAATGCAATCCATTATACTGAGGACATATATCAAATAGAATATTTCATTTTGTCTTTGCAGGAGTTTGAGCATGTCTGGTTGCAAAGCTTAATGTACTTAGCATAATAAATAGCTGTTTTTACATTTCAACCTGATACTCATAGGATTACAGATAAATCGAGCACCGTGCAGTTTCAGAGATGCAGATATGCAGGATATGCAGTGCCACTTAATTTCAGCACAACTGGTCTGTTAAGTTTCCATGTTGAGGGGAACTTTTCCAAGAAATGTAGAGGTCTCTGGCCTTTTAATTCTCTGGAGGACACACTGTAGTTGAAGAAAAACAGTGTCACAGAGCTTTAAGAGCAGCCAGTCCAAATCCACCAACGTTAATCCGTCCATGTAAGGAGTGCCTCTCATGCTCTCAGAGGGTTCCTTCTCTCTGAGCTTTTAAAAGAAACAGTTAAAACAAAGCTGTTTGTGCAGCCTCTGAGCATCTTACTGTAAATATAACCAAAACAACTCTATGATAGTATAAACATAATAATAATGGCTCACTTTGATCACCGTTGGTTATTTTCATATTCAGAATACAACATGAGTTTTTTTCATTCATCTTTTTTTCATCAGTTTTTACATTTCAACACGAAATCATAGGATAAGTTCTTAAGCGATTGTTTAACAGTTACTAATTATACTCTTCTAATATAATGTTAATAAATAAAACCAACTCGGTTAAAAATGTTCATCTAGAAAGATTAAAGTTACAGATGAGAAATAAAACTGTTTACATTAATTGTTGCAAGCATGATCAGAATGACACCTCTGTGTCTTGTTTCACAAATCAAACAAAGATTTTAAAGTTAACTGAGATTAACTTAATCTGAAAATGTTGATGTGATTTTCCATCACTGTCAATCTGTGTGTCTGCAGATTCAGAAAACCCAACGAAACTACTCGGTTATGTGAACTAAAACTGTGACCTATGAGCACATGCACTTCAGAGTCTGTGTTTGTTAAAAATAGTTCTGTTTGTGTGTGAATGGTCTTTCTGAGAAGAATTGATCCCTCTCAGCTAGACTTAAGTGCCCTGCAGACTGTTCACAAAGCTCAGGGATCTGGGACTTAACAGCCGTCTATGTGCATGGGTGTTGGACTTCCTCACTGGCAGAACTCAGGTGGTGAGGGTGGGTAGATGCGTCTCTAACAGCATCACCATCAACACAGGAGCACCTCAGGGATGTGTCCTCTCGCCACTGCTCTACTCCCTCTACACTTCAGACTGTGTGGCCACCCATGGCTCCAACACCATTGTGAAGTTTGCTGACGACACAGTGGTGTTGGGTGCCATCTCCAACAACGATGAGGCGGCCTACATGGATGAAGTGAGGAATCTGGGATCATGGTGCCAGGACAACCACCTCCAGCTGACCGTCAGCAAGACCAAGGAGCTGGTGGTGGACTTCAGAAGGGGTCAGCACAGAGACTACAAGCCCATTATCATCAATGGAGCTCCAGTGGAGAGGGTGCAGTCCTTCAAGTATCTTGGTGTCCACATCTCCTCAGACCTGACATGGGCTGCCCACATTCAGGTCCAGACCAAAAAGGCTAGGCAGTGCCTGTATCACCTACGACAACTGAGGAAGTTCAGGGTCTCTCCAAAGATCCTCAGGATTTTCTATACAGGCGCTGTGGAGAGCATCCTCACACAGAACATGACATCGTGGTTTGGGAACAGCTGTGTGAAGGACCAAAAAGCTCTCCAGAGAGTGATCCGTACAGCAGAACGCTGCTGCAGGATTGCTCTCCCCCCGCTTCAGGACACCTACACCAGGAGATGCCGGACTAGAGCAGCGCAGATACTGAAGGACCCGTCCCATCCTGGCAACAAACTGTTCCAACTTCTGCAATCTGGTAGAAGGTTCCGCATCATCCGGGCAAGGACAGAGAGACTCAAGAGGAGCTTCTATCCCCAAGCCATCCGTGCCCTAAACACACACACCCGCCCTCTCACATCATCTATAACTGACTGAGTCAGGACTCTCTTCCAGACACTCTAAACCCAGGCACAATGTACATTTCAAATTCCTTTAAATTCCACAAACATAAATGACAAATAAAATAATGTCAATCCTGCAAACTTATGAGAGAATACTGAAGGTACAAGGTACCGGACTCTGCAATACAACTGCCGGGGTTCTCTGTGCACCGCGCGGACAGGTCACAGGATCTTACTGGGAAAAGCAGAGGCGGTGGTGTGTGTTTCATGATCAACAACAGCTGGTGTGATTATGCGAACGTGCACCCGGTCAAATCCTTCTGCTCACCGGACCTGGAGTACCTGATGATTAAGTGCCGGCCATTCTGGCTACCGAGGGAATTTACAGCAGTGATTATTACGGCTGTTTACATTCCCCCACAAGCCGACACTGACCGTGCACTCAGGGAACTGTACAGCGCGATCAGCAGCGAGGAAACCGCACACCCAGAGGCAGCGTTTATCACAGCCGGAGACTTTAATGAGGGAAACCTGAAGAAAGTCTCACCCAAACTCCACCAACACATCCTTTTTAACACTCGTGGAGACCGGCTACTTGACCACTGCTACACCTCTTTCCGGGATGCGTACAAAGCCCTCCCCCGCGCCCCATTCGGCCAATCAGATCACCGCTCCATCCTGCTCCTGCCCGCCTACAGGCAGAAGCTGAAACAGGAAGCTCCAACCCGGAGGACGGTGCACTGTTGGACGGACCAATCGGAGTCTGCGCTGCGGGACTGTTTTGATCACGCGGACTGGGAAATGTTTCACGTGGCCGCCAGAGACATTGATGAATACACAGACTCAGTCTGTGGATTTATCAGGAAATGCGTGGAAGATGTCGTCCCATCCAGAACAGTCAAATCCTTCCCAAATCAAAAACCCTGGATTAACGGAGATGTTCGCGCGGCACTGGCGGCACGGAACACCGCCTTTGCCTCCGCGAACACATCGGACTACAAACACGCACATTACCAACTCCGGAAGACGATCAAAGCAGCCAAACGTGAGTACAGGGACAGGGTGGAGCAACAGTTTGACAACCCTCGGAGTATGTGGCAGGGACTAAACACGATCACAGACTTTAGAGGGAAAACCAGCACACCGCAGACCACGGCCTCTCTGTGTGAGGATCTAAACGTATTCTACGCTAGATTCGACACAGCGAACACCATGAGACCGGACAGTGTGCGCACCGCGGATGACATCAGTGCGCACACTGTGTCTGAGGAGGATGTGCGGAAGTGCTTCAGGAAGATGAACGCACGCAAAGCTACTGGTCCGGACGGGATTCCCGGCCGCGTCCTCAAGTCATGCGCGGCTCAGCTGGCTGGAGTGTTCACGCACATCTTCAACCTTTCCCTCTCTCTGTCTGTAGTCCCAGCCTGCTTCAAAATGGCCACCATCGTCCCTGTACCCAAATCCTCCACCATCTCCTCATTGAACGACTGGCGACCTGTAGCCCTGACCCCCATCGTGAGCAAATGCTTCGAGAAGCTGGTCAGGGACTTCATCTGCTCTGCACTACCCGACTCACTGGACCCTCTACAGTTTGCATACCGCCACAACAGGTCCACTGATGATGCCATAGCCCTGACACTACACACTGCCCTGTCACACCTGGAGAAGAGAGACACGTATGTGAGGATGCTGTTTGTAGATTACAGCTCAGCATTCAATACCATCGTTCCCTCGAAGCTGGACAGGAAACTGCAGGATCTAGGACTGAGCAGCTCCCTCTGCAGCTGGATCCTTAGCTTCCTGTCTGACAGACGCCAGGTGGTCAGACTGGGCAGCATCACCTCATCCCCCATCACACTGAACACTGGTGCTCCACAGGGGTGTGTACTGAGCCCTCTCCTGTACTCACTCTACACCTACGACTGCACAGCCACTAACAGCTCCAACATCATTGTGAAGTTTGCGGACGACACTACAGTGGTGGGTCTTATCACCAACGGTGATGAGACGGCTTACAGGGAGGAGGTCAGCGCCCTGACCCACTGGTGTCAAGACAACCATCTCACCCTCAACGTCGCAAAGACAAAGGAGTTGATAGTGGACTTCCGGAGGTGCAGAGAAGTACACACCCCCATCACCATCAACGGCGCTGCTGTGGAGAGAGTGAGCAGCTTCCGCTTCCTTGGTGTACATCTGGCTGAGGATCTTACGTGGTCAGTACACACAAACAAAACAGTGAAGAAGGCGCAGCAGCGCCTCTTCTTTCTCAGGAGACTGAAAAGATTCGGCATGAGCCCCCGCATCCTCAGGACCTTCTATCACTGTGCCATTGAGAGCATCCTCACTGGATGCATCACCACCTGGTATGGCAACAGCACCGCCTACAACTGCAAAGCTCTCCAGCGAGTAGTGCGGTGCTCTGAACGGATAATTGGAGGTGAGCTTCCCTCCCTCCAAGACATCTACAGGAAGCGCTGCCTGAGGAAAGCGGGGAGGATCATCAAGGACTCCAGTCACCCCAGCCATAAACTGTTCAGACTGCTTCCATCAGGAAGGAGGTTCTGCAGCATCCGGTCCCGTACCAGCAGACTGAGAGACAGCTTCTTCCATCAGGCCATCAGACTGCTGAACACGTCATAGACACCTCAGCTTCACTACTGGAACTTCAACATTATGCACTCCATACTGTATATAAATGCCACTTGTTTTGCACATATTCAACTCTGTATATTTTTATATTTTATTTTATTATTTTTTTACTATTTAATTTGTAAAAATGTGTATACACACACACACACACACACACACACACACACACACACACACACACACACGTAGGAAAACATTTAGTATACACATCCAGAAATGCATACACTATTATATATTGTACATATATTTATTAGTTTCAGGTTGGCCATTCTTGTATTTTGCTCGTTTGTGTTGTTGTGTTTGCACATCTCTGTTGCTTGTGGGGCTCGCACACAAGAATTTCACTCGCATGTGCTGTGCCAGTGTGCCTGCACATGTGATGTGACAATAAAAGTGATTTGATTTGATTTGAAGTGAAAGACTTCTTCTTCATTTTAAGTTAAATGCACTTTATATAAATTTAGTTTTAACAGCAGTTTTATAAAAAATAAAAAATAAACAACAGGAAAAAAACATTTTGAATGAGCTGCATTTTTAGAAAGCTGAGAGTAATCACAGTATTTGCATTATGTGTTATGACACAGAGATTTATTCTTGCATCCTTGTGGAATGAATGTTTTTTGGTTTTATTTACTTTTACATCTACCATTTAGTTTGGTCCTAAACTGAACAAAAAACGTGAAAGAAGAGAACGACAGGAATGATGCAACAAAAGCACGACTGGTCTGTGTCATATCAGCAAACACATCCAAACATCCTAACTAACAGTGACTATTTTTAGCTAGATAGAGATAATACACAAAGTGGCCAATCCATCATTCTGAAAGATAAATACACTAAATAGTCATGAATAAGTAATTAAGTAACCAAGTATCAATAAAAGGCAGCAGTGTGATCATAAATATTGAGGCCGATGAATTCTTTGCTGGAAGCTCCGTTTATGTGGTGCAAACTTTCACAAATCCTGACTGAATGATAAACTTCTGTCCTTTGTGTTAAATGATAGAACATGAGGCATGATGCCATATTTTAATGGCTGTAAAAAGAAAGATTATTTTATTTTAATGCATATTATTGTTGTTGTTGTTGTTGTTGTCTAAGGAAATTGCAAAGAAAAGCGTCTGCACTTCTTTAAGTTACTTGAAGATGTTTCACCTCTCATCCGAGAAGCTTCTTCAGTTCTAAGGTCAAATGGTGGAGAGTCCCAGATTTAAACCCAAGCACGACATCCCGGTGCATTTCAGACCCAGCAACACGCTCAGACAGAAACTGGTTCACCCGAAAGACAAAACGCCAAAACGCAAACTTAACAATGTGGTGTTTGCTGTACAGTGCAGCGAGGAATGCCGAGACCTCTACATCAGAGAGACCAAACAGCCACTTCACAAGCGCATGGCACAACATAGAAGAGCCACCTCCACAGGACAAGACTCAGCTGTCCATCTGCATCTTAAGGTCAAAGGTCACTCTTTCGAGGATGCCAATGTTCACATTTTGGACAGAGAGGACAGATGGTTTGAAAGAGGAGTGAAAGAAGCATCTATGTCCACTGTGAGCGACCATCTTTGAACAGAGGCGGGGCTTACGACACCAACTCTCTGCCATCTATAATCCAGTTTTGAGATCCTTCCCAGACGCCTTAATGCCCACTCACATCCTGGGCCATCTGACCTCAGGAATTCGCATGATAAGGTGGGGCCAGGTTTCACAATGAACTCACCCGAAACTCTGGCTGATTGTGACCCACACCCAGTTTCACACCTTGGCTTAGGCGATTAGAGGATCATCAGGGGGTCCTTTGTCCCTCTTTGGGGGGAAACTCCCACTAGGTTTATATCTGGGACTCTCCACCATTTGACCTTAGAACTGAAGAAGCTTCTCGGATGAAGGTGAAACATCTTCAAGCAACTTAAAGAAGTCCAGACGCTTTTCTTTGCAAGCTCCTTTGACTACGATGACCTGGATGACTGAGAACCTTCACAGACATGTTGTTGTTGTTGTTACTATTTGGTGTTTAAATTTAATTTGTCTATAACAGATGAGACCGAATTGAGGACCTGATGTGTTTGATTTCTGATAAAGACTCAGTCTCAAATTTTCATCAGAACCTGTTCATAAGAGCTTACAGTCAAGTCATCTTTATTTAAATAGCACATTTAAAGGACATCTGTCTGCCAAAATGCTCAACAGAGGGATAATATAATCAAATAAAAAGAATTAAAATCAATAAGATGAAAACATATAACATAACAGTATATAGCTCACTGGCCACTTAATTAGTTACACCTTGATAGGTGTCCTGTTAGGACCACTTTTTTTGCTTTCAGTGCTTCATTAATTCTTTGTGGCATAGATTCAACAAGGTGCTGGAAGGTCCTCACTTCCTTAGAGATTTTGGTCCAGAGAGACATTATTAGACATTATAGCATCACAAAGTTGCTCCAGATTTGTCAGCTCTACATCCATGATTGCAATCTCATGTACCACCACATCCCGATGGTGCTCCACTGGACTGAGATCTGGTGACTGTGGAGGTCAGTCAGGCTGTGACATGTCAGGCATGTCAATGATCCTCAGTTGGTACTAAAGCACCAAAAGTCTGACAAGACTCTGCTCACTATGACACCTCCACATCCGGTATAAGCTGTTTGTAGGCAGGTTAGAACCATGCTTTCAAGCTGTTAACACCAAACTCTAATTCTACCTTCCAAATGTTGCACCGGAAATGAAGACTCATCAGACCAGGCAAGATGTTTTCCAATTTTCTTTAGTGCCGTTTAGGTGAGCCTGTGTGGTTTTCAGTGTCCACTTTGCATTCTTACCTGCTGCTGTAGCTCATCTGCTTTAAGGCTTGATTCACATACTTTGGTTGTAATTAGTGGTTATTATATCTTATCATCTTCTGACCTCTGGCAGCAACGAGGCATTTTCAAACAGACAACTGCTTCTCACTGAATATTTTCTCTGTGTATCAGACAAAGTGAATGTAAGATAAATGCTTGGATTGAAAATTTGGAAACTGAAATCTCCGTGGAGGATTGGAAACCAGGTTGTGCTGTAATTCTGTGAAAACACATTTCAGACTTGCATGCTAACATTATTTAATGGAAATATATGGAACTCCTGTCAGATTCAATTATCTAAAAACGTCATATCTTTTTAAACATGGACCCAGAGTTTCTGTGTGGACAAATGGCATGTTGTAATTATCCATTATGTGCACTGAGTTTATGAAGTTTTCAGTGATTCAGCACGATGTGCGTCATGTTCAGCGTGTGACCCTCTGTGGGTCTATGACCAATCTGTGTCTCTCCATAAAATCTGTCCAAAGGTTTGTTCCAACTAAAAGTTTAAGGCCATGAAACAAAACTTTAAGCTTTGTTAATCGATTTCTTTTACATTAATCTCTTGGTTAAAACTTTCAGAGAAATTCATGTGATTCAACTTATCAAATGTAAATGAATAAAATCTGTTTAAACTGTTACAAAGAGCTGGATTTAAGACCTTAAATGAACATTTTAAGTCTAACAGATTACAAATGAAAACCTTTGTTATTTTTTTTTTTAAAGTGATTGTTTTTGTCTCTACAGGCCAAGATCTACTTTTCTTTTCCTGGTGAGCTGCTGATGAGGATGCTGAAGATGCTCATCCTTCCTCTCATCACGTCCAGGTGGGTCAAAGTACCGACACACAGTATGACAAGGAAAATCACTGTAATCAGAACCATGAGGCTTTGCAACAGTCTGCATTCTGTAGGGTGCAGTTAGATTTCCTTAAAGTGGACTGTTTTGTATTCTTGTACTAGAGTAGCTTTGTATGATTCAAATAATCCATCCAGTCATGCACATGGGCTGTGAGAAATAGTCCCAATCAAATAATTATTTTTTATGCTGGGCCTTAGTGCAGACCCTAAGTTCACCCTCTGTCTGAAACATTGGAAATAAGCTATTTTAGCTCCTCCCCCTTGAATATAACTTTCTTCTGATAAGATGCTCCTCTCAAACGTCTTCAACCCAAAGGTTGAAGAAGCCGGTTAGTGGAGCTTCTCTGTTCACAACCATAGATGCACATTTAAGGATGCGACCTTTAGAACAGTCTGAAGCCTGAGTTTGTGGCTTGCAGGGATTACTTGTACAGAGGCTGATCTCATTATTTGAAACTCTGGCCATATGAACCCGTGAGAAGAGAAAAGCCCCCTATAGAACTCTTAGATTTAGAAGGCTGTGATGTTAAAGCTCTTGTTTTAACAAAAGCACCTTAAAGGATCATCCCACTTCATTTGAGCTTGCTGTATTTCCTGTGTGTTGTTTTTCTGCAGGTCAGCTTTGCGCTCCTCAGAGAGTGTATCTATGACGTTAAACATGAACTGTGCCAGTTGTGTTAAACTATTATTGTTGTTGTTATTATTATTACAGTTATTTCAGTTAAACATGCAGTACTTTACCTGTTTGTTAGGAACAGTCCAGTTGGCCTTCTAATTGAGACTAAATCTACCAGCAGGTGTTTACAGTGGGACCACATTTTTGTCTGTGTGTTACCACATATGTTTCCTCACCCACATTACTAAAGAAAATCCATAAATTATGCGTATAAAAATATCAAACAAAGGCATATTAACAGCATATTTATTTGGAAAGTTTTGCCTCGAGATATTGATTCTCACACTTATGACACTTATAACATAAATCAAAGTCCAGTCCAATGACAGGACTCGTGGACTTTATTCATATGAGTGATTTAAAGATTCTCCTCCATAAATTTTCAACTAGAAGGGTAAATCCTCTAAAAGAAAAACATGGATAGCTCCACATATTTGACTTGACACAGACTTTCATGGCCGTCCTCAAACAACCTCAGTGTGATTTGTGTCTCCTCCCAGCATCAAATCTACGCAATAAGACCACCCACAAAAATAACTGTGTCCATGGCTTTCTATCAGTAACATTTCAGTCTTTTCTTAAGTAGTAAGTACAGAGTAGTTTTCTAACAGCAGAACAGGATTCTGCTGTTAGATATGTCCCCAAACTGGTTTTAAAACAAATAGTCTGAAGAAGCAGAGATCTGTTATAGATTTTCTTATTCAGTACCTCTCAGTCAGCACTATGGCGCAGTTGTGTATCCTCTCTGTTGATGGATCCAGACTATTTTCTAAATCCCCCTCTGTCCTTGCCTTGCTGTGCAGTTTAATGTCGGGTCTATCATCGATGGAGTCGAAGGCATGTTGCCGAATGGGTGTCCTCACCGTCACATACTACCTCTGGACCACCTTCATCGCTGTAGTGGTCGGCATCTTTCTCGTGATCATCATCAAACCAGGTGTGGGCACAGAGATGGAGAGCAACCGGCTGGGTGGCGGGCCTGTCATGACCTCGGCTGATGCCCTCCTCGACCTCATCAGGTGTGACAGGTCAAAAGTCAGCTGGAGACTCTGGAAGGGTCCCTGCCAGTTATTTGTGTGGTGATAATTGTTCTCTGTGTTTGAAAGAGCAAACTGTAAAAGAAAAAGTGAAAGTAAATGCTAAAAAAAAGGAAGGAAGGAAGGAAGAGGACCCCAATGCAGGACTTGTGACACAGGCTGAACCTAAAACACAGCTTTTATTAGCTGGCAACTGACTGGTTAATAAAACACAATGACAGAGCAGGGCAGGAGCAAACTGACTGAGAAACTAGGTCTAGTGGAGAAACATACAGACAGATGAGCACACAGCATAAGGGATAAGAGAGGAAACAGCAAAGAACAGAAGCAGACTGAGGGTTCAAATACACATGAGGAGACTAGGACAGAGTGGACACGGCTGGGGAACACAGCACAACAAAATCAAAATAACAAGCCAGAGGAAGCAAAAACTGAACGTAACACATGAACGTACAAACTTAGTAAAAAAGGGAAATCAGACTACGGTGGAGATAGGACACAGAGAGACGGGACGGACACAGGGACAAAACTGGGGAGACAGAAAAAGGATCAATAAATCAGGAATCAGGAAACTGACAGCACAAAAACCAAGGTCATCGTAAGTCCAGGAATGTGAAAATAACACTATAACCAGAAGACTATAATGCACAGAATACAGAACAAAAATACTGTTATGGCAAATGCAGATGGACGCAGGGAGCAGAGTTGTGGTGAAGACAGTTTATTTACTGTGATGAGGAGGTTTTACAAGTATGTACAATAGCGTATGAATGGGGACGCAGAGCCAGGACGTGCAGGTGACGGAAACACACACAGGTAGTGCCCTCGATTTGGTACTGTTTATAAGCCTCCAGACGGAAACAAACCAGACGAGGCGAAATCCTGGGGAGGAAACAAAACTCCTGACAGTCACCAGAAATAATCCAACGGCTCCAGCAGGCAGGGGCAGAATTACAGACTCCAAAAACGTCAATACTCCGACACTAGTCTTCCGTCGGGAACACTTCTGAAGAATGCAGCTGACGAGTAACAGGTGTGCCAGGTTCAGTGACTCAAACACCACATAACCAGAACCCAACTCCTAACAAATACAAGATTATCAAAAATACAAACGCTGTATTCAGTGTGCTGAATCTCATTCTGTTTTGCTGTGTAGTTCGTAAAAAGTTTCACACTTAACTTGGAGAATGTGCAGAAACTAAATGTGCCAGGCTTTTCCTCTAAACAACAACAAAATTTCCATGAACCTCGGTTGTGCTGGTTTGGAGGAAAACACATCAAAAGGATAATTCTGGTTTATTTCACTTTGGTACATGTCCTGTAATTGTGCTTGTTGCATCTCTGTGGCCTCTGTGAGATTCAGGGAAATGAGGATTGGTGCACAGCAGCATAGAAACGTGCACACAGCTTTACAGTTTGTTTTGGGTATTAGAGATCACCGTCCGGATGCACATCCACTCTGACATGTTCAGCTGAACTGAGGTCAACAAAACGTAGAAAACCAACACACACTCTCTCTTCTTCTCTCACACACACAAATCCAATTAGAGTGCAGGGCTGATCAGTATATTTTTAGTAATCCTGCAGGGATAAGTGATAGATTAACCAAGTCAGTGGCGGTGCATGATCTCTGCTGTGGCACGTTGGCAGACCAAGCTCTCGTGCCATGTTTGAAAGTCACTCCCATGTTGGAAGGATTCGTTGGATTGTTTACCTCCTGAGGTGATGAACCCCTCCCAGCAAAGGGTGCAGACAGTCATCCTGTAGAAGAGCCACCCAAGTCGTGCTGCTAAATAAAATTTATTCCAAAATAAAAAATTAATAAGAACAAAAGAACAACATGGAGGAATCTTAGGCTCCTCCTATGCAGAAGAGGCAGCGGGTGGGAGGAGTTTGTTTGTTTGTTTGTTTAAAGCTAACGATGTAATTTGTTTATCACAGAAACATGGTTCCTTCCAATCTAATTGAGGCCACATTTCAACAGGTAAGACAACAGAATCGTGTTGTTTCTTTAATGCTACAAGCTTGAATCCTGTAACTAAATATGATTTTCTTTCTTCAGTACAAAACAGACCTGATTCCCATCCTCAAAGTCCCAACCAAAACAATTCAGCCCAACTTTGTCTATGTGATCCCTGATGACAATGACCCCAAAGGGCGCATGGTGTACCTCGAGCTGACTCCTCCTCCAGATGTCATATACAAGACAAGTCCAGGCAGCAGCCAGCAGATGAATGTCCTTGGCATCGTTATCTTCTCTGCAACTATGGGTGAGTGGGATCGGGCTTGGTAACATCGTAAATTTTGAAACCTCATCATTAGCGTTTTAACTGCCAACATGTTGGTTTTTGTAACCAGAAATGACCTGATCAGAAATGACCTGTTCATTTCTTTTTGGACTCCACTAGAATATTGTTTGAATGATTGACAGTTAAAAATAATCTTTATTCATACTTCTATAGTTTAGCCCCTAAGTTCATCCACCTTGTGAAACAAGCTTTTCCTGCTGTGAGGCCCTTTAACTCTTTTCTGCTTGAAAGCCTACTAAGAGTAACCCTTGAATCTTTTTTTCTAAACTGAGCAGTTTCTGTCATATCTCAGGCACAGAAGCCTGAGATATGACAGAAACTGCTATTTTGTTATATAACAAACTAATGTTATAAGATATTCTCTTTATATGACATTATATGGGTCCCAGAACTGAAAAAAACTGTCTGAAACTGAATAATCAGAGCACAGTGAAGTCTATTCTTTTGGCTTGGAGAGATTACTTCTTTTATAATATGTGCATGAGCACGAGCAAGTGTGACAGACAATAAGGAAAACACAATAGTTCCACTTTCAGGTTGTGTGATGAACCAGTCAAGACCAATTTTTCTTAATTTTGATTAGATCAAATCAAATAAAATCACTTTTATCGTCACATCACATGTGCAGGTACATTGGTACAGTACATGTGAGTGAAATTCTTGTGTGCGAGCTTCACAAGCAACAGAGTTGTGCAAAATACAATAATGTAAAACAAGCAAAATATAAGAATGGCTACATCTGAAACGAATAAATATATGTACAATATATAATAGTACTGGATGTGTATACAAAATATGTTTTTCTACGTGTGTGTGTGTGTGTGTGTGTGTGTGTGTATACATATTTTACAAATTAAATAGAGTAAACAATAAAATAAAATATATAAAAAATATGCAGAGTTGGTGGCACGGTGGTTAGCACTGTTGCCGCACAGCAAGAAGGTCCTGAGTTCAATTCCACCATCAGGCCGGGGTCTTTCTGTGTGGAGTTTGCATGTTCTCCCCGTGTTTGCGTGGGTTCCCTCCGGGTACTCCGGCTTCCTCCCACCGTCCAAAGACATGCAGCTTGTGGGGATAGGTTAATTGGATAATCCAAATTGCCACTAGGTGTGAATGTGAGTGCGAATGGTTGTCTGTCTCTGTGTGTTGGCCCTGCGACAGACTGGCGACCTGTCCAGGGTGTACCCCGCCTCTCGCCCTATGACAGCTGGGATAGGCTCCAGCGCCCCCCGCGACCCTGAAAAGGATAAGCGGAAGTGAATGGATGGATATACAGAGTTGGTTGAGACGTGCAAAACAGTGGCATTACTGTACAGTATGGAGTGCATAATGTTGAAGTTCCAGTAGTGAAGCTGAGGTGTCTATGACGTGTTCAGCAGTCTGATGGCCTGGTGGAAGAAGCTGTCTCTCAGTCTGCTGGTACGGGACCGGATGCTGCAGAACCTCCTTCCTGATGGAAGCAGTCTGAACAGTTTATGGCTGGGGTGACTGGAGTCCTTGATGATCCTCCCCGCTTTCCTCAGGCAGCGCTTCCTGTAGATGTCTTGGGGGGAGGGAAGCTCACCTCCAATTATCCGTTCAGAGCACCGCACTACTCGCTGGAGAGCTTTGCAGTTGTAAGCGGTGCTGTTGCCATACCAGGTGGTGATGCATCCAGTGAGGATGCTCTCAATGGCACAGTGATAGAAGGTCCTGAGGATGCGGGGGCTCATGCCAAATCTTTTCAGTCTCCTGAGAAAGAAGAGGCGCTGCTGCGCCTTCTTCACTGTTTTGTTTGTGTGTACTGACCACGTAAGATCCTCAGCCAGATGTACTCCAAGGAAGCGGAAGCTGCTCACTCTCTCCACAGCAGCGCCGTTGATGGTGATGGGGGTGTAGATAGATTAGATAAAACTATATTAATCCCTCAAGTGGGTTCCTCCGGGAAATTCGGTTTCCAATAGCACAGCACCAACAGAAGTTACAGAGTGTGAGCAGAAATATACCATATATACACATATATAAATACAGAGACATATATATGCATATACAGAGTATACAAAAGGGATAAATAGAATAAATAGGAATAAGAATACAAGGGAATTGCACATTTCAAGTATTGAAGTCTATTGCATTGTTGGATATTAATAATAATGGATTGGATTTATAGAGCGCTTTTCAAGGCACCCAAAGCGCTTTACAATACCACTATTCATTCACTCTCGCATTCCCTCACTGGTGGAGGCAGCTACGGTTGTAGCCACAGAAGCGAGGCTGCCATATCGCGCCATCAGCCCTTCTGGCCAACACCAGTAGGCGGTAGGTGAAGTGTCTTGCCCAAGGACACAACGACCAGGACAGAGAGTACGGGGATCGAACCGGCGACCTTCTGGTTACAGATGCGCTTCCCAACCCCCTGAGCCACGGTCACCCCATTAACAAAAAGTATTTCACAGTGAAAGGCACTACAGCTTAGTTGTCCCCCCTCCTTTGTCCTCCTGTTTCCCCTCCCTCTCCCCTCCAGAGAGGAGTTAAACAGTCTGATGGCGTGTGGGACAAAGGAGTTTTTAAGTCTGTTAGTTCTTGTCTTGGGGAGAAGCAACCTGTCACTGAACAGACTCTTCTGGTTGTTAATGGCCGTGTGCAGAGGATGCCCAGCATTGTTCATAATGTCCAGCAGCTTCTTTAATGTCCTTTTCTCTGCCACTGTCACCAGAGTGTCCAGCTTCATGCCGACCACAGAGCTAGCCTTCCTGATCAGTTTCTCCAGCCTGGATGAGTCCTTCTTTGCTGTGCTGCTCCCCCAGCACACCACAGCATAGAAAAGTACTCCAGCAACCACCGACTGATAAAACATCCTCAGGAGCTTCCTGCAGATGTTAAAAGACCTCAGCCTCCTGAGGAAGTACAGTCGGCTTTGGGCTTTTTTGTACAGGTGCAAAAAACAGCCCGAGGTACTTGTACTTGTTGACCACCTCCACCTCCTCCCCCTCTGAACTGGCAGTGGCCCTGCTCTGGACCTCCCGAAGTCCACACCTAAGTCTTTGAGGTGTTGAGTTGCAGGTGGTCTGTGTGACTCCATGTGACGAAGTTCCTCACCACACTGCTGTACTCCTCTTTCCAATCATCCCAGATACACCCCATGATGGCCGTGTCATCTGCAAACTTCTGAATGTGGCATAATTCAGAGTTGGTGTGTCATAGTGCCAGGAAGGGGGGGAAGCGAGGGAGGTAGGAGAGTGGGGAGAGGGCTCTGTAGGTAAAGGTGAGGGTGGGGGGGTTGTGTGCTGGTCAAACCTGTTGAAGAAGTTGTTGAGTTCGTTTGCCTTCTCCACAGTCTGTGATGGTTTTCCCACCATTCCAGACCTCCCTCATTTATGGGCAAAGTCTGTGATAACATTTACAGAGCTGAAGCTTGCATAGAAACGCAAGCATAATCAGTGTTTATGTGTGCTGCAGGTTTGTTGCTGGGCAGGATGGGAGAGCGAGGAGTCCCACTGATCAATGTCTGTCAGTGCATCAACGAGTGTGTCATGAAGATCATCAACGCTGCTGTTTGGTGAGATGAAAACTCAGAGTACAGTCATACAGCTAGGGGTCTGTTTACCCCCACAATAACTTCAAATTGACAAACTGATGTGCAGACTCTCAGTTTGAATTTGAGGGGTTGAACAATGCCATGCAGAGCCTATGTTACAATTGCAGCTTTCTACACCTGTGTTTGAATCAAAAGTGCATGGTTGGCTTTGTAAATGAGCCATGAAAGCTTGTAGTGACTGATTCATTTGACTGTACTGGTATTCACATTACTGAAAATGAATCTCACTATCCCAACAAAGGTGAGCTTAATTAAACTAAACCACAAAAACAAATCCCACTGGGTGGAAAATAGTCACAACAACACGCATTGTGTATATTTTCTTTATTATATTCTTAACTAGCTGTGTTTTTGTGGTCATATGTGTCAACTGTCAAGACAAATACCAAATACGAGGAGATTTAAAACTGTAGCAAGGCTTTAAAACCTTAACGCTCAACACAAACAGATGCAGCTCTACAGGTTTTATTCTGTATGCATGTATACACCTAAGTCTGAATCAACCCTCAAAGAATGCTACTGTTGGTGAGAGCACCCGTAACCAGAACCATTCTCACCAACAGTACAGGACTTCTAAGGAATGATCAAAAAATGGGAGAAGAACAGTCACGAGGTTCCTGAGAAGATGATCTTAAATGGGAGAGGCTGTTTTTTTTCTACATTTTTTAAATTGAAAAATATTTTGCGAGTTATTTTAATATAGTAACTCTTTCTTGCAAAACCCGATCAAATTTTCTAAAATAATGCTCAGTGGACTTCAAGAAATCTATGTTCATAATTCTAAACAAACTAATGATATCTGAACTCCACTCAAGAACAAGGTATATATGAAAAATATGTGAAATGAACATGAAAGGAATGAATGTAAAACATTTAAGTTTTGCCTTAAGCTTCAGAGACAAACTTCACGTTTAGCTCTTATAGGATTCATAATGATGTTCTGTTCTTCCAGGTATTTTCCATTTGGGATTATCTTTTTGGTGGCGGGGAAGATCCTGGACATGCAGGATCCGAGCACACTGGGGAAGAAGTTGGGCTGGTACGGTGTTACTGTGCTCACCGGGCTCTTTGTTCATGGACTTGTCCTCCTTCCTCTCTTCTACTTCCTTCTCACCAGGAAGAACCCCTTCAGCTATATCCGTGGCCTCCTGCAGGCCTTGGTCATCGCCCTGGCAACCTCCTCCAGGTCAGCCCTACTTTAACCTGCTTCCTACGCTTCAGTTAGTTAGTCCTGGAAAGGTTCATAGCAAATATGCTAAACGCTAACTGAGGAGTGAAGATACGAAACAGAATATGGGCCTATTAATCTTTTGTTTGAATGCCACCTGTCCACAGCTCTGCCACACTGCCTATCACCATGAAGTGTTTGCTGGAAAACTGTCATGTGGACCGGCAGATCGCTCGTTTTGTTCTCCCAGTGGGTGCCACTATCAACATGGATGGGACAGCTCTCTATGAGGCAGTGGCAGCCATCTTTATTGCTCAGGTTAATGACTACGAGCTGGACTTTGGCCAATTGGTCACCATCAGGTAAAATGAGACAAACAGTTACTTTCACTTTATCTGTACAGAACCAGTCTGTGTGCATGGGAGACACAGATTATACTCTCCTGTAGCCAGTGGAGCCTTTTAAAACTTTATGAAAATACATAATAAACATTGAAGAAGCCTGCTGTCTGCTCATGTTCTTTCAGTTTTGATCTCTAACTCTCCTCATGTCTCCCCGTCTTCCAGTATCACAGCTACAGCCGCCAGTATTGGAGCAGCTGGGATTCCTCAGGCTGGTCTGGTTACCATGGTAATCGTACTCACATCAGTAGGCCTGCCACCAGATGACATCACACTAATCGTAGCCATTGATTGGATCCTGTAAGTACTGATTATGGAAAATCACAGGTTTCAAAGGATGGAATCAGTCCTTGGTGAGGTGGTCTTGTGGCATTTTGTCTTTCCTTCTCTCTGCAGTGACAGGTTTCGTACCATGATCAACGTTCTTGGTGACGCCCTTGCAGCAGGAATCATTGCGCACCTCTGTCGGAAAGACTTTCCCCTGAGCACAGCAGGAAAGGTAAAACCATGATCGATTACAGCTGGTAGTTTCTATTTGCCAGCATGAAAGGATTTGCTTGACAGCACTCTTTGAATTGACCGATGCTATGAACAATGGCAAAGTATCACTCCTCTTGGAAGAATTGGTCAGTCCAGTGAGTGCTGTCCAGCAAAAACTACAAATCATGTTTATCATGTGAGAAGTTTGTAGACCTTGGCCTTGTCAAGTCAAAAGACACTGTCGAACATTCAGCACCTCTTATTAAAGTATTTAAGTGATCATATGTACATATATCAGGCTGGGCCTGTTTCTTCTTGTACTGGCCTAATGTTAGAGATAATCCAAGGCTGAAAGATGGATGCTGTACAAGCATCCCATTCTGGAAAAAGAACAGTTCAAAAAATTAACAGAAAGCCCAAAATGACCATGAAATTTGTTCCTGTGATTAGCGGATGTAAACCTTTGACCACAACTGTATATTAGTATGATCCTGTTTCTAAAAAAGATTAATTTAAAAAGAAATGCTGTGTAATAGGGTAATACAACAGAACGTAGTGATGTGCAAACTGTTTAGAGTTTGTTTTGAATAGAAAATACTTAAAAACTCCCAACAACAAATTCACTCAAATCAGCAAATTCAAAAACATTTGTGTCTCATCGTTGTATTTATGGGACTTTTACCTTTATTAGAGGGTTTGGGACATGTTCCATTTATATGACTGTCTTTATATGACCAACTTTACTGACCACATATCTCTGTATGTACCTGATGACTATAAACCTGAGCCTGTGACCTGTTTCTTCATTCATGTCTATGGACATAATACGATTACAGCAGTAGGTGTGTTCAGATTGGACCAACAACTACAAAGGATTAAAGCTCCTACTGTCATCCTGAGCCTCAGACTAGCTCCTCCCATATCTACTGAACTCAGTGCTCCATGTTGCCAGGAAGAACAGTCTGTTAATAGCACACCAGAAGCTGTTTCTGTCAACTTACCAGTACTGATCAACATTTCTTGAGTTGTTTTGTTGCTTCAAACACCTCTTTGTGAGAAGGCAGATGTTCTTTTCTGTGTTCTGAATGAAGTTGAAGTTAGTTAATCTAGATTAGCAATGAAACTCAAAGCAGGGGCTAACTGGTCGTAGCTAGTTTGCTGATTAAGCATGCTGATCTTGCTGCAGTAAGAGGCTAACATGTTTTTGCACTTCATCTGCAGCCTGCGCCGTCCTATGGGACGCAGACTCCGCACAAAAACTCCAACACGGTCGATGTGCCAATGACGGAGATGCACACACACAAAGACTGCACGTTCGATTTGACGGGTGACTCGGTGAGCCAGATGAATGCACACACAGTCTACTACAACATCTGCCAGGTGTGAATGGAGAGAGTGGAGCAACTCACCTTGCAAAGGTCCAACTGGGTCTGTGAGACCTCATAGTGCCATCTGAACAGGATTGTTAAGAAGAGATTAATTCTATACAGGAACCTCCTTCTTGGTGTCAGCTTGATTAAGCTAACTTGAGGTGGAGGTGGCCAAAACTGGACTGCTTATTTCGGAGCTTCTCTTGCTCATTAAGGACAAGAAATGTGTGAGGTAACACATTTCAGCAGCCTCTATTGTTGTCATTTTCAGCACTCCAGCAACCCCTCAACTCATCTGTTGTCTCAAAAAAGCTCCTGTCTCTTTCAGGCCTGGGCATAAGCCCACATTCATCTGATTAGGCACTTTCTGGAAGCCTGCAGAGGGGCAGCACCCAGTGCTCATGAACAGCACAGAGCAGTCTGAAGCTGGCACTTTTTGTTCACTGGGATTACTTTTACATTTAATAACATCAGAGACTGCAGCAGTGAATGCAGGACAGAAAACAAGAAAAAGCAGATAGGGTCCCTTTAAAAGAAGCCCTCCAGCTACAGGAATTGCAGGCTTTATTGCATCGGCTTATTTTGGTCCACTGTGGCTGAAATAAATGGGTTTGTGTTGCTGTGCTGATCATAGCCACCATGTGGTTAGAATGACTGGGTGTCACATGTCACGAATTAAAGCCACCTAAATGTCAAACTATTGTTTTTATTATTATTGTTTGTAACTGCAGGTAAAATGAGTTTTCCTTTCAGGAGAAGTTCATTTTATTCCGGTTTCATATAAGAAATCCAGTTCCTGATGTTGCCAGTGGAAACATGGAGCTGTTTCCACTGGCAAGACACTGGACTGCGATCTGATTGGCTGATGCTCGGTGCACACACTGGGTGAAGGGTTAAAGTGTAATGAACAAATTCAAGTGCTCTTCCTCTTGTAGAGTCAACCTTCTTCTGATTCCTTTGTATACAGTAGCATGCTGGCATGCGTTCTCACTGACTTCATGCAAAGTCGAGGTGCATTATTTTCTTCTTTTTGTTTTTTGTTTTTTCACTTGAATATTGCAAAGGTAAACAAAGTGCTGTGTGGATTTGTGGAATTTTGTCGATGACAGTTGCAGCTAATGTGAACAGATTTTAATTTAATTCTGGGTCTACTAAACATTCAGAATTGGTTACTTTCAGTGATTTATCAGAAGCCTCTGGAGCCACAAAACCAACTTTCTGTTAAGGCCAGGAGATCTGAAAAGCACACCACAAATAAGTGCTCTCAATTTACTAATTCACTTGTAAGGATTAATGAAAGGAGCTCTGCATAATCTATAGCAAAATCAGCATTATGGGGCTCAAGTTTGTGCATAGCTGATGCTCACACTCCATCCTCAGTGACAAAACATAGTTGACAAGGCTTTTCTGAACCACTAAGATGTACTGTATGTGCTATATGTCTTCTATGTAATACAACAACTCATGTCATCTGAGTTGGCGTGATGAAGATACCAATACTGGCTACGTGCTGAGTGACGTCATGCTTATGTAGCTCAAGATGCAACCAACAGTTGCAAGGGAAAAATTTGGATGTCAGCTACAAATTGAAAGGTTGGTAGTTGGATCTCCATCTGCTCCAGTCAATATGTCAAATATCCTTGGGCAAGTTGCTCTCTGATGCATCCATCGGAGTATGAATGTGTGACAGATAGAAAGCATTTACATAGAAAAAGTGCTTGTGTGAATCGGTGTGAATGGATAAAATGGGTCACGAAGAGGGTGCTGTACCAAAAGCCTCCTTGTGATGGCTTTGGTTGCTAGCAGATTACCCATAGTTTGTTACCCAGAGTTTGTTACCCATAGTTTGCATGTAAGACATGAGATTATATGCAAACACTCAAAAGCTACTCACCAGATGGTAGTCAAACTGTAAAAACTGCAACACAAGGCAGATATGGAGAATAACTGCCTTTAATGTAAAAGTTACGTCTCAGCACAACAATCAACACGTTTCAAAACACCCAACTCTATAAAATACATATGTCTATATTAAATTAAAAGCACAACAATAAGTAACTGGTATGTAGAAATTGGTATTCTGAGAGCACAACGTTGTCAGTTGCATGTTGTGTTTGTTGTTGTGTTTATCTTCACAATAATATTTCCAGGTCCGAATGTCAGAAATTCATCAATCTAAACAATATGGATCCCTGGAAATTCTGACACAATAATAGTGTTATTAATGTTTTCTAATTATGTACTTTTCTAACCTTTCCAGTACTTCTTAGCTGTGTATATTACCTTGAGTTTGGGAGTCTGTACTGAAAATAAAAATAGAATGAAATATTGACTATTTATCTTCAGGGCTAAAAGTGAGATGGAGAAATTAAAGGAAAGATTAAAGATTTGTATGCTGCATGAGTTGATGTTCAGTGGTTGAGATACAGCTCTTTAAACTGCTTGAAGTGCCCCTGAATGTCTCTGTTTTAAAGTAGCTTTTTGTTTGTTTGTTTGTTTGTTTGTTTGTTTGTTTGTTTGTTTGTTTGTTTGTTTGTTTGTTTGTTTGTTTGAGTTAAATGTGAAAATGTGGACCTGCCTTAATCTACAGTTGTGGTAAGAAGTTACAAACAATACATCATAGGGATAAATCCAGCACCAGTAACTTAAGGAACTAAGTTAGTACATGTATATACAGTATTGATTCTATATATAAACATCGAGGCCAGGGGTGGGCATTCTCAGTCCACGAGGGCCGGTGTCTCACCTTGGGTCAACACACCTGAATCACATGATTAGTTCGTTACCAGGCCTCTGGAGAACTTCAGGACATGTTGAGGAGCTAATTTAGCCATTTAAATCAGCTGTGTTGGTTCGAGGACACATCTAAAACCTGCAGGACACCGGCCCTCGTGGACTGAGATTGCCCACCCCTGATCTAGACCCAATTATGATTTTTTTTAAGTCATTAAAGGTATAATGTTCAATTATTCCACTCTGGGAAAAGAACAGCACTAAAAACCATTAAAAGCTCAGTGTTACCATGGCAATAATGCCCATGGTGAGTGAATGTAAACTTCAGACCACAACTGTAAATACTGTTAACCTCATTGTTCTTCTGCCAACACACACCATCAGCCCAACAAACGCTAGCATTTTCAACTTTTACTGAAGTTTTACTGAAATTTTGTCTTCATCAAAATGCATCTTGTTGTATGACACTTGTGTTTTTTTACATGGTGTGTTATTTGTCATTTATGTTTGTTTGTTTTTAAAATAAATACATGTTAATATATACATAAATTCTTTTTCATGAGGATATTTCTGTACATATGTCAAAGTGAGTCAAAAATATCCTGCAATGAATGGAAAGCCAGAACTTCCAAACTTGCAGAACTTGACCTCCATCCATCTTTTTTGACTTATTCAGGATCAGGTTACAGGGACAGCGTCCTAGCAGAGCGAGTGCAGCCTCAGAGTGCATGGGGCCGTTATAGCTATGGCGCTGAAAGTCCAGTGATGTCATTTGTACGTAACACAAACAACACAGCAAATGAAAACATTGAGAAGGTGCTATACCTGCTGCTAAACGTGGTAAACGTGTGCACTGACATGTTGCTTTGTGTGAAGCCATTTCTCTCCTGTGCTTTCAAAAAGGGCAGTTTTGATTTTTGTGAAGGAGCTGCTCCTTCGTGCCACTGACTGACCTATCGGCAGTATGCAGTCTGTTGACGTCACATTTTCAGTGGCGTGCTTCACTTGGAACCCAGAGCAGTAGGTACTAAAAAGGTACCTGGTACCAGGTGCTACCAAATAATGGAAAGCCCTAAAAAAAGAATTGAGTCACGCCGGGCCCAGTAGGTACTAGTGGAAAAGGGCTATAGAAAGGCCAGCCACCCTTTGAAGAAAACTCATCTCCACCTTTTAGTATCTACAATGTCCTTCTTCCAGTCACTACCCACAACTTGTGACCGTAGGTGAGCGTAGGGACACAATTACCTTTTATTTTGTTCATAAAAATTATAAACTTGGTGACGAAGGGCAGCCGTGGCAGAGTCCTATCCTAACCCTAACCCAATACTTATTGTCCAACTTATTGTTGACAATGCGGCCCAAGCTCTTGCAATGGTTGTACTCCGACTAAATGGCTTGTGGGAACAAGTCAGACAACCCACACAGCCAAAGCACCTCACAAAGGAGGGATGCAACTGATCACCTTCTCTTCACCAAGTTCACAAAACCCATGAGAACCCAGATGCACCTTCAAATATCTTTGAAAGGAGAGAGACCTGATCCAGCATTCTGTAACCAGGATAAAAACCACAATGTTTCTCCTGAATCTGAGGTTAGACTAATGATGAAGTCAGCAGGACCCCACTCACACTATACAGGTCGTGTCCAAATTCATGGGCTGCATCCTCCTGAGGCCGCGTTTGTAGACCGATTACGTCACAGCGACGCGCCGAAGGCTGTCCAAATTTGTAGACTCCTCCGAATGCAGCTGACAAATGCGTCCTCCTTTTCCCCGAATTTGAAGGATGGGTCGGGTGTGTCCTTCGTGGCCCATCATATCCCAGAATTCATAGCGCGGCCCAGCCAAACTCCAGTTTCCAGCAATGGCGGCCGCTACTAAGTTTTAAAATTACTCTTATTCATCTTTCTGGGTCACAAAATAAACTTTTAACATATTTTCAGGTGAGAAAGTAGCTGTGTAAACATCAAATATCTGCTCGGTTTATCAAGATATCGCATATTTGCAAAAGTGCTCCGATGTTTTCGGAGACGTCTGTTACCCACCAGCTCGATAGCGATAGCCGCTGAGAATGGCACAACTCCCGGCACATCATTTTCAGATCGCTGCGGACTTTGGCTACTCGGTTTAAACGTAATATATAATTCACTTCGACAACCTAAAAATGTTATTGTTGGGCTTTTTTCAGTGTTTTATTTGTTCGTGAGTAAATCAGTTTGGCTGAGATTAAAGTGATTAGATTAGATAAAATAAAACTTTATTAATCCCCCGGGTGGTTTTCGCACAACTGAATAAAGTCAAACAGAAAACTGATTAAACAGAAGTGTGAGACGGTCGAGCGTTTACTCCAGTGTCCTGTTATATTTTAGATAGCAAGCAGAAGACAGCCGAGTTTATTAAACTCCACCGAGACAGCAGTGACGCTAATCTGAAGGCTGGACCGTCCAATTTCACGGCCGTTTACTTCCGGCCTACCCGACCTTCTGAGGCCCACGTAGACCACAAAGGCCGGGTCCTCAGGAGGATGCAGCCCATGAATTTGGACACGACTATACTGTGTGAGTAGAGGACTGCTTTCTCTTACTAAGTTGCCCGACAGTGTGCCAGAATCACTTTGTGGCAGATTGAAAAATGCAGCAATGGAAAACTTGCCAAATATTTATCTGCTAATGTCAAACAGCTTACTCAAACACAACAGCTGATTTACAGTAAATGCTGATTGAAGAATGGGATGCCATCTTTATGACCATGCTGGTGAGCAGCATGAGGAGGTGCCAGGCTGCTGTGCCTGTGTGTTCTTCCACACGCTACTGAGGCCACAGTTTATCAAATAAATGAATTGTTAAATTGCTTGTTTCTGCAGATTTCAATCATCTAATTCAATAAACCACAAAAGTCACAATCAACTCCACAGCAGAATAATCTGTTTGGCAATGGAAGTTTTTCATGGGTGCAGCCCACTCAACTCTGCTGCTCAACCCACCAGTGGATTTTTCTTACAAATGTAGCATATTTTAAGGGGAAATAAACAGGATCCAACGATCTAAGCATTGTTACAACAAATAAACAATTCACCAAATGCAATTTTTCCTTTGTTTTTGTGCTGAACTTAAGATGAATACACTGTGGTCATAAAGACATGCCATGAGTGACAACAAAACCAAGGTAGGCTGTGGCATTTAAACAATACTGCATTGCTTTGCTGCCATATGATTGCAGTATATATAACAGTATACCTAATAAAGTGGCCAGCCGGTGTACAATGAATTATGGCTTTTAGTAGAACACTGATAGTAATTGCAGTTTTTTAGTGTGCAGGTTGGACAGTAAAGGGACGTCATTGCTGCAGCTCGATACTGCAGTTATTTTTACCTGCACAAAGCACTGCAGCCATTAATCCAGTAAAGCAAGTGTGAGAGCCACGGGACTGAATCCGTCCAACGACATGCAACTGCAGGTGCCTTAGCTAATAATCCACCACAGATTAAAGGTACTATGAAGACTTAATTAGTTTGGGAAGAACAACAGGGATTAGGCAGGTTTACCAGGGGGGTCTCTTAGCTTTGTAAGTTTTACTTAGCATGCAAATCTTTCAGAGCAGATGGGCACGTTGTAAAATGACCTGATGTTCAGAGGTTTTAGCTTAGCAATAATTAAATGAAATTAAAAGATGCCAAGCCTTGTTGCAACTCTGTAACTCAGGATGAGACTTCTAGCAAGATAACGAGATTGGTCACTGGTGTGATTGCTGTCCAAGTTTTGAATTTACAATGCAGCCTGCAGGGGGCACTAGAGGAACAGAGACTGAAATGCACGAAGGACTGAATCCAGTCCAATCAGATCATTGTTTGGTTGGAAACACCAGTGTGGAATAGAGTCAGTGCAGGTTTTACAAAGTATGAAACAGGAATGAACATTTATAAAAGAGTATGTTCTAATAACAGAATCAGCTTCTTACAAAATCGTAATCATTTTTTAAAGACTTTAAAAGCACCTCAGATGGTCATTATACCCCAGCAGTTGTATAACATGTTTAATCTGTACAACTGTGGAGGGCCAGGAGTGACAAAATGAATTAATTAAATACGCAGTTTAATAATTAATTAAATGTTTCATTCATTCATTAAAATTAGAATTGATTAATTGAATAAATATTTCAATAATTAATTACATGCCCATTCATTTGATTTAAAACATTTAAAAAACACTTTTTAAAATTTATTTCAAATTGTATTTAACTATTGACACATTTAATTAATTATTTATTTATTACATTTTTAATTAATCATTGACACAGTTAATTAATTATTAAATTATGTATTTTTTTTTTCAATTCATTTTGCCACTTCTGACCCTCCATATACAACAAAGGTACAAATAATGACAGTTTTGCATGTAACCCTGTGAATAATGCACACATTTTACTTTTATTTACTTTTATTCTTATTGCTTGTACCAGTTAAAATCATTTTACATGTGGTAACTTTTTTAATGAAAGAAAATATAAAAATATTGAAAGTAGATAAATAATCAAAGTACGAGGCTCTGATGTGAGAATGTATTCACACCAGGTTTATTATGCTTATTCAGGATTTTAAAAATACACATTTTTCACTAAAAAAAAAAAAAAAGAAGAGGGGATAGTGTCCTGCTTTTTCACACAGCTTCCTTCTCTGTTTTCTTGTTTCACTGTTTTTGTCTTTGTTGCCATGACTACCTGTTTCCAGGAGTGTATTTTGTGTCCAATTCAGTTCACATCAGTTCAGCTTCATTTTATTCACAACAACAGTCACCTCGAGGTGCTTAATAATAATAATAATAATAATAATAATGGATTGGATTTATACAGCGCTTTTCAAGGCACCCAAAGCGCTTTACAATACCACTACAGTGCTTAATACTTAAAGGCAAGGATGCTTCAATCTTAGAGATAAACTGCAACAATCACACTCTCCCATCTGAGGGAAAAACGCAGAACCATCTGGAAACACCAATATACTGATACACAGCAGCGTTTGAGTACTAACCACAGCAGTATTGGAATTTCTACTCATAAATGTAATATATTGCACATAATTCATTCCGGTTTGGTAAAGTACTTCAGTAGCTTACTCTCTCTGCAACATGGCCTGATATGTATTGTTGTATAATTTCACAATATACACCTCTGGCCCTGCTGAGAGACCCAACCCTTATCCTAATGTAGACACAAACAAGAGTTCTCTGTTAATATTTAAGTTGAAACTCAAAGCAAACAGCAAAGTTCAGTTTACACTGTAAGTACTTTCCATCTAACCAATTAATAAACGACTTGCTTTACCTCCTGAGCTGCAGCCACCCCAATAGCATGTAAGCACGCCATCTCTGCAGGTATTTAGAAATAGTTGATGTCATTCAGCAGCAGCCTTTTCATACAATAATAATTTATGGTAATATGGTAAAACTTAGGTAAGGCAGTGGGATGGCAAGCTGCACAGGCCTGGTGTTTAAATCCAGTGGTTAGCTGGGGCCTTTCTGTTTGGAGTTTGTCTGCATGAGTTCCAGATACATGCATGGGGTTAGGTTAACTGGTTGTCCTAAACTGGCCATAGATGTGAATGTTTGTCTCTCTGGGTTAGTCCAGCAATAGATTGGCAACCTGACGGGAGAGGTTGGTCTGTTTGAACAGCTAATAGCAGACGTGCAGACAAACACAGCTTTTAGAGTTTTTGTTAATTTAGCTCTTTTTTTTTTTAAATCTATTTCTATCACAATATGTATTTTATTTATCACATTATAGGATATAAAGGGTTCAGAACAGTTTCATAATAAAACAGTACAAACACAATCACAGACACATGCTCTGCAGTCTCTTTACACCAAAGCTTCCCCAGGCCGGATCTATTGGCAAATTAAACCAAATAAACACAGATCAAAATAAAGACTTTAGTTAGTTTTGTAAGCACATAATATTCTTTCAATGTTCATTCATTTCTTGTTTATAGATCCCAAACAGCCAACACATTCTTTTCCCATGTCAAATGCAGGTCATTCTCATTGCTGGGCTGTAGCATGATGAATATTTATTAAAGCAGCAGGTGTGCTTCAGTTATGCACAAGGTGTCCTTTGGCGTTTGTCATTCCTCAGTGTAAAGGGTCACATTGCATCCAGAGTCACAAGCCCAAACCGAGTAGCTTTTAGTGCAGGCGGCTGAAAACAAAACAGCAAGTGGGATGAAAGGCTGCAGAAGGTCCCACAAACAGGACGCAAACTTCAGTCTCCTGGCTGATAAACATGCAACGCAGGCATCAGGAGGTCGGGGAGATTAGTCAGCCAGGAGAGTGGGGCTGAGCGACAAATGTACTTGGATAGCTTTAGAAATACATTAGGCTTTCACAGCATTAACTATGCTTACTTTAAGCTTTACAAGCCTTCACACTGGACAGAACGAGGCTGACTGACTTATTTCACTGACCAAAGAACAGCTTGCACATGATATGATAATGAAACATTTTCACATTATAAAAAACATATCTGTTCATGTCATGTTTTGACTAACTCAGATCTTTTTGGTGAATTATAAATTCTGTTTAGTAGAAAGGCAGCAAGAGAAACACTGAGCGCTACATAAAAATGACAAAACTGAGTTTCAGGGCTTTACACGAGGTAGTATTTCAACTGCCTCCTGGAGCCCAGCATCGATGCGTTCACCCACTGTACAAACCTCAAATCCACAGCTCAAACCTATAAATTCACAGTGTAAACACAGCATCCCCCACTTTCTCAACAAAGGGTTTTATTAATCATCAAACTCTGCAAAAGGAGGAAACCAGAGGCTCTCCTTCCTCTGCGATTTGCTTTGAGCTGCTTTTCTTTCCTGTCGCTGTAGGACGTTTTTTATCCAGCAGATCTGAACAGCAGCCAAAGCTATCATGCAGACCTGCTCAAGGAAACACACCAAAGATCAGAAACTGCTGTCAGTGACTTCAGAGGGTTTTTTGCAGCCAAACGTTCACTAGTGTTACCTCGAGCAGCAGCAGGCCGGCAGTCAGACCAGCCACCAGAAGCAGATTGTGTTTGGCCCACCAGACAATTTTATCTAGGCAGCCGATGGTGAATATGTCTTGACGGGCCAGTTTCTCCTCCAGCTGCTGCATCCCATAACCACACATGGTGTTCAGTACAGTCTGCAAAAGAAAGAAGCTGCTTAAGGTAACACAAAAAGGGCTTTGATGCACTGAACACCAGCATGGACAAGAAGTTAATTTGTGCATGGATTCAACGTTCACCTGTATCAATAGTTTCAGCTCATCTTGTTTCATCCTGCCCATCAAACAGGGTGTGAGCTGAACTGGAAACAGCCATCGCTGCCTCCCAGTCTCCGAGTAGACACACCTACGGTATCAATTTTACAATTTTGTCCTCGAGTAATCGTATTCACAAGATTTTCAGAAAACTTGACCTCTGACCGTCAAATTTTCTGAAAAGCTCATTTAAATTTGATACCATAGGTGTGTCTCGTGTGATCTTCTTTGACTTTTTTAAGAATGCCTCCAGTGCTAGCTCTCCACAAGGACGCTACCTAAAAGGTGTACCTTAAAGGATCTGCAGCTACTGAAAAGAGTAAGCATAAAGGGAGGAACGACTTTAGGTGGCAAATAATTTCAAATCCCACAAACACAGTGGCTGTCGTTCTCATGGCCAGTGTTGAGTCACGTCGAGTGTAGCAGAGATTCATTTGCATTTAAGCTGATGATGCTTAGATTAATTCACTGAATTCCACCGTTATACCAACTGTATATGATTTAGTGCAGCGGTCCCCAACCCCCGGGCCACGGACCGGGCCCGGGGGTCGAGGCTCGGGTGTGAAATTTATGGTTTTCAGGGTTTTTATCGTTAACTCGGTTTCCCTGGGTCTTTCTCGTGTTGCAGTTGTGTCTTATTTTGAAAGAAATATTTACGCGTTACCATAGCGACCAGAGTGCATTAAGGGGCAGAGAGGAGGATGTTACTCTCAGTGTTGTTGGTGCATTTCAGGAGGACGCTGCTAATAAAGTTACACAGTGAATTAATATTTATTATTATATTTACAAAACACCACAGTTTGTCTCGGTCGCATCATTTTATTTTGTTGTATTTATCCGCGACACCTTAAAGGCCGGTCCGTGAAAATATTTTCTGACGTTAAACCGTTTACGCTGATTTAGTGTAAAGACAAAATACAGCATACTGTTAGTGAAGGAAAGGGAAATCAGCTCATGAAACATCTGCTTACATCCTGTTAAATTCAATTATAAATCCACAAAGACCAGCAGGTCAGCTGATCACAGTCTGAACACAAAGAAAATCTGAGTTCACATTAGAAATGATTGTTAGCTGTGACTCTTTTCCCCACGTGGAGCCACTACAGCCGCTCCCAGCTGTTTAGATGAAGAGGAAAACTTACCATTTACAACGACGCCATTATTGAGGCAACTGAAGAAGTCACTCTTGTGTCCTACATAACCGAATTTAGATTTGAACATTTGTATTATCATGTATAATATTATTTTATTATTATTATATTAATACAGCGCAGGGTTCAGTTGCTTTTGCATAAACATCCATGCTAGAACTGTCCTTAGGAGCTACTTTTTACTTTCTTGCTTTGAGAACATTTCAGAGCTTTTTCACCTTTACTTGAGTAAAGAAGGAGATTCAGTACTTCAGCTTTTACTAGAGTGTTTTTTAAACACAAGTATCTGTATTTCTACTTAAGTAAAGAATGGAACAGCCTTGGTACACCTGAGGCATCCCAAACACATCCAGGACTGGCTCACTGACTGGTTCTGACCTGGTTCTGCAAGCGAATGCAGCAGGAGAAGGGAACTCCACAGGCCTCCAGACTCGGGTTGGTGTCCGAACACTCAAAGTAGGCGTTACGGGACCAGTTTTTATAGCTTTCAACTCCACAGCACTGGAACTGCAATCACAGTGAAGCAGAAGCACAGTCATCACAACAGTAAAAAAGAAAGAACAAAAAAGATTACTGACTCTTAAAACTCGTCTCCACCTTCTTCTGGATGAAGTCAATGGCGTTCTCCAGGTCTTGGTCCTCCCTGTATCGTTCAATTGCCTTCATCATGAGCCTCTCAGTTCTCTCCATCACCTGAAAAACAAGAGAACTGTCACGTTGGTTTGTTTACTGCTTCGGTTTAGTACGATTTCTCGACGTCTTGTTACCGTATCAGTGAAAAAGTATCCCACGAATGCAGCTGCGATCTGCAAGAGTAAAATGGCCACCAGGAGTCCCACAAACTGCAGGACAAATAGGAGCTGATTAGAACAGACGGCCAGAGTCAGAACAAGATAAAAACCAGCACACTGACATACCATCTTCAGCAAGCAGATGGTGTTACGCAGCGCCCCGAAACATCCGAGGAACGTGATGAGGAACATCACAGAGCCGACGACGATCAACAGTAGAGCGGGATCAACCGTCAGGGTGTCAACCACATCTATACACACACATACACACACAGTATATGTTTGCACTTCTATGTTTGTGGATATAATGGATTTCCAGGACCCTTATCCTGACTTAAAGATGATCATAACACGGACCCGAAACCCAAGTCCTTGAAAAATCTCTTTTAAGGTCTTTCCAAAAGTGAAGACATGGCTAAATGTCCTCGCTTACCTATTGTTAGCAGAACTTACCCCGACTTAAACCTGATTCCAAAATGGACCCTGGAACCCAAAAGGTCATTTTGGGAATCCTGGAAAAGTCCTTCACAAAGTCTGCCTCAGTGCTTTGACCGGGTCTAAATCCCAGTTGTTTTCCAGAGGTTCGTGAACGAGCCAACATTCACCTCAACATCAGTGATAACACAAGAGCGAGTAAACGTTGAAACATGTCTGAATAACTTTGTGGCTCATCCTCAGGAATGTGATCAACAAGCCTTGTTTTGATTACCCGACATACATACAGTCGTTATTCCAGGACCACCGACTTGGAGACTTTCACAATCCATAAAACAAATCTTTGCTTAATTAGTTTGAATCTTCACAAAGTGACTGTGTGGACAGATTTTATAACCCTGGCATCAGTAATTAATATTTTACATATCAAGAGACTGGTAGGGTCTGTACTCGTTACACTCTCACACTGTTTCCATGACAACTTGATCAACTTCCTCCCACAGTCCAAAACATGGAAGGTGATTCGAAATTGGCCACATGTATGAATCTGAGTGTGAATGGTTGTCAGACTCTGTGTTGTACCTGCAGTAGACTGGCAACCTGTCCAGGTCGTAGCCTGGTTCCACCCACCCTATGACTCATCTAGAGATAGCTACCAGATATCTATATGTGAGAATTAGACAAAACAAAGCTGAGACAAACCTTCATACAATCTTGACTGTGCACAATAAAGATAACATTCAGACAAAATGCAGAGAAATGAGGCTTAAATTCCTTTCATTTTTTAATAATGCCAGGAAAAAATCAATAATTCAAAGTGGACTAAACTAACCCACCTTTCTCTCTGGCGATCTTAGCATAGATCCCCACTGCTGTAAGTATGGCACTCACAACCTGCAAAGTGGCAGAGAAACGCAGATTTCATTAAAACAGAGGAACAGCTGTAACTAGCTCTACTGTCACTGGAATTAACATCATTTTCATTTCTGTGACTGTGGCTTAGCCTGGATGAGACGAAGCCCACTTGGACATGACGACATGAACACCTAGATTTGCATCCTGATTGGGTCTTATCAGTCCCACAGATTAGACCAGAGCAGTTCAACTGACATATTGTTTTCACATTGTTGTGGCTTCTGCTGGCGATGGATGTCACACTCGCAGTGCCTCCCGAGTATGCCACCATGTTTACTTTGAAACAGGCCCCAGTCCAAAGTTTCCCCTGCTTTACGTTCCATCTCACTATCGGTCCAAGAAGACACATTTCTGCTCTTACTTTCTGCTATTGTTCTTCCTCTGCAGTATTTTCTATTGCTTCCTGTTTACCAGCACATACATGCCGTTTTGTGTATGGTGAGAATATAAATGGAGATTATCTCTGAAACTGTTCTAAAAATACTTGACAGAACAGAGATGGTTTTATTGGAAAACATCGTCTTAAATATAAAGTGTATCAGTGTGGTTGTTATCCTGGCCCTTCACACAGCCCCTCACTTCATCCTCTCTGTGAAACAACCCGTTTTGGCCTCCTCTTTCTTTAAATGCCTCCCTAAGAGCCCACTTTCATTTTGATTGGCCAGCTTCTGGAAGCCTGCCCGGGAGCAAGCTACAGCTTCTAGGGCTGAAAAACGAAGCCATTGTGGAAGCATCAAAACCTGCAGTTCCTCTAAAGGCCACTTGGATAACTGTGAAAAAAAAATTTAATCTTATAATAAAGTTTGCACTGTTAAGATGTGGCTTCTTTAGCTGACAGCTAAATACTAACAGTGTTCAGTTGTGATAACAGACCAGGAAGTGTGTGCTCCGGTTTTGTTGAGTGAAGTTCTACTATTTGTATGTCATTTAGCACTGAGTAGCAGATATCTGCTAGCATGCTGGCAATGTCCATCTCTACGCCTGACATATGAAAAATAACTGGTTATTTTTACAGAGTACCTCCTTTGTTACTTTCTGTACACGCCATCTTTCTGGCCTTCATGGGAAAGAAGCCCTCCCCTGCTAGAGATTATTGATGATTGAAATCCGCATCATTTAAAGGCACAGCATAGATTTGTATTGCTATGCAGATGATACCCAGTTTCTATTCATGAAGCCAGATGACAAACACCAGCTAGTTAAACTACAGTAATTTCCCTGCTGGGTGAACCTCCAACTCTGAGGTCATGGTCCTCACCCAGAAAAGGGAGAAGAAATCACGGATACAAGCAGCGGAAATGAGCGTCCTCTAAAGGGTGGCTGGCCTTTCCATTACAGGAAGGATGAGGAGCTTAGCCATCTGGGAGCTGCCACTCTGGCCCTAAAACTCTTAGAATCCAGATACTTACTTTAGGTGGCATTGATTTGGCTTCCAGTAATGTTGGATTTGTTAAATATTTGCACATTAAACAGTGTAGGACTGCTTTCTTGCATTTCCAAAATATCTTTAAAGATGGAAACATCCTGTCTCAGAGTGGCGCTGAAAAAGTAGCTGATGGATTTATTACTTCTAGGTTGGACAATTGTTGTAGTTTATTATTATCAAGCTGCCCTAAAAACTCGCTGATCCAAACTGCTGCAGTAAGGGTACTAACAGAGAGAGAGAGCATGTTTCTCTGATACTGGCTTTTCTTCACTGTTAAATCCAACATATCTAAATAAAATCAGAAGGATAAATGAGTTAATATTAAATATTAAAATGCTGTTTGTAGCTCATCTTCTTCCTCTGTTATGGTGCAACTGAGGCATTTAGTCACTATTATGCAACAGGCTTGTTACTATCACGCACTAATGAAAGTATGATGCTACATTTTTTTAAACAATAAATTGCTTAAAATGGGAGAGACTCACCCAAAAGAAGTAGCAGAAGATGAATAAGGTGTACTTAACGCCTCGGTATCCTCTCATGTCCTCTCAGCAGTGCTGTTGTTCTGTCAGACTGTCGGAGGCTTGTTATCCACTGAGACTAAAGCAGGACATGTGTCGGCCTGCTGAGGCATTCCTGCTGCTGAGGGAGGAGACATCTGTCACTTTCTAATCTCATCCACTGTGTCTCACCTTTTTGGAGACAGCCCCTTCTGTTTATGATTTGATGTCTCCAAATAATCTTTAACTTTTGTGAATTCAGTGAACTTCTAGAATCACAGCTTTGCGATTTCAAAGAAAGAAACATAGCAGGAGAGCTAGCTCATATCATCCGTCTGTGTCACGCTGGTTTCCCTGTGGAAACAAATTAGTTAAAATAACTTTTCTCCACTCACTTCATTCATTGTGTGTTCTGTTACAACTGGCTCATGAGATGCAAAATAAAATCAAGAGTTCACGTTTTTTATTTTATTTTGTGTTTTGGAAACATGGGGTTTATTTGTTCACGGTTTTTATGGGCAGCTGAGGGTATGATCAGGATGCTGACTCAAAGTAGAGCTGGGACTAATCCATATCAAAAGAAGCAGCTAGAAGGCCCCCTGCACGCCTGCTAGGTGAGGTGTTTTGGGCACACAGCTGCAGACTCAGGACACAGGCTGAAGAGATTATGTAATAGTAAATGGACTTTTTCTGTGCTTTTTTGGGGGGGTTAGGATACTTTGACCAGAGCAGCCAGGGTTTGAACCACCTACAAGCCGAGATGAGAACCCACATCAGTGAGAAGGCCACGGGACACATGTGGGAAAAGATTTACCCTCAGTAGTAACTTGTCCTCATGATAACTCCCACATACAGTCATATTGAATTCAATTCAATTTTATTTATATAGCGCCAAATCACAACAATATTGCAGACACATATGTAAGAAAACATTATCTGAAGTTAATTTTAAAAAGATGTATTAATACATTTTACAAGATCTGGGTCTCATCTGTGTCACACTACACATGCGTGTCATGTGTGTCACAAATGATCATTCTTAGGAATACCATGGATTTTTATTTTAAAAGGTACCTATTGTAAATTAATGTATTTAAAATAGTTTCAAACCAAATTCACTAAAGCGATGAACAAATTTCAAACAAATCACTGCTACAGTTTCATGTTCAAAACATGAAGTTGTGGGGCTGAAATGCGCTTTGTGTAATGCCCGTTTAGACCACAAGGTGGTGCAGTGACTCAGTAACCTTGAACCAGGCAAGTCAACAAAACAAACACTTAAATGAGACCTTTTATGTTGCTATTACCTGGCATCATAAAAGGCACAGACCGCTTAGGAAAACCATGTGCTGAGGTGTGAGTGCTCTAATATTTAACATTTATGGTTCAGTACCCGCTGAGAGGTTTGTGCCATTTTTCTTGTTTGAGTTATTAATAGAATTTGATTTTTACTACAGTTATGCAGCAGCTGGAACCTGGCAGGGCCTGGTGACTGCAATAAAATAAAAACGGCACAGAAAAAACTACTTTGTGAACGCGCTGTTTCCTACAAACACCGGGGTGAACGGTGCCGTCAAGCTGTGGCCCAATAATGCAAATTTCGTGCTGTACGCGGGTTTTAATGCAAATTTGGTGGATCCTGTGAAGCCTGTTAGCGCCATTATTGATTTATTTATTCATTCATTTAATAATTATTATTTATTTCCCGGTCTCGAGTACAGTTTTGGTATTTGGGACGTCACAGCCTTCGAAAGAAACAAAATACAACATTTTCCCGTTTCACAGTAAAGTCTTTATAGAGATGTCCAGCAATGAATCTACTGAAGTCTTTCCAAAATGTTCCAGTGTATGAACAGATCCAGAGGTGCTGCACAGTCTCAGGATGGCTTCCACAAAATCCAGTTCACATTTATGTCCCTTTTGAACTTCGTCATGTAATGATTAGCAGGATAAAATTCATGCAGTATTTTAAATGAGACTTCCTTCACTTTATTCGTTACCAGATACTTGTTAGGAATTGTCCATACTCTTTTCCAGTTAATGTCACTGACAAAGAAATTCCAATAAGAGACCACATGTGGGAAAGTTAGAGATTCTGTCTGGAACAAAGCACGGATATTCTTATTACTTTTACTGTGGTTTGTTAGACAGATTCTTCCTATGTGTGAATCTAAAGGGTTGGGGAGAGAAACAGATGATATGCAAGGTTGAACACTCCAATGGACCAATCAGCATGCATTAGAAGAAGATTGACGTTTTAATGGCCCAAATCTGCTTCCGTGTAGGAAAACTAAAGAATACGAGTCTTGTGTTATTTACCTTTTCGTCGACTACTGTTATTGTATGTGTGTAAGGTGTCTTAAAGCAAGAAAACAATTATAATTTTCGCTGTTTAGCGCCATTAAGTTTACCTCCCGAGCGCCCTCTGCTGTGCCAACGGCTGAACTGCCGTAAGTAATAGCGGGGCGGCTCTTGGTCCACCATAAAAAAAAACTACAGTGGTTTAGAAACAGTGACCGACAAATATAAAAATGACGTGTCGCTCAAAACTTCCTGTTTGGGGAAGTCGTGGTGACTTCAAAGAAACCCGCTGCTACGAAAGTTTTCGGAGACTTTTCCAAATGTCCCTAAATGATCCACATATGACTGAGCTGTCAGTGGAAACCAGGAAATTAAAGCTTTTCCTGAGTCCCTCCTCCTCTGTCTCATGTAGTAGCTTGTTTGCTTAAAGATCAGCGCACAGCGGATTAAAACCGCATCGATCACTCGAAACAGATCTACCGGATCAATAACTCGGTGAGTGACTGAGCGACATGGATGCGAGCTGCCGGGACTGGATGTCAGCCTTGCCTGAAGAGCTGTGGGACGTTCCTCTCACACACCTGGCCATTCCAGGTACATTCGCACATTTAGGATTCCTCGTGAATTTATAGACGCACAGCGCAGCCAACAGTCGTGTAATTGTCGTATTTCTGTGTTTAAATATGTTGACAGTCACCTGAAGTTTTAAGGCGCTTTAAACACAAAAATATCAAAAGCATCAGTGTTACAATTTTCTACCAATGGAAAATCACTAAATACGTTTACTTAATATTGAAGTAATACCTGGTAATACTTTATGTCAGTACTATTTATTCTACTTTACATGTGTACTTCAACACTAGACTTTTCCTTCCACTAACGTATTTCACAACTACTTTATATTTTTATTATTTATATGCAGTGTAAGAAATGTGTTATCTCTGTGGTTTAAAACTCTGCATATTCACAGACAGATTTTTTTTTTGGCTGTGTGCAAACCAGACCACATTTCCCCTGTTTTGGCTACTTCACACTGGCTGCAGCGCGTCATAGGTTTCATTGTTTGTTTTTAAGTCACTGGATGGGTTAGCCCTGCCTCACCTTTCTGGTTTTTAAACTATGCACACTCCCAAAAGATCATTGCTGTCAGCTGGCTGGATGCTTCTGGCCTTTACTGAGAAACAGATTAAGGTGTAGAGGACATCTGTTGTAGCGACACTGAACAGTTGACCTCACCAACCACCACCACCGACATCTTCAAACCCTGTTTGAAAAATCATTTTCATGTGAAGCTGAGCCGTTTTGCTTGTGTTGTTTGTTATTCTTTTAGTTTTACAAAACTGAAAGAATGGACTCGATGTGTGAAGTTAGACCTGGTCACCCTGACCTTTGGGGCTCCCCTCTCACTGGGAACATTGTTTTTTGTTTTAATTACATTTCTCTGATATTATTTTGATATTTTCACTCACAAATACAACATTTACATACATATTTTACTCTGGTATTGTTACTTTCACTGAAGTAAATGATCTTCTTTTACCACTGGACAACAATTCAGACTGGGATTGTTACAGTTACACAAAACAGTCATGATCACACACAGACACAGTAAACAACAAAGTCAACATTTATCAGATAAACAAGCAAGTAAGAATTTTTTTGAAGCAACTTGCGCCACAAACCAGTTTCTTTACTTTTAAAATGTGTTCCTGTAGGAAGCCACGATGCCATGAGTTACTGCCTGGACATAAACTCCCCGTTGGTCAGGGCTGAGTCGGACTTTTTCCGGCTCCTGGATGGAGTTTTTAGCTGCTTCACAAGGCCGGCCATTTTTAGATGGGCCACCACACAGGTAGGCACTGAAAATACAACCACTGCGCTGTCACTATGTCGGCAAAGGTGTGAGGACAACTGAGAAGTCAGTGCCATGGGTGCTGAGACGAGACGGTCCCAAGTTTAAACAGGTTGTTTGGTCTTCTTAATATACTTATTTAAAAAAGTTGTTGGCTGCAGACAGAAAGACTGTAAGTTGATGATAGAAAGCAAAAATGAGAAGAAATACATTTAAACACTCCACATGTGAGTAGTCATGTGATCCAGTGTTGCTGTACAAATATTGATTGTAGTACAAAATGCTGTTTATATGCCAAAAAAGTTCTTAACTAGTCAGTGTGCTTTACAAATGTATTTACAGACCAGGGCTCAGGAGCCAAGGTCTAAAAAAGCTAATCAAGAAAACAGAAAAAGTGCAGCGATACTGTTTTTCACACTTACTGCTGCTGTAGGAAATAAAAGGCCACGTGCCTGCCAGGTGCGAGCTAATCAAATGAACTTTATCAACTGAGCATCAGCATGCGTGACTATCTCTGTAAAAGCAGAAGTTGTGACAGTTTCCTGGCCTGGAACATGCAGGTGTGTGTTGACAAGTGTTGACAGATTATTCCCACGTTAAAAACATGCAAAACAGCTGCCAACAGCTGGACATCCCTTCAAATTTCCGTCAGTGTCAAACCCTGCAATGTTCAGAGAAACGACAGAAAGCCCAAGAGCTGCATCTCACACTCAACAGGCCTCAGTTAGCATGTTAATCGTTAAAGTTCAGGATAACAAATTAGAAAAAGGCTGAAGGCTGTTTGGGAGGAGAAACCTTCTCTCTTATAAGAACATGGCAAAGCTGCATCTGAACAATCCACAAGATTTCTGGATCAGCGTCCTTAGGAGACCAAAGCGGAGATATTTGGTCATCATGCCAACTGTCAGGCACGGTGCTGGACATCTAGAGAAAAAGAACTATTGATTAAAAATATATCATTTGTATCTAAACGCAAATGATAAATCGTTTAAACTGGTTATGATGTAGAAAATGAGTGTTAAATAAAGTACTTTGCATGTGGTTGAAACGGGTAAGCTGGATGGAACCATGTAGAGTAAACCGAAATTAGTCAGTCGAAAAAATGTTTGAAATGAATGCACGCAAAAATGGGAGGTGGTGTTGATGACGAGGTCATTGAATCCAGGACTGGTTTCAGTGACGCCTCCATCAGGAAATCATGTTGACCTCTTTCCTCTCAGGATAAAACCATTGAAGAACAGCTTTCAATGGGGATTCGGTACTTTGACCTTCGTGTTGCACACAAACCAAACGACTCGTCCAGCGACTTGTACTTCACACACGTCATATACACTCATGTGACCGTACTGGTGAGTTTAGCACTTTCACCTGACAGTTAGTGTTATTAGAAAAAACAAATCACTACTGCACAATTTTTTTCAAAGTTCAAGGTTCTGCTGCACCTGAATAGATCTCATTTCTATTGGATTGTATTATTTTGAGATGCAACAGAAAGTCTTTTAAACAATATTAGCATTTACCAGCTGGTACAGATTTTATCAGTTTTTGCTGGAGTTCTTTGTATGTCAGTTTATTTAGAGGTGGAGATTTCTACAAAGAGCTTAAAGGGTTCGGTTTATTTTTAAAAGCGTAAGTCTGGCTCCTCTGGTAGTTACAGTGAGTATCCTATTTAACAGGAAACACTTGAGTCTGTTGCTGCTTGGCTCGAGGCTCACCCGAAGGAGATCGTTATCCTCGCTTGCAGCCATTTTGAAGGAATGGATGACAAATGCCACGAATCGTTCATTTGGTCCCTGAAGAAACTGTTTGGCTCTAAGCTGTGTCCCCAGAAGGTGAGCTTGTCTCTCTGCACAGGTGATTTATGGTACAAAAAATGTCTGGTGCACCGGGACTTAAGAGTGGCCCGCTGGTCCTCCACAGGAATCGGCGCTGACCTTGCGGAGTCTGTGGGCGTCGGGTTACCAGGTCATCCTCTCCTATGAATGCCAGCTTGCAGTGAGACATCAGGAGCTGTGGCCTCCCGTCCCTTACTGGTGGGCCAACCAGCGCAGAGCACATGGAGTCATGACTTACTTGGACTGGCACAAAGACCTGGGACGTCCAGGTGAGTTTGGACTGTAGAGATTAGATATGTATGCGCGTCAGTGGCTAAAAACTCCGTTTTCTCTCCTCAGAGGGCTTCTTTGTGTCCGGCCTGAACCTGACAGCTGACAGATATTACATCACCAAGAACCAGAAGGAATCCCTGCGGACGCTCACCTACAGCAACTGGGAGTATTTGAGGACATGGCTTGAGGAACAGAGTCCCGGATCAGACGCCGGGAGCCTCAACATCATCGCGGGAGACTTTGTGGGTTCACTGCCGCTCTGCTCTGCCGTGATTGCACTGAACCAAAAACTTTGCCGGAAGAACTCCAGACGGATGAAAAAGCATTATTAGCCACACCAAACCTCATTTCCTGTGTTCCTCGGTGTCTCACAGTTTACGTGAATTTTTGTCTCCACTAAGACTTGAAAGAACTGTAACTTCTGTCTGCCTCAACATCAACTCATGAGGGCATTTTATGCTTATTACAACCTTTTTATTCCTATACTCGACTAGAGTGGCTTCGTGAAACCCTCAGTTTACCATAAAAACAAGCTGTTTTAGCCCCTCCCCCTTTAGCCAACTTTCTTCGGACTTGCTGCCAGTCGCAAGCAGAAGGTTTTCACAGCAGGTGTGTGTAGAAAGAGATGAAACTCTGAAACTGAGCATTTAGAGCCATCTGAAGTTTGCCTTTTATCTCTCGTGGGTCATTTGTGCATCTGAATCTTTGTGCAATCTGAGTTTTTACAAGAAAACATTGTAACAGATTTGTATCATTATATATTTTAACATACTGTACAGTAAAAGCAGTCTTTAACTGAGGTACAGTCCATTTTTACTTCTGCTATCTCGCCCTTCCTCCCCTCTCATCTGCTTCCAAACAGCTTCTTGTAGCGCCCATGAGCAGCGGTGCTGATGATGACCTTGACAACGGCCGAACCTTCGTCTGCATCCACCTGCACGTCCTGAACGGTGGCCTCTTTGTACAGCCAGCTGTGGAAAAGCATACACATGTTACCACACGTGCTCCATTGATCCAAATGATACGCTGACACAGACAATCCCACCTTAGCTGAGGAGAGCTCAGGTTAACTTTGAGATCTAAAATTTGTTTCCCCGTAGCCTTTAAGATCTCCTCCTCCACTGCTTCCTTCAGCTGTTCCAAGCCCCTCCCCTCCAGGGCTGATATAGGCAGAGCAGCGAGCTCTGCAGACTCGTAACTGAGAGACAACCATAACAAAACAGGTCAGAAATATGATGTCAGCCATAATACCAATAATAACGTAGTACATTATAAGCAGGTCCTGATGGAAGTTACTGTATATATGTGCTGATGACAGTGGTAGGTGAGCTGGTTTTTGCCCTTACTTGGTGAGGAGATCAGTTTTATTGTGGACCTCTATCATGGAGTTCATCAGCCTGTCGGGCATTTGCAGGTTCTTCAGGACATTCAGCACGTTCACCTTCTGACTCGCTGTCTCTGGATGGCTGATGTCTCTAACATGAATCAGAAGATCCTGAAATGATGAGAAACACAACCACAGTCTCCCGTTTTAAAATGTGCAACTTTACAGCAGTTAGAAGACTGTCAGGAGTTTTCCTGTAATGCAACTCAGGTCAGAATAAATGACACTCAGACAGGTTTGCAGGTTTAACGTGCACACGGGTGAGAGCTCAAACGGAGACTCACACTCCGCAGCAGTTGCCACCCTTTATTTATACTCAAGCATGTTTGCGTCACAGTCACATGCAAGAAGAGATAACATATAACGATCACAGACCCATGAGTGGAAGAGATAACATACAAAGGTAGAGACTTTATGCTGAGCTTTGCACAGTGTAACTTCTCTAGTACAAAGAGCAAACACATCTAGAGAACCTCAAATGAAATGTACTTCTATACATAAACATAATAAAATCTTTCAACAAAGACGTTAAAAGTCGGCTTGGCCCCTACAGTTTTTATTCAGGGGTGAATTTAAATTTAATTAAAGCTTACGATGGTGTGGCTGCTTCGACTGCCACGAACAGTTAACCAAAGTCACACAAGCGCACCAAACCTGGACAACAGACAAGTGGAAACACATGGCTTGATGTCGGCCGCGACATTCAGAGGTTAGGGACAGAATTTGGTACGAACAAAATGAAAGCAGCATCCTTTCCTGTATCAACAGCCCGAACTGTTTCATTTTTTATTGTTTACGCCAAGTTTAGATTTTTATGTTGGATCGCTAAAATGTTTTTCACACCTCGTTTTAGTTCTTAGTTTTACTCCTGCAGCGAGTGTGTGATAAACCTCGGTTTGCTACGTACCGAATGCTTAATATCTTCCAGGGTGGCAGCGAATGAATCGATGAGCTGGTGGGGCAGCTGGGACAGGAAGCCGATGGTGTCCACATACAGAACGGTCATGTGACTCGGCAGCTGGCCAGCATGGACGGTAACGTCCAGTGTGGCAAAAAGCTGGTTTCTGGGCTGGAGGCCGGTGTCCCCCGTCAGAGCTTTGATCAAAGTCGTTTTTCCTGGACAGATGAAATCAGAAGAAACGTGTCACTGTTGTGGATGCTGTAACATTTAACACTTTATATGAAAACAATCTGCTTTTTTACTGGTCTTCTACGTTTCCAGCCTCTCACCACAGTTGGTATATCCCAACACTGAGACGACGGGGAACTCCCTGTGTCTGCGCTGAGATCGCAGGAGGTGCCTCTTTTTCCGAAGTCTTTCCAGCGCCAAGCGGATCTTTATCTCCCGCTCTTTCAACAGCCTCTGCTGGATCTCGTACAGCGTCTCTCCTGAAAGGACCAGAGACTTTATATCATCATTTCCCAGCAGTACGGCTTTCTGCTCATCACTGATACAAATATCTGGCCGGGAAACACAGCCACCGTAGGAGCGCCTAATGCTCACTTCCTATTTTGCAAATAGACTGTATATAAAAGATGGACTTAGCCACCATGACGTTACAAAGTGGTCGATAAGATTGATTGTAAAGCCAATTGTGTTTGAAGCTGAAGCTCAAACCAGACCTGACGCCCCCTGCTGGCTGTTAGAAAGACTGCAAATTATGGGAATAAGATGCATGCCTCAATAATGGCACGAACATATAACTGTATCAGATCCAAATTGAAGAAAACTGATCATATATTATTAAAATTGTCCTGGCATGGTTTGTGAAGCAGAAGGTAGCTCCATGGTGTAGTGGTTACCACCTTACATGTGACAGCTCCTCGGTCTGGGAGCAGATGCACAGCCAGCCTCAGGGGTATAAAATTTAGATTTAGATTAAAAAGCTATTAGAGTTTATTATACTATTAGAGATTAGAGTTATTTTAATTAACTGGAAACAATATAAAATAAGTTATTTCAATGTGGGTAATTGGTGTAAGGGCTTTATGGATTCAGAACCAGATATTATGTCCATGATTTATATACAGTATTGGTAACAACCAATCAAAAAGCGACATCTATACACACAGGTAGACTCGTTTCCACTGTGGATGCTGCATCACCTGATCCGCCAATGTATCTCGATCCTCCGCCCTGTTGATCCAAGTTTGCCATTTCATTTTTCAGCCGTGATCTGCCATTAACGTACCAAATGTGACTTAACACTGATAGGAAGGCATCATCATAACAGACTGAAACATTTTACAAGCCACCCACAGGTAGCAGTGTAAGGTACCTTAACAGAGGGATCTCTGCCAGTGAGATCTGAAGCTTGGCTTCTTTGGTTCTGGCGTTGCAGCGGAAAATGTGGAGGACTACTGAGTATCTGTCAAACACTTTGACCCCCCAGACTTCCTCAAAGTCCCTCTAAACAGAAATGAGTAAGAAAAATAAAGAAGAAGAAAAAGAATCATCAACAAAAGAAACCTTTCATCCAACACAGCCAGAGTTTTCAGACATGCTCACCTCAGACAAAGGAGTCAGACGCTCAACATTGACGAACACAGCAGTGATTCCTGCTGTTTGCCTGATCCTCTCTGCAGGGAAACAGCAGGTAATTCACATGTAAGCAGCACTTGGTCTAGACCTTCTGATTCACCGGAGTGGATCATACCTGTGAGAGTCTGGAAGTTCCCTTTCCCAAATATCCTCTTCTTCTCTGGAGTCTTGGTGGAGAGGATCATCTTGTCCACCACAGTCCAGTTCTCCAAGGTGTTCACAAGCCCCTCAGCCTCGGCCATCATCAGCTCAGCTGCAAATGTAACGGTGCAAACTTGTGATAATCTCCACTGGTGTATCTTTGTTCTTGGAGAGCAATCATAGCTCAGGATAATTGCCTTAAAACTGCTCTCACTGCAGCCTGCCAGACTTTCTTCTTCTTGGCTGCCTCTCACAAACAGAAGCTTTAAACAGCACATGGGTGGAGCTCTAGCAGTGTTTAATATGACACCTACATTAGTCAGAAAATAAGGAAAAACATACATTTAAATCTACTTTTTCCATCTGGCTCATCTGAGCATGTGTGTGCTGTTACCTGTAGTCAGATGCTGTTTCCTGCTTCCCCACTTCACATCTGGGTGGACGATGAACACCCTGTGCTGTTCCTCTCCGATGCCTGCAGGAATCTGCTGCTGGAACAGCTCCTCCACCTCGCTGTCCTCCAAGAAATCTTCATCCTCGCCCTCCTCATGAAACCCGTTGCTGCTGCCGAGGTCATCTGTGCTCTTCGGCCTGAACGCGGAGAGCCCAAATGCCCTGGTCTGCAGGCTAGTTGCCCCTCTCTGCCGCTGACAGGTGTTGACTGCATGTGCGTGATCAGGTGTATGCAGCAGTCTGCAGGTGGCTCGTGCCCCTACCTGACAGCTCCTCGTGCAGGATCGCTGCAGGACGGGCATCCACGAGCTAATCCTCCTCAGGGCTGTCAGGAAGCTCATCAAACCCTGAAGTTCACACAACGTGGATCACCGCAGGTCACACACGCGCGCTGCTGACGTCGTTCTTCTACAGGCTCACCTGTAGAGATCACACTTCCTGTTTGGTTTAGAAAACATAATTTATCTCAATAAATATACAAAAAGTTGGACTATGACTGATTATGAGCGAAAGCACACCAGGATCAGCCCGTGAGTAGCTGTGTTTTGAGTTTCGTGGGGCTTTTGGGTTTTTTGGTCCCCGCGTTTTGCCTTCCAGTTAGCATTTCCTCCATGAGTTCGCACTAAACGACAAATTTACCGTCAGTAAAGGATTTTAAGCTAAACAGAGACACCTGAATGGGATAAAACCTCATTTACATTTAAGATTATTCGCTTGAAAAATAGCGCAATAAGATTTTTTTTGATCCAGTCTGGAAGAAAACGTTTCCTGGAAGACTAAACCCGGGGATGTGAGTATGACTTACCAGTATTTCCTGTTTGCGTCATTTCCTCTGTAGTTATGTTTCCACAATTTTCTAAAACACAGCTGATTGTCAAAATAAGAGTTTAAGGTTATTTAAAAACACAGTTTTAATATTTATATTCAGTGTTTTTAGGTATGCTGATTTCACTCACAATATTGTGATTTATTCTGCCCCCTAAAACGTTACTGCGCAACATCGATTTAACTTTCACTTAGTTTGAGTTCATATATATATATGTGAGACCTGGGAGCTTGAGGGTCCTGAGCAGTATGTTCGCTGTTCCTAGGACTGCGCTCTTCTGGACAGAGATCTCCGATGTTGTTCCCAGGATCTGCTGGAGCGAATGGAGTTCCCATTCGCCTGCGGGATCCCCAAGTACTTGTAACTGTCCTCTATGTCTGCAATGTTGCCTTCTGGTAGTTCAATCCCCTCAGTTCTGACTACCTTCCCTCTCTTTGTTACCATCCGACTACACTTCTCCAGTCCGAACGACATTCCAATGTCATTGCTGTATAGCCTGGTAGTGTGGATCAGTGAATCGATGTCTCGTTCACTCTTGGCATACAGCTTGATGTCATCCATGTACAGGAGGTGGCTGACAACTGCTCCGTTCCGTAGTCGGTATCCGTAGCCAGTCTTGTTAATGATCTCACTGAGGGGGTTCAGGCCTATGCAGAACAGCAGTGGGGACAGAGCATCTCCTTGGTAGATCCCGCACTTGATGGTGACTTGTGCTATGGGCTTGGAGTTGGCCTCCAGTGTTGCCACATCCCCATTGAGTTCCTGATGAAGGCTCTTAGGGTCCTGTTGATCTTATATAGTTCTAGGCATTCCAGTATCCAGCTGTGGAGCATTGAGTCATGGGCCTTCTTGTAATCAATCCAGGCAGTGCACAGGTTGGTCAGTCTGGTCTTGCAGTCTCGGCTGACTGCTTGGTCTGCCAGTAGCTGGTGTTTTGCGCCTCGGGTATTTTTGCCCATCCCTTTCTGTGTCCCGCTCATGTATTGACCCATGTGCCTGTTCATCTTAGCCGATATGATGCCTGACAGGAGCTTCCATGTAGTACTGAGGCAGGTTATTGGTCGGTAGTTGGAGGGGACCGGTCCCTTCTTGGGGTCCTTGGGGATCAGGACCGTCCGGCCTTCAGTTAGCCATTCCGGGTGTCTCTCGTTAACTAGCAGCTGATTCATTTATGCTGCCAGGCGCTCGTGGAGTGCAGTCAGCTTCTTTAGCCAGTAGGCGTGAACCATGTCGGGCCCTGGTGCTGTCCAACTCTTCATACTGGAGACCCTTTCTTGGATATCTGCCACTGTGATGGTTACTGGACCCTGTTTGGGGAGGTCATTATGGTCTGCCCTCAGATCCACTAGCCACTGAGCATTGCCGTTATGGGTTGCGTCCTTCTCCCATATGCTCTTCCAGTATTGTTCTGCCTCCAGCCTTGGTGGTGCTGTTCTCATATTGTTCCCTTGCCACTGAGAGTACACCTTTGCTGGTTCTGTGGAGAACAGCTGGTTTATTCTCCTGCCTTCTATCTCTCTGGTGTACCTCCTCAAGCGGCTGGCCAAGGCTGTGAGTCATTGCTTGGCAGTTTCCAAGGAATCAGGTATGGACAGCTTCCTGTATTTCTTAGGCACCTTCCTCATCGCGCCTTTCTGCAACTCCGATAGTTGGCTAACCTCCCTCCGTGCTACATTGATCTCAGCCTTGGAGGGTACTGCTCCTTGTGGCTGTTCAACTTGTAGCCAAGCATCTCACTGATCCCTGCTGCCGTATTGTAGTTACCTTCATGAGATATATCTAATATATATATATATCTCTATATATATATATATATATATCTCTATATATATATATATATATATATCTCTATCTATCTATCTATCTCATGAAGGTAGCTTCATTTTCATTTTATTTCAGATTTCATCCTATACTGCTGTATATATTTGTATATGTTTATAGTATGCACAGTATAAATGATTCTTGCACAATAACAACTGAAGAAAACTGTATTAATAAAATAATAAACTGAAAGATCAAATTGGGTATATGAAAGTGAGATAATAACAATAATGCTTCACTCAGAATGTACATTTCATTTGTTGATGTTTTTAAAGTTTTGTTTCTCTAATTGCATTTAATTTGAAATACTTTCACTGCACTATGAGATTTTTAAAATAAAATATGAAATCATGTATTTTCCCAATAAAATCACAAAGCTTCTAAAAACACAGCAGCAGTTATATACTGTCGTTTACAGATTAAAGTGACAGACGGTATGTTAGAACAAACAGCAGGCTTTACACTTTCATTTAGGCAAAATGGTGTTACCAGGATTTTTTGTTTTGCAATGGAGTTGAAGTGAAGTGTAAAAATAAATAAAGTGTAGAAAATTGGTTCAGAAAAATTGCCGGGCTCATTTAAAACCCATTTGCCTTAATTATGGATATTTTACATGAAAAATTATGTTGCACAAATATTTTATACTGATTATCTGTTTTAAGTGATAAAACAAGTATTTACCCAGATAGCAAGGAAACATTGAAACAATGTTGAGTCAATATCAGGCTGTGTCATTGAACCAACGTTGAAGTGTGACGTTGACCTAACGTCACTCTTGCACCCTTTTTTAATGTTGAAACGTCAGGTTTTGATGTTGAATCAATGTTGAAACCTGACGTTGATTCAACGTTATATTTTCTAATACTGCTGACATTGAAACAATGTCAGATTCTGATATTGAAACACTGTTGAGCTATGGTGTTGATTTTCCGCCTCTTTCGCACAGTTGCTTTTTATTAAAACAGTTAAATCATGACTGGAAATCTACCTTTCTTTATAGGTATTTTAACCAATACTAAACTACTGCATGTTTCCATCAATACTTCAACCACCTAAACACATAATTGTACTTATTCCTTAAATTGGACACCCTTTATAAAAAAAAACCCAAATGTCTCACAATGTATCATGTCAATATTAATATCCTAAAATAAGAAAGCATTGCATGTGATGTAACAGAGAAAAAAAATAAACAAAAAAAGGTCAATAGGCATGTTTCGTTTGCTAAATACTTTATTAAAAGACAGTTTCCTATTTACGTTTATATGATTCACAGAAGTTTGTAATTTTTTGCATGATGTGCGTCCTGCACCACCCAAACGATCTGGGGCGTATCGGAGCCATTTCTGCACTGCTTGTGCAAAGACTAACTCGGACATAGAGTTTGCCCCTAACTGCTGCGTCAGGCTCCAATCAAGGCAAAGCGTCTCACCTATAGACACATTTTAAGAGATGGAATTAGCGTGTCTCATGTCTTAAATGTGTATGCAAGTGCTTGTGTGTTTAATCAACAGGCCGTTGTTATGTATTTAAATCACATCTGACAGCTATTACACTTTATAGTTACAAAGTGTACATAACCTTTATATACTTACCTTTGCCTTATTTGCCTCTTGTGATTGAAGAGCTGGCTCTGCATTGTTTAGCTCCTCAATGTTGTGCAAGGGCAAATCCAGAGCCAGTACCCCAGCATCTACCGATTCATTGCAGCCGGTATTGCGGATGGCTCTGACCTCCTCACGGAGTTCGTTAACAGCTCTCGTCAGGTCTGACAGAAAAAGATGATTTTTTTTAAAGTATTTAAGAATACAGACAACTTGTCAAACGTTTCCTTGTGTCACACACAGACATGTACAAAGACACTAGACAGTATTTTATTACCTGGTATTTTCACTCGAGGGGCCTGGGGAAACCATTTCTTTGTGGGCTGCTCATCCTCTGAGTCACTATATGTGTACAGGGGATTTGGTCTAAAGAAAAAAAGTTGAAAACGGTCATAAGTAATTACAAATGTGCTTTTGGAATATTTTTTCCTAAAGTTACAGTTTGATTTATAACAACACACACAGGAAACGGAGATGTGCAAGAAGGTACAGTATACAAGGAATTTTTGAAGTGCACAAGTGTACACGGCTTTGCATTTATAAAAAGTTTACAAGCTTCCACTTTTTAGACTATATTATGTGGTGATATAGCAGTATGCAAGCACCACAGATATGTATAAAAGACAAGATCATAAATTCTTAGCAATCAAAGATATGTTTGTGAAATAAAAACAGTTTTACTTGTGCTTTCTTTTATGACTGGTCTGAGTTTCAGCTTCGGACTGAAGGTCAGACATATCACAGTGTTCACTTAGATATTTCTGAAGACTGCGTTCTGCTTCGTGAAATGTGTCTGGAAGTACAAACACAATGTATGGCCAGACATAAATTAGGACACGAAAAACTTGTTATTGTTACATTTATACAACACCAATCCAGATGATACCCACCATGGCTTATTAGAAGTCGGACTGGTGCATAGGTGAGCCATGTTGCACCAGGATGAACTCTCCTCTTTACTGCGTCGTGGATCCTGAATGTATCTCACGGAGGATATGGAGGCCATGACAATTTCTCCCCATTTATCCATGATCTAGGGACTATTTCTGTACCACCAGTGCTAAACTGCACAATGCACCAGTCTTTCATTTTTATCTTTTTTTTAATTTGGAGTCCTTTTTTGCCCTGTCTAGGATAAACAGGAAACAGATAATTACAATATATTTCATAGTCACTACAAAACTTGATCTATTGATTGAACTAAATAATAAATAATAGCTTAAAATGTATATAGGCAACAATTACAAGCAAACCCGTATATGTAAGCATTTAAACACTGAAGATAATAAAATTAACAGTATTTTGTCTAAGTCTGCCATTGTAGGAATTCATGGCACCGAGACAAAAACTTGGCGCACAGTGTGGCGTCAAAATAGGCGCACACCTTTGACGCTGCGTTTTCTCCGTCTTCCTCGTCCGCACGTAAATGCTAAACGCAGTTTACGTGCGGACAAAAGGTGCAAACGCAAGTTAGGTGAGCGTGCAGCGTAAAGTTTGAATTGAGTGCGAATCGAAGCGGGTGCTCTCCAATCATTAAAAGTAACAAAGTCATTGAACACATTTATACAGTTACCTTTACGTTTATCAATCATATATCACAGATTTACAATTTTTTGTAGTACTATGCTAAAAAGCAACTACAGAGCGAAAGTCTGGGTCAAGCGCCGAGGCGACGGCAAGAACAAAGGAACCCTTGAAGCGTTAAAGCTAGCTTTGTATAACGGAAAAGTATGAAACGAAAATGTTTTCTTTGTTGATAGACTTTGTTCGCAGTGCAATTTATTTGTTGCCGGATTGTAAGATGAAAGTAGACACAATTTCAGGCTCCCACATTTTATCTGAAACTTTACATTAACAAGTTTTTTGTTTTTTTTTACTGTTATTCAAATGCAACCGTGGAAATAACGAATAGAACAAAAGTCATTCATTCTTACCTTATACTAATCGTGGTGCAGGCCAGTGCAGTGCATGAACTGATGCCTTCTCCGGTCAATTCCGCTGAGAGTAAATCTAATGTCCCGCTCTACTGTACAAGACAATGGTTACCTGGAGGGACGTACCAATGTGAGAGGGGTGCTGCGGAATAGTCCAAGTGGTAGCAGCTTTAATTTCCCGCTCAACCATAAATCGATGGTTTTTCAACGTGATTGTTGTCACCTTGTCAACTATAAATAGATCAACAATCAACGATGACAGAACAACAGTGAATCAATGTTATTTCAATGTCAGTGTAAGGTTTCATCAGTATTTCAATGTTGTTTCAACATTGGTTTTGTGTTGACATTTCAATCCTGACGATTCTGATGGTTCAGATGGAAAATCAACATCTGTTCAATGTCTCCTTGCTATCTGGGTAGACTCTTTACTGAAGTAAAAGTCGTAAATAATGGCACAAGTAAAGTAAAAGTCATTATGTAAACTCATAAAAATGACTAATTTTTGTATTTATCACGTTTTTTGGGTTTTTTTAACTGCTTGGATACTGCTGATACTTTCTTTGATAATTAAACAAAAAAAACTTTTATTTTGAAATTTCCTAAACAATAAACAAAGATTTTAAATAAAAGGTACGAAGTACAAAGTGCAATATTTCCATCCAAAGTAGTAGAAGTACAGAGGAGAACAGAAATAAAACAAAGATAGATCTGTTTAAATAAATGAAAAGTAAATTAAAACTTCATAAGTAAACTTAGTATATTAAGTAAGTACTTTCATCCAGTGGGGTTGAATAACACTCAAAGTAATCTACTGGCACAAGTATTAAAATGAGACAAGTTTCAGAATAATGTTTTTGATTAGCTAATAACTGTGTGTAGATTAACGTGTCCATCACGTTCAGTTAGCAGAAAATGAAAGTAAACTACAAGTACCTTAGAACCGAGTACAATACTTAAGTAATGACTACTTTTACTTTTATGATACTCTCCGTTTCACAGTCGCGATCAGGTGAAAGAATGAAACACAAACTCGTTGTGTTTCCTCTGGATGAAACGAACGTAACCGCAATAACAGGAAGTTTGATTGTAGCTTCTTCTCCAGATGCTGTGAATGAGTCACAGAGTCAGATGTCATCACGTTTCGTGTCGTATGTTTGGGTGTGTGTTACCTGACATGAAACTGCTGACAGAAACTAACCGTCCTCGAGATTTATGCTTGATTTTTTATTTTTCTACTTTATGTTTTATTTTTAAATCCTTCAGCGGTATTTTTGCACGTTTTTAACTCAGAAAAGACGCGAGAAAGAGAGAGAGAGACAGAGAGGCAGCGAGAGCAGGTATGGCACAACAGGCCGCCGCATGACTGACATTAATGAGGTCGGAGGTGTACGCGGGGTTGGAACGAGCAGAGGACGAGGAAGTGAAGTTTGACTTTTGAATTACGCAGAAATGAGCGAGTTTTGTTTTTCCAAGCTGAAGAGAAAAACGTCTGTTGATAGATTTTCTAGTTTTTGTGCGCAGATGCGCCCAAATCCGGAGACGCCGGTGGCACTTTTACGCGCAGGACTTCTGTTGAGTTTATTTAGTTTGCGCGCCTGTTTGGGTAAGATGCCTGACTGTCTGCAGATCACACGGTGACATAATGACAGTAAATAGCGTGTCTCCTTTTTGTGTGCAGATGACAGTTGTGTTCTGGGGATCGTGGGACGGCCAATGTCTCTGCCTTGCGTTCTCCCTGAGTTAGTCAACTCCGAGAATGTCACCATTGAGTGGATGAGAGACAGTGAGTTGGTACTCAGGTCGGTATGGAAGCCCGATGGAAGTGTGGAGACATGGAGCAATAACAGAGTCGCAGTCCCAGCTGACGCTCCTCTGACTGGAAACGTGTCTTTAAACCTGCCAGCGGTTCGTCCCGTTGAAGACCAAATGTCTTACAGCCTTTTCATGGTGTTAGGGAAGAATCAGAGCGCCAGGCTGTGCACCACATGCCTCAGGACAGCAGGTAAGTCCCGCGGGATTCAGGGGGAAGCAGAAGAAGGATATTTAGAAGTCCAGTCTCTGGTGGTTGGTGGCAGCCATGGCTGTAAATTTTGTCGGAATGAGGACACATTAAAAGCCGTAAATTTTAAGCACGAGACACTTATTTTTTGTATTTTAGGGATTTTTTAATTAACAAAATTGAACGTTTTCTAGATGTGTTTGTGACCAAAGTCTCTGTATTCATGCACAGACACAACATTCGGGTTCCAGTTCAATATACGTTGCAATATAATGCAGTGAGTGTTTTCTTTTAACTTTGCACCAACACAGTTACAGACATTATTTATTCTTCTTCCCTCTTTGCCTGAGTCCAGATGGGAGTCAGAGTTTAAAGAGTTCTGAATATAATATAAGGTCACGTTTGTTGCTTGTTTGCACCTGTTTACATCACTGGTAGATGATCTTATCATATAAACACCTGAATTGTAACAGTTCAGATGTGTTTCAGCAAAACTCCTGCACATTTATAACATGCCACACGTGTCTGTAATGATTTGTAGGTACCATATGTAGTTAGAAGACTATAAAAAACAATAAACTGCTGCATGAAAACATTCACAATCATATTGTGGGAGTGTTGGAGGCATTGTTTCCATGATGAGTAATGTCTTAATGCTTTCTCTAATCCCTCAGCTTCTTTCATGTAATTACTGGAGGAAAAGAGATTCTAAATATTACTAAATATAGAATCAACACATGTTTGCAGCCAGTTTCAGCACCCCAAAGCTGGAGAAGGAAGAGGCAGTGCAGGGCGATGAGAAGGTCTTCCTGTGTCACTCCACTGGAGGTTATCCCACACCTGCAGTGTACTGGCTCATCAACGACAGCGAGGAGCCCCCCGCAGGGTCGGTGAGGACTCAGATGACATCACTCCCAGACAATCTCTACAACATCACCAGCCACTTGACCCTCAACATTTCCCACGACTCCATTGTGTCGTGCATCATTGATAACCAATCTATGAACCAAACCGTGATGTCAACCTGTAAGTGCAGTCATTAGTGTTCAGACACAGCAGCACGATTCTCCTTATCTGTGAAACTCATAGTTAAGCAAATTCTGCTATCAGCTGGTTCCCTGTACTGGGTAATGTCACGTGTCTGACTGGTTTGATATTAATTAACATTAGCAAACCAGTCCAGTTTTTATCATCTTTGAATTTTTGAAAGCTCTAGTTTAACATGTAAAGACAGACAGTTTTGTGTTTTGTTTTTTAAATCTTATCACTTTTGGATCAATCAGTTAATCAATCAGTCAAAAATTTTAAAAGTCACCTTGACGATGTACATCTTTTAAATACAGTTTATGGATTTGGACTCTTTGGATTTTAAATCTTCTTCTTTAGTGTTTTTTTTATTGCAGGTTTTTTTTGGAGTCAGGTGTTATTTATTTATTTACACTTTATTTATTGGCCTTGGCTCTATGGCACACTGAAAACATTTTTACTATTGTTTTTTCCTGATGATTGCTCAGATGGAGTGGAGGCCAGGCCTGTGACGAATCGAGCATCGTCGGCCATGTGGATGTTCAGCACAGGTCTGTGTGTGGTGGTTGGGATCATGGTGATAGCTGGAGTGGCGTATCAGATCCACCTGGACAAAATAAACAAGAGGAAGAAGGAAGAGCACAAACAACAATGGAGAGGTAAGCAGATCAATGTGTTTGTTTATCAGTGAATTTAATAGAAAATAGTGCAAATAGTTAAATCAAATATTTGCAGCCTTTGCCTTTAGACTGGAACCTGTGGAGTTTTTTTTTTGGTGGACTTTATGGAGAAATTATGGAAATTATGTTTTTGCTACTGGGAAAAATGCCCTGATAAGAGGCTCTTAGCTTCTATTTTTATATGAGTCTGGATGAATGTTTGAGCATGCTGTCATGCTGCAAAGCAAATCTGTGCCTCCTTTAATAGAGCTGTAAGACGTGTGCCTGAGATCACAGCATTAGGAACGTCTTCTGTAAGACGTCACACAGAGCTGGATGTAGAAAATCACACCTGACATCAAGTGTTTAGAGCAGTTTATTTATTTATACATAAACTCAATGTGCTTAATGATAAACACATAAAAACCTGTGAAGGTTTAAAATACCTTAAGGCAGTGAAAACTTCAAAATAAAACTTTACAGAAAAACTACAGTGTTGAGCGCGGCACAGTGATGCGGTGATTAGCACCTCATAGCAAGGTCGTGGGTTAAAATCCCACCTGGGGCCTTTCTTTGTGGAGTTCATGTGTGGGTTCTCTCAGAGTACTCTGGCTTCCCCCCACAGTCCAAAGACATGCAGTTAATGGGATCAGGTTAACTGGTGATTCTAAACTGACCGTGACGTCTGTGTGTTCCCTGCCTTTCACCCTATGTCAGCTGGGATTGGCTCCAGCCCTCCGTGACCCTGAATTGGATAACAGAAAGAAAATGGATGAGTGATGAGCTGCTGAATGGCAGCCTGTGTGAACACAAAAGCTTTTGAGTTTTGATCTAAGGGCATCTTGCTGTACTGGGGCCCAAACCATTGAGTTTTATGAACTATTAAAAGGAATTTTAAAGGGAAGTTTATACTGTGGTGGGAGCCAATGAAGTGTCTGTACTGTACTGGAGTAAAATGCAATTTGAAAGAGCTCATTGTTAAGCTGATGATTTGGAGACCCTGGAGCTGAGCTTTTCCCTCAGCAATCACTTGTATGCAAGCTGACCTCACTGTATAAAACCTGTTTAATATGAGCATCCACCACTTTTAAAAGTATTTATATGGCACATAACAAGAGAAAGTATAACAGAGCTGTCAGGTTGTTTGTTGTGCTTTTGTAACTTGTTTATTTGTCACCATCAGGATACAAAAGACGGTATCAATTCAGGTTGGAAGACGAGTTGATGAACCAGGAACAAAGGGAGACGGATGTTTGAGCCTGACGGTCACTTAAAAAACTGAAGCCACAGAGCACTGATGTGTAAATATGTTTGTTGTAATTACCATTTAAATATAGTTTTTAAAATACTGTACAAGAACAATTCTTGGTGGTTGTTTTGTTTAGTTTTTTTTTTTTAACCTATTTGAAGATTTAATAAAGACTTCCAAAATGACACCAAGCCCTCTTTTACTTCATAGATCTATAGGTGAACTCATATTTCTTTTACAGTAGAAGAAAGCTGCATTGGATTTCAGGTTTGTTTTTTATTCTTGAGCACTGATTCAGAAACAAAGAAAGCTCTGAAAACAAACAAGCGGCCAGTCTTCCCATTCATCTGTAACCAGAAATGATAAATGAGTCACTGCTCATCAAAAAGCTTTTAACTAAATCTGCACTGGATACAAAAGTCACAGCTTTTAATGCAAAGTTTCTTCATTCAAGTTATCTTAAAACAGCCAATCAGCGACTGTCCAGCTGATTCTCATGTTTCCCTCTGCTGGACAGTGAGACAGCAAGCTGCTGCAGGCCTGCTTCTCTCTTCAATCCACTTTAACAAGAATCACATGGATGAGACTTTACAGGATCCTTTTGGCTCGATTTGAAGAGCTGGACCCGAGGTTCAGAGTTCAGCTCGAGCCTTCCTGCACTGACGTCACCGCGTAGAGGTCGTCCCGACGCTGAGATGTGATCGGGATCTGCTGCCGGATGTCGGCCAAATACTGCAGGTCTGAAAACACGCGACACATTTAGAGAGAAGACACAATCACAGCAACGGCAGAGTAAACACGAGCACTGTGCAGTAACTGCTGCTGTGCCAGACTGAAATGCTTTCTCTGTTTTACATTGTCAGGTCTTCATTTTTTAGTATTATTCTGTAGAGGAAATCATTAAAGCAGTGAACTAAAACTTCTTCTCAGAGCAGAAATTCATTTTTCCACTTTCCTCACCAGCTGATCAAAGATTACATAACTGTAAATGACTTTCACATTCCACAGAGACAAGCAGACTTCTGCTTTTCCTCACCGATGTCGGCATAAATAACAGCTTCCTCTGGTCCAGCCTTGGAAATGACTTCCCCCCTGTAACAACAGAATTATTCACAAATCAGCACAAGAAACGCTCCTTTAAACTTCCTCACAGTTGATATTGTCTTATTTCATTTTTACAAAAAAGTATTGAATAATTTATTCTATGTTATAAGAGCTAGTTGTTGTTTTTTATTTTACATTCATATAGATTCCCTGCAGGAAACACATTAAAACTTTAAATGCTAATGCAGTGTTAAGCTTTAAGTTTCATCTGTTTTGTACGGTCATGACGTAAGCCGTCGATTCTTCACAGGCAGGCAGGGACGTGTCGCTGGACACTTTTCAGCTGACGACACTTTCAGAGTTGATGAGTAACTCTTCAGACCTCTTGGTGACACTCACTCGACGTCAGCAGCTGATGCCCGTAGAACAGGTTAAGATAACAAACTGCTCCCAGCACACAACCTCCGCTTAAAGAAACACGTCTGTTCCTCAGACAGACAAACAAAACCCACACATGACAGCAGAGGAGCTGCAGGAAGGTTCAGGTAACACGACGGGGTGGAGTCATCAGAAAGAAACTAAACACCTGGAAAAGCCAAAATTCCCAGATGAACTTTAAAGCTCTTTGGTCGCGCCTGCCAACGTGAAATATTCCCTCAAGCCGTTTGTGTAGCAGCCAAGATCCAAATCAAAAAACCACCGTGGGCTATTTAACCTGCCTCCTGTTACCCGAGTTACACTTTACATGGTGTGCATGGCATCCGAACAATAAACGGCTCAGCGTAGGAAGGCTTCACTGGATTTAAACCTTGTGACAAAGTTTTTAAAGCTCATGAAATACAAAGTTACAATGAATTTGCGTCTGAAAAAAGCTGCTTTTCAAGTTTGTCTACTGTTCCTACTGGAGTTCCTCAGCTTACCCAGAGACGGCAGTGAGATAAACTCTGACAACAGCTTGCTGATTCTACATCTGTACTCCACCCCAACTGCTCTACATTGTTAAAACCCTGAATTCTTCTACTTTTACGGCCTCAAGTTGTCCCTCTGAAAACTTTAACCGCCTTATCACGCCCTGCATTTTTGATCTTATTTTCTTACCACGGGTTCACGACGGTGCTGTGACCCCAGGCCACGTAGGAGGCAGCTTCATCTCTGGCAGGTGATGCTGTGGCCACATACACCTGATTATCAAGCGCCCTGCATAAAGAGACATTAAAATGATTCGTTGCAGATTTAAACAGCAGCAGATCTCAGTTTGTAGTCACTGAGCTCTCGTCATGCTGCGTTTATTATTCAGCTTGTGTTCATTCAGGCGTTCTTGTGCCTTATAAGTAACATGTCTGGTTAACGAAAGCTCAACCCTCAGATCAGATATGTGGCTGAAAGATGACTCTAACATGTCTGCAGTAAATTATTCTTTTGGGAGTGGGTGACTATGACCCTCAGTCTGACCTCCCCCTCTGCAGGAGCTCCCAGTGGGCGGGGCCTGTGGTCATGTTGAAGGCTCCGGGGTAAACCAGCAGCTGACAGCCTGAGGACAAAAGCGCAGTCCAATCAGCTCTGGGACATCACAGGAAAACAAAATCTAAACACTCCTTTCAGACGCTTACCCTTCCTGCTGTAGAGCTGGGCGAGCTCCGCGAACCTCATGTCATAGCAGATCCCAACACCCACTTTGCAGAACGCTGCAGGAGGAACACATCAGATCAATGTATGCTCATCCAGACTGCGAGGCAGAAAGCCAGAGTCTGCGGCTGTCGCTCACGTGTGTCAAACAGCGATAAACTGCTCCCCGGGCTCAGCGTCTCAGATTCCTGGAAGCGGATTTTTCCGGGAACGTCGATGTCAAACAAGTGAATCTTAGAGGAGGAAAGAAAAAAGATGAAGAGGATTCATCTCTGCAACTGACCACACACTGTATATGACCCACACATACCTTCCTGTGTTTAAGAATCATCTCTCCATCAGGGCCAAACACTGTACAGGTGTTGTACAACTTCCCACCATCCTCCTCGGGAATAGATCCTGTGGATGATGACGAGTCGTAAGAGCTTAAAAACTCCAGAGGTTTCAAATGAAAAGGCTCTTGGACGAGAGAGACGGATGTCATCACAAACATAAAGAAGGTTCAGTTAAGACCCCAATGACCTGGACAACTGGAAACCTACATCGACATAATGAAAAGTAGTTTGAACTGAACTTGGATTTAAAGTTATCCCAATCTTCTTAAACGATGACCACGCTTGGGTGGCAAGTGGCCCTGTTACGATCATTACCATCTCCATGTGTTTATCCTCTGACAGAGACACATGAAAGAGACACGACAACCAAAGAAATAAATCTTTGGGAGAATTCTGTAAAACCTCGTCACCTGCTGTACTTTGCACCCAGCATGACGACGGAGAAAACTTTCAACTCAATGCTTAAAAAAAAAACAGGACTTCAACAGGTCAGATCGCCATGTCTATTTTTATACTGTCCGTGGTGAAGCCTGTCCATCCTCTGCCTGAGACCAGCGCCTCCCCTCTCCTTTCTTCTGATTGGCCACCTCTTGGAAACAGAAGGTTTGAACAGCAGAGATCAGTCTTTGTGACATCGTACTCATCCAAGAGTTAAAAAAAAGTCTTAAACCTGAGGTTTTATCTCATAGGATTACTTGCACATACACCGACCTCGTGAAACGAAACCTTGAGCTTGTTAGTGCGATGGATCTGTTAAAAAGGTTTCTGATGGAACACTTAGAGGATAAAACATGGTAGAGTGCAAGCAGCAGAGCAGCTGTTTTCCAGGAGTTAAACATGCAAAGTTCTCACTATTTTTCCTACAGTTTACCCAGAAACAGATTACATTTTCCACATCGTCTTGACAACCCACAGCAGGAAACACAGTGGAGTTATATATCAACTCTACTACTGGTGAGCTTTTAACTCTGAGGATCTAACACCACAGCGTGATACACACAACTCTTACTGTAGCTGAACTACATGAAGCATCATCAGCTCCTTTACAGTAACATTAGAAGGAACTTTAATGTACTCTATGTAATAGCTTTAAATCCACGGGTGCTTTCACACCTCCCACCAGATACACCTCGTTCTCCTTTGCTGCCTCCGACAGCACCTGGGTGGATTCTCCTGGGATGTTCTCGGCATATCTGGAGAAGAAGCTGGTCCCATATGGAGAATTGAAGCATTCCTGTGTTAACGACAGGGAGATCATAAGCTCATAGGGTAAATCTGAGCAGTCCAAAAAGGCAGGTCATCTGAGGGTCCTGTGCTGGGAACTTTTTAGAAATATTTCATTCCGCGTTAATGGTAAAGCGCCGTCCTCTCAGAGGACACGTCTTTTAAATAAAATCTACAGCTGTATTTGTCCCCGGACACTGGCTTGTTTAGTTGGTTGTATTTTAAAATAAGCACTTCAGACTGCTGACAAGCAGCCGTGAGGCGCCCTTCCTCCTCCTCCTCACCGGTAGCAGCACCACTTTGCTGCCCTGTCCTGCAGCCTCCCTCACCAGCCTCCGGGCTCTGCTCAGGTTGTCTGCTTTGACGCTGCTCACCTGCAGCTGAACCACCGCCAGACGGAACTCTGAGGAAACAAACACGGAACTTCAGCGAGTGACGGAGAGCCGCAGGCTTCAAAACCGCGCTCAGCGATTTAACATTAAACTGCGAAACACGGAGACCTCTGTACTTACTGGACATGACTTTGGCTAAAGTAGACATGTACACACAGGACTATCTGCTCACTACACCGCGCCACAGTCCGGTCATGTGATTCCGGGTGGCGGATTGGTTTTCAAAATAAGAGACCTTCTTGATTTAACATAAAAAAAATAAATAAAGAGTACTAAAAAATATTGACTGTTTTTGAAATCGAAAGTGTTATTTTTAGGTGAGTTGACAATATAAATTTAAGCTTATGAAAAACTGAGGTCGTTAAACGTGAAGATTTAAGGCGGTGTAACGTCACAGGGGGTGGGTCGATTCAGCACAAGATCGTCATTATTATTCACTTTTCTGGTTAATAAACAATAAAAATGATGTAAGGATCTCAGTGGCTCTGCTCAGTAATAACGTTCCTAAATATAACATGTATTTCCAAGTAAAAAAAATAAAAAATAAGATGAACTAGCATTAATGAACCTCAGCGATTAAAAAATAGGGGGATTACTCAGGGTACACAAATAGTGTCAAACCTTCCACTGCAGAGAGAATAGCTAAGCTATATATAGGAAAGGAAAAACAAAAATATTCAAAAGGAGGACTGTGACCCTGTTTGAAGTATATAAAGGATTAAGATTTTTAAATGTTTTTTCTCTGGACATAAAACAAATAAGTTGCTTTTTGCTTGCTTCTTGTTTTTTGCTTATTTGACTAATATGATAAACTAAGAAAAATATATTTTGCAGAATAATACTAAAGTAAATGAAGAAAAAAAATTAGTGTGGGCCATGATTAAAACCACAATTTTGTTCAGGTTTTGAATAATTTTTAGTCAAAGATTTAAACAGCAAAAAAAATTAGGATGAGAAATTTTCCTCCAGGTTGTTAGAACAGGGGCGTGTCCAGAGGGGTGGCATGGGGTCATACCACCCACCCCTGCTGTCTTACTGACTTACCAACGTCTTACAAAGTCAGCACAGGCAGGACTCACGGAGAAAGGTAATTTAGTATACATGCTTACAAACTTTTAATGTTTCATTGTACTTGTACTTTAAGTAATTTCACATTACATTACCTTCTACTTCTATTGGACAATATTTTCAATGCAAATAACGTACTTTCTACTTGATACTGTTCATCTTAAGGCTGTAGTTTAATATTTTATTTTGCAATACTTTTGTTAAAGCCTTGAATTAAGGCTGAGAGTTTCACTTCAATCACATCTTGTTTACAATCCACTTTGCTGTACAGAAAAAATTAAAGTTAATGTCCAAAAACCTTTGGTCACAACTGCATGTCAAATGCTGTTTCACAATGAGTGTGTCCAAACGTGCAGTCAAATAATCTCCATTTATTAAAAACAGAAATGCTTAGAAAATAACAGCAGTACAGTAAGGTGCAAATTACATTTGAGACATGTTGCATTCTGGACTAGTGGTTGACAGCCTGATCCAGTGATGTTACAGAGAATGTAAAGACTCCCAGTCGAGGATGTTCCAGTCAATGGGAAAATATCAGAAAAGCACAACAACGCATGGATTACACAGGAATGCTTCAGACTGGAGGGAGGGTCGGGAACAGATTTTGTCTTGAATTCTACTTTGCTCATAGTTTAAATGTGCTTTTCAGTCTGAGAAAGGGGCCAATGCCCTCTGGGCTGAAGTTTAAACTGCAACTGTCACACTGGAGGTCTCTGTGGGAGGCTGAACACACAACTAGACTTCAAAGCAAATAAATAAGCAGGAAGAAAGCAAGAATGAGTCCAAGCAGATTTCATGACTAAAGAATAAGATACGGCGATCGAGGGGGGCGTGGCAATTCTGAAACAGACCAATCGCACATTAGTGTGACACCCATGTGGAGCTGTTAAAGCATGCAAAATAAAACCGTTCAGCCGAACCTTAAACACCACCGCTCTACGAACAGAACCGCGATTTTAGAGGATCTTCACGCCACTGCTGGTGCCCATATCGCACGTCACAGGCATGAGGCCGAAGGCAACAGTGGCAAGCAAACTGAAACTGCTCAGTATGGACTGCAGACTGCTTAACACAGTATATGGTTTTAGCTAATACATGAGACAGACAGAGATATATATTTATATATAAATATGGATGCACCGATTATGAAATTGGATACTGATGTTACAAAAAAATTTGGCTGATAGATGACGTTTTTCTTTTTCCTCTTATGTTGCCTTTTTCCCAGGGAAACAAATCTTCACCCTGTAAAAATAATTTTTATTTTTTTAAAGCTTTTCATCACTTTGGAAATTAAGTCAGCACGAAAAATCCTGTGACAGCACAGATGAACACTGGGGCCTGTAAGTGGGAAACATCCATCAGAAGTCAACAGCGGCCCATTTATCAGTGTAGTCGTGATAACTTCACATCAGCGGTTCGCAAACTTTTTGTAGCACGCCTGCCACTCAAAAACATGAGACGATCAATAGCAATAAAAAAAAATCTAATCTGAATTTCAGTGAAATAAATGTCACCACAACCACACCAAACTCTTGTCTACTTTTGTACTTTCAAAAAAAATCATACTCATCCACGGTGGATTAACCCCATGTTTCCCCCCTGGTCATAATCACCTGTGGATCTGTGCACCACAGTTTGAGAACCACCTGTGCTGCTCTTCTATTCTGTGTGGACAGAAAAGTTGTTCATGTGGGTCAGAAATGAGATCAGCTTTTTGTGCACCGTGAAAACCGTCTTTAAAGTGGACTTCATATGCTTTTACTTATTTCCTGTCATACACGAATACTAAACATATGAAACATGGCCACACTTTCAAATAATCACATCAGCTATGTCCGCGTAATCCCCATAAGCCCAAGCTCAGACTTCCGACTGCTCTCAGGGCTCGGGGTTACACACTTTGACTTGTATGATGTCAAAGAGATCACATCAGTGCTGTTCGGGGGCCAATCAGAATACAAGTTGCCTTAAAAGAGGAGGAACTTTAGACAACAGATGAACTGAAGCTGGAGGACAACATAAATAAGGATTATTCTGCACTGCCAGTCATGCAAAGCTACTCTAGTTGAATCCAAAAATAAAAATAGAGCTGCAAATGAGCATATCAGGTCCATTCCTTTCAAACCTCTGCAGCTCGTTAGTGTGATGTTTTCATTCTCCCTAATGTTTCAGCCTTCTGGATATAATTTACTCATCGGGGGAGCGGGGGATGTCATTCACATGGTGAATCTGACTGGGACGAGAAAATACTGAGGTGCTCATAATGTAGTCCAGAAAGGCTTTCTGGGAGCTACATCAGACTGCTATGAGATGAGGTTAATCAATTTTCATAAAATCAGAAAATCAGAAAGAAGGGGAACTTCAAACCTGGCAAAGTTTACAAGTTTCACTGCATATTCTCTCAGGATATGCTTTCAAAATGACATTGCAAAGGTCTGTATACAGAGCAGTTTACACAATATATATATACACATTACATATTTATAAACTAACCGCCAAATAGTTTATATTTAAGGCTGCCTGCTGGAAAAGTAAAGTTATCAAAAACAGTTACTGCAGTAGGAAATCTGCTTCATGTGCCAGTACTGCTTTTCTGGGGTGGGGGTGTGCATCGTTATGTCCGAGCTGGCTGACTCATGCTGACCAGATGATTGTTAAATCTACGCAACATGTTACGAGAAACTCAATACTGCTCACATCAAAAGAATGGGTCATCATCAAAATGCTCAGGTGGAAAAGAAAAGGTCAGTCACGTGTGGATGAAAGAAGTTCGCCACTGGTCGGTCAGTACGCTACGTTAAGGCCAGCGGGAACTCATCAGAGTGGAGCTCCTCTGTAATGAGATCCCCTTTTATACTAACAGTAGAGAAGAACATACACTACAACCAATATTTCTTTTTAAATAAGTATAATATAATGGTTGGATGACAGCGGAGCACCTAAATATTTCAACACTCGCAGCCTGGCTCACAGGTCTGCAGTCAGCAGTGTGCCCACATGTCCCAAAGACAGACACACGGGGCTTCACAGTCAACACTGCACTGGGATCTGTCCAGGAGGGAGAGTAGATTTCACCGGCGGAGCCTCTTCCTACAGTTTGTATTAATCTCCCAAAACGAGCTCACCACCACCATTTATGAGCTCTCCAGGGCATCCAGGACTTTCATGATCTGCTGCTTGATGACCTTCGTGGCATCGCCCGCATTGGGAATCAAATATCTGAGACAGAGAAAAAGACATTAGCTGAAAGGGAAAATGTTAATAAATCGTAAAGCCACTACTTTAAAATTCATGTCTGATTAGTTTTTCATCTGCGTGCAGACAAGCACCTCTCAACCACTGAAATCTCCACTCCAGCTGAATTGTTGGTTCCAAACTTGAACGTGATCAGCTCTGGGTGCTTCTTTTTGGATGTGATCTTCACCACTGAGTTCAGCGCTTGTCTGGACTGGATGTAAGCAAAGCCCTTCCTTGTGGCGATCTCCCTCAGGCAGTACATGTGAGTGGCTGTGATCAACAAATGACTGGAAACACAAAAGAAGAATCAGTGTTAGGAGTTAATGTTTAATAAGTGGCCGCAGCGCTTGCTTGTTTATTCGTTTCTCATTGCACATCGAAGCCAAACTCGTCCACCCTTGGACCAAGGCCAGGAAGATGGTGAAGGACCTCAGCCATCCCAACAACAGACTGTTCTCTCTGCTGAGGTCAGGAAAGCGATTCCGCTCCCTGAAGACCAACACAGAGAGACTGAGGAGGAGCTTCTTCCCGCAGGCGATACGGTCTCTCAATCACACCACCACACAGTGTATATATATATATATATATATATATATTAATTTATTTTTTTTTTTCATTCATATTCATATTTGCCAGTACCTGGGGATCCCGCAGGCGAATGGGAACCATGAAGAGGCCGCTACAAAAGCTGTGATCAGGTACCCTGCTGGGGTAATAGGCTGGCCAAAGGAGGAGATAGAAGCCACTGACATAAAGACAAGAAAGCTCCTGACCATGCATGGAGGGTTTCACCCCAAGTCCAGCACCCTGAGGCTGTACGCTAAGCGGAAGGAAGGGGGCCGGGGACTGGTGAGTGTCAGCACCACAGTCCAGGATGAGACAACGAACATCCACGAATACATCACAAAGATGGCCCCAACTGACCGAGTGCTCAGTGAATACCTCAGGCAGCAGAAACCCAAGAAAGAGGAGGGAGACGAGGAACCATCATGGAAGGACAGGCCCCTGCACGGTATGTACCACCGGCAGATAGAGGAGGTGGCTGATATCCAGAAATCCTACCAGTGGCTGGACAAAGCTGGACTGAAAGACAGCACAGAGGCACTAATCATGGCAGCACAAGAACAAGCTCTGAGTACAAGATCCATAGAGGCTGGGGTCTATCACACCAGGCAAGACCCCAGGTGCAGGCTGTGTAAAGATGCCCCAGAGACAATCCAGCACATAACAGCAGGGTGCAAGATGCTAGCAGGCAGGGCATACATGGAACGCCATAACCAAGTGGCCGGCATAGTGTACAGGAACATCTGTGCCGAGTATAACCTGGAAGTCCCGAGGTCAAAATGGGAGATGCCCCCAAGGGTGGTGGAGAATGACCGAGCTAAGATCCTGTGGGACTTCCAGATACAGACGGACAAAATGGTGGTGGCTAACCAACCGGACATAGTGGTGGTAGACAAACAGAAGAAGACGGCCGTAGTGATCGATGTAGCGGTTCCGAATGACAGCAATATCAGGAAGAAGGAACACGAGAAGCTGGAGAAATACCAAGGGCTCAGAGAAGAGCTCGAGAGGATGTGGAGGGTGAAGGTAACGGTGGTCCCCGTGGTAATCGGAGCACTAGGTGCGGTGACTCCCAAGCTAGGCGAGTGGCTCCAGCAGATCCCGGGAACAACATCGGAGATCTCTGTCCAGAAGAGCGCAGTCCTGGGAACAGCTAAGATACTGCGCAGGACCCTCAAGCTCCCAGGCCTCTGGTAGAGGACCCGAGCTTGAAGGATAAACCGCCCGCAGGGGCGTGCTGGGTGTTTTTTTGTTTTTTTTATATTTCTTCATACATTCTTATATATTTCTATACTGTGTATTTTGTTGTACAGTTATTTTATTTTCAACTTTAATTTATATATTTTATCTTATTTTATTCCTTCCTAGTTAAATTTACCCTTTTTAATTTTCATATTTATTTCCTATCTTATTCATAGCCTTTTCATTTTTCTTTAGGTCACGAGCAGTTGTGTAAGCATTTCACTGCATATCGTACTGTGTATGACTGTACGTGACAAATAAAATTTGAATTTTGACACCCAGGGAAGGATGTCAAAAACTGTGCTCAAGAAGCCAAAAACATACTTTCACCTCAATGGGAAGCATCACGATTTCAGTGAAGAAAATTTAATTATCAAGAAATGTTAGTCATTCACATTTTCTCCTCTTCTTGCAAAGACATACACTTTACTTTGAAAATCCTGAGAGTTCCCAGGACACTTGCAATGAGTTTCTTAATATTCAGTCGATTAATAGGGCTGTGCAATACGACCAAAATCTCATCTCCCGATATCAGACATCTATCGTCCGATAACGATGTAAATCACAAAAATGTAACATTTTCTGTAAAGTCTGTGAATCTCGGGCAGCTCGACTTGTGTGAAGTGTTTCCAGCTGTGCGTCATGTAGCTGGAGTCGAGTGTTTTAACCGATGCATGAAACGATACATTTTTAGACATAAGTTGTAACGGCCGCCGTTTTCTTTGTGAGTATTTATTACACGGCGTGCTGCGGGGAAAAGCCTGTTCTAACGTTTGAGTCTAAGGTTTATTTTTTAGCACCTGGCGGCTCTTTTTTTACTTCTCATCCATAAATAATCTGCTCTTTCATGTGATTCAGTTTATTTTGAAAAGTCTCAACGGGATCTTGAGCTTTATTGTGAAAGGTTTACGTGGAACATAAACAAGCGGACACGCGAAGGTGTTACCGTCGTTGTTGCTAAGGACAACACATAAAAACAGGCGCTTGTCTGTCAGCAGTGTGGTTATATTAAATATAAGAGAAAGAGAGAACTTTAAGAAATGAATATAGCCACTACAGTGACCATCAGAACCATGACAAATATTGCTGTAAACAGTTTATTTTGCGACACCACGAAACAAACGATAGCGTAAAATGAAACGATAGATGTTTCTATATCGTCGTCCGATATATATCGTTATATCGAACAGCCCTATCGATTAATGCTGTCAAATTTAGTCAAATGCAGCAAGACATGTGGGATGGTATTTTATAGCGCAGATGGATAATGATCCAAAGCTTCCTGCAAAGCCAACCCAAGAGTTTCTGAAGGAAAAGAAATGGCCAAGTCAGTCACGTGATCTCTTTTCAGTTACTGAAGATAAAACTGAAAGCAGAAAGTCCCATAAACAAGCAGCAAGTGAAGGCAGACGCGGTAGGCGTGGCAGAGGAAACACAGGATTTATTGATGTTCATGGGTTCCAGACTTTATCCAACTATTAAAAACAATCCTTGTATTTAAACGTATGTTAGCTTGTTCAATTAATTTGGAGCCTCTGAAAATCAGGAACTATGTTCAGGAAGCAGTGAAGCACCTTACCTTAGTATTTAAAGACTTCAACCTGCCCTTATTATGGCTGCCATGCAATATGCTTCAAGGTCACTGTACTCATTTAAAACGTTTCCTAAACAAAACTGACAGCTTACCTGGGGAACATGTGACCCGTTTCTTTCACCTCGTTACATGGAATATGATGTTTTACATCAGGTTTGTTTATCCAGGTCTGAATGTTGACAATCTCCTTCCGGTCATCATCAGATATGGAGGAACTGTCTATCTCATCTGGCAGGAAGATCAGATGGAAGTAATCATTTTGTTCTTCAAAATAAAAGCCCTCACAATGCTTAAATAATTCACAAAATAATACCCTCTTCTAATTGTAATCTGTGTTAGCTGTAATTTTACCTGTATCGTACTCTTCTTCATCAGCAATACTGAACACAGGCTTCACTCCCCGGTAAGGTTTGCCGACGCGGTCGCTGCTGCTCACATGCCTGATTACAGAGGGCAACAAGGCAGGTCAGAGCATTATAGTCACACTAGATAATTATACATTAAGTGCATTAAACAGTTTGCACACAAACATCAATGGCATGAAGACCTCCAGCCTGCAGTAAAAAAAAATATTAGCCCACTACTGCCACAGGTTGTGCTGTTAAATACAAAAAGGAAGAGGTTAAACGAGACATTTCTAGCTCGACATCTGGGTTACAGATTAGTGGTTGTATGATATTCAGGGCTATTTAAAGCAAATTATAGTTTATTTTATGGTTTTGCATAGCCCTGACTATCATCTGAAAGAACTATAATGAAATGGAAAGACAGACTTTTCAGTGCATCTCCAAGCAAACAAAGGTGAAGTCAAAGGCCTCGGTGAGTTAGACTAGAAAACGACGACCTTGTGGATGTAAAGATGACTCAATGCTTCCTAAAAGGCTGGAGCAGCTCCGACAGTGCAGACAAAACAGCAGTTTTATGTTGTTAGTGAAAGCATGAAGAGAAATTCTAAGAAACGGTATCTCATAGACAGCCTGCTGCCCGTACTGTATGGGAACGTGTGGTGTTGTTACATGAGTGTAGGCAGGTGTAGGCGGAGATGCTGATACTAAGCATGCGTTAAAAGTCTCCAAAATCCTGGGAGTGGTGCGGGTCTACAGCCAGTGGGCATGCCAGTGATAAACATCTGGATGTTTGGGAGCTCTTACCGATCTGGAATCACCTTCTCTGGCCAGGGTAGATTGAAAGATATTCTATTATGGGATAAGGCACAAGGAACTTAATTTCATGACAGGAAATATGGAAAAGCAAATATGGTGTTTTCAGTCAGGTGTAAATATGCACTAAACCCAAACTAGCAGGATGTCAAAAAACGGTAAATTTGAACTGTTCTGGTAGAATTTCATCTGAAGAGGGATCAGTTGGCTCTCAGAAGGCGCTCTGGTACTTTGGTTTTTAGTATTTGATATGTGAGAAGAATCACAAACTTGATTTTTTTTCAGTGTTATAATATTAATTTGCATTCTGTTATTGTAGCGAACTGTATGATTTACACAGAAAATTGAGAGTGTGTGTTGCAGTGTGAGCTTCAGTGGTGAATGTTTTGAGGAACTAGTTTCTCACCTGTCGACGGGGGCAGAGGTATTCTCAATGAAGCTGATCATCTTCTCCTTAACATTGACCGACTTGGACTTGAGAGCAAATGTCATTTTGTTGACCAGGGACTTCACACCTTTGCTGTCTCCAGGGCCGCTCAGAGACTCTCCCTGTATTCATGGAAAAATGTAACAATCCGTGCCATCAGACAGAAGATCTCTCTTAACACCTCCAGTGTGGAGCATATTGTGATGTTTATGTCCTTTATGATAAAGGGGGTTGGCTGGCTCCCCTAACTTCTTACATCAGCTGAGCTGAGGCTGCTGTGAGATCCAGATGTGCTGACGATCCAGTGGACGTACGAGGAGTCAAGCCCCTCGACGTTCATGTCTACCAGGTGCTGCTGAAGAGCTGGAAGTACACGTGTCTCTGTGAATTTTAGCTTTCACAATTTTCTGTACTGCAGTTGTGACCAAAAGACAGATATATAAAAATGTGGATGTGTACAAGTTTCTCAGAAACATATCTCTCTCTATCTATCTACCCTATATACATACATATATGTACAAGAAATGAATATAGTATTTTAACTTTATTTCATGCTAAAAAATGATGATGGATTTGTCCAAACAAGATCCTGACAAATCACTGACAGCCACTGCTGCATCACCTCACCGATGTAACCATTACAAAAACTATAACTTACACATACACGCAAAAATAGGCCTCTCCATGTTCATATTACTTCTCTGTGTGTATGCAGACTAATGTGCTTGTCAGTATTGTCATTTTCCTACTCACCCATAAAACCTCCTTTTGCGATGCTGACATACTCTTTGTTTTTCTGTAACAGAAAGCTTGAAATTAGCCGATCTGCTAGAATATCATCCATAATATTGCAACACAAAGATCACAAAATCATTTGTTTTGCCAAACAAGGTCACACAATTCTCATTTTTCCAGTTAAAACTTCCAGTGATTACTACTTTTTTTAAAGCATGAATTATAATGACTTTCCTGCTTCTGCTTCGTTTATTTTATTTTATAAGCAAACAGAGATTTTGACAGTTTGAAAAAATCTAAAGGAAATGTTTGTAATCGTTATATATGGATCCCACTTTCCCAGCTCACCTGCAGGAAATGTGCCAACACCATGTTCATGTACATGTCTTCCTCTTCTCTCCCGCTGCCCATGAAGCACAGGTGCTCTCCGCTGGCGATGGACCCCGACTCTAAAGACTGCTTCTGTGTCTCCAGGAGGGACTTCACAGAGAGTGCAAACTCAGATGGGTTCTGGAGCATCTGTAAGAAGACATAAAGCTTGTTTTATATTCGTTTACTGCAAATATATTTTTCAACAAATCCCTAAAGCCCCTGTCCCTCACCAGGTCTGAGTCCAGGTGGAAGGCTGTGGACAGATGGCCAGCATTGTACTGCTCTGCAGGCCGGCAATCCACCACGAAGAAACGTACCCCATCCTAAAAAAAAAAAAAAGAAAAAGTCCAGTTTCCTCACATCCTCTTTCTTCCTTAAACTCACAGGGCAAACTTGAGAACAGTTAATAATTTCCCACTCAAAGTGTCACTGACCTGCTGCAGCTGGTTTGCCTGCAGGATTTCAGGGACAGACACAGGGAGGCACAATGCCTGACTGAGGTCAGTGTCCTCCTCTTTGAGAGCCACCAAACTGCTACCAAACAGATTCTGATTCATCTACAGAAACAGACAAAGGGAAACAAACAATGAGGTTTTTTTAGATGCTGCCGTTGTCTCTTTGTTTATATTCAGCACTGCTCAGTTTTTATTTGCTTCACCTTTCTGAGCGACAGAGGGGTTTTGCTCTGGTAATACTGGGCCAGTGAAAACAAGTCTTCAATGTCCTCAGACTCCAGGAGAGAAGGAGACGCTTCCAGCATTTCTGGGATGACATTTTTTTCCCCCACATTTAATTACATTAAAAAGACGTTCAAAAACTGTACAAATGAGAAGAGAGGAACAAACTCACTGATAATGTCCTCTTTGCTTTCTCCCTCTTGTGTAAGTATGGTCTCTCTGAGGATACAAACAAAAACAAACTTTCAGAGCTGGCACAAACAGCCACGAGCTGGATTATCTTTCTGGCTGCATACTTGGCATTGACGAGGATGATAAGCATGAGAAAGAAGATGAGAAAAGGGTCCGCCTGCTGGAGGTACGAGTCCCACAATGTCTGGGTAACTTCAGGAAGGCAGTGGCTTGAAAACAGACTACCCAGCTGTGGAACAGAGACAAACACAGACGCATCGTTTGCCATGGCCACATGAAGAGCAGTGTTACTTGAGCTCTAGAGCTGCACAGGTGGAGAACAGCTGATGAAAAAATATGGAGTAAATGCATGTGAACGAATATCACTTCTGCAGGGGTAAAAATGCTGGTACCAACTTTTATTTCACCAAAATTGAAGCTGTATGCCGTTAATTGTTTTTGACTGAATCTTTTTCTGAAATGGGGCAAAAATGTTGTAAAACTTATTTAACATGAGGCAACATACCCAGTTGATGGCATAGGAGTCTGGTGTGATCTTTTTGGTGTCCAAGAACGAGCACAGCTCTGGCTCGTGATACTGCAGCAGTAGTCTGTACAGGTGGAAGGGTCGGCCTTTGGGCACACAGTCCCTGAAACGGGAAAGCTTTTACAGTCAAAGCCTGCGGGTCTGTGTGAGTGGGGTGAAGGGGACAAGGAGGCTGAGATGACTCACCGAGGGATGTATTTGTTCATGATAGCATAGAAGCAGTTGTAGAGGTCGCTCCGGGGTAGATGAAGCCCCAGCAGCGGTTTGAGCAGGTGCGGCCAGCTGAGCTCAGGGGTGAAAGTGATGTTACGCGACTTGCAGTAGAAAGTGATGACTGACTCAACGTCGGACACCATTTCACTCCTCTCTTCCTCTGACACTGCCAGCTGGTCTAAACATGGGACACACGGAGGGGGTCGGCAGTTTTTTTTTTTTTCCTATTGATGCATTAAATGATGTCATTATTATCAGATTTCTATTCAATTGAATCTCTCCCCATAGTTTCACGTCAGCATATAATCTAAACTTGTGACAGCCGTTCATGCTCACAGCTCCGTACTCCTTTAAATAAATGACGGGACTTTTGGTTTGAATTTCAAATTAGAGGAGGGTGTGACAAAGACTGGAGGGGAGGGGAGCTATTCTACTGAACAAGAAGGGAAAAAAGTACAAAGTTAGAGCAGGCTAGATGATTCACGAGGCTACCCCGATGGTATAACTCCCCGTTTTTTCTATCTAATGTAGGAAGTGGTAAATAAACTCCTCTGCATCTCTTCAGCAGCAAGAGTGCTGCTCCACTGAGGCGTTTTTGCATTATGGAGGGCGGACAATGCTACCACAACAATGAAGCGTTAGTATCCTCCCACACCAGCATCGGAAACTCACAGGAACATGATAGGAAACTGAGATTAGGGAGAAGATTTAAACCTTTAAAGAAAGTATTTTTAAACCAAACATAACATTTCTGGAGGATCATCAGGGCTTCAGAAGTCTTAGCAGTAGATCACCAACATCACACAGGCACAAACTCTCATATTCAGCCCATTAGCAGCGCATCATATCAGACAAGAGTTGCAATAAGATAAACTGCAAACAGCAGATCGATGTTATTACTAAATACTTTGTGTTTTGTAGACGGTCGTCTCAGAGCCAGCTGCACACAGAGACCAGTGCTATTAGTCCAGAGCAACTCTATTTAATGAAAATGAGCTTTTAGTTTCTTTTCTGACTTAAAGATAAGGCCTAACATGCTTTATGAGTTAATAATCCAAAGAGTTCAAATATGTGAATTTTATCCCTAATTTTAAAAATAAATCTCATCTAAGCCGAGCTTGTTTTTCCCCCACAAATATCCAACTTTAAACTCAAACAGCCTATAATTTTTTTTTCTTGAATTTTAGCCCCTTAACCTCACCAGCCAAACCCAGTGGATCTTAAATGTTGAGATATGGAGCCAAAAAACAAAATAGAGCAAAATTCCTGACACAAATAATGCACTGACTTTTACTGAACTAAAAATTTATTCTCAAGTTGGATGTGCCAGAAAACACTTGAGAAACTCACTGCAAATCCAAAAGTCAGGACTGTGTCAACGTATTCAGAGGCACCGACATTTACTCACCGATCAGCTGCTGACTCCGGTTATGAATGAGCTTCTGTTCTGGTAAATCGAGGACACCGTCCCAGGAAGCCAGGCTGTCGCCTTTTCCGGAGACATTGAGAGCAATCTGCAAAAACAAAACAAGGATTCAGTGCTGAGCACGGGGAGAAAAGGAGACCTGACATTCAGGAAATAAAGACTGATCTGCTATAAGTGGCCAAAATCTCACTGCACTGATGGACAACAAATTCATACACATGAAGAAAATACTGTAGAAGCTGCTGATATTATTTTTGGAACATTTTGAGAGAAAAAAAACGAAATTAATTTTAAAAAAAAATCTCTGCACCCTCTAGTTCAGCGGTCCCCAACCCCCGGGCCTTGGACCGGTACCGGTCCGTGAGTCGTTTGGTACCGGGCCGCGAGAGTTGAGGCTCAGGTGTGAAATGTCTGGTTTTCAGGGTTTTTATCGGTTTTCAGCGTTATTTTGTTATCGTTTTTATCGTTAACTCGGTTTTCCTGGGCCTTTTCACGTGTGTTATGAATAAATCTTCTTTTTTTCGGTACCGGTACTGGTTTTATTTTGTTGTATTTATCCGCGACACCTTAAAGGCCGGTCTGTGAAAATATTGTCGGGCATAAACCGGTCCGTGGCACAAAAAAGGTTGGAGACCGCTGCTCCAGTTTACCCCAGTACAGCTGCAGAGCGATGAACAGGTAAAACAGGCTCCAGATCTCAATGAACGTGGCACGCAGCTAAAGCAAATAATTGTTTTTGTTTTGAAAAGTAACAAAGTGGTAAAGATACGTTTCTTCATGTCTCCCTTAGGGAGGCCATATTTACTCACCGACAACTTTGAAAGTTCATTTGATATCTTTAGATTTTTTATGAGCAGTCATTTTCATACCTCCAGGCTGTAACATGGAAACCACACGATTACAGACTTTTCATTCTTTTCTTTTTTTTCCAAACACACAACCACAGAGTTATCAAGTTGAAGCTGCAGGAATGAGAAGACCATAGTGAACGCTCCAGATTGCAGCATCTGCTTTGATGCGAAGGTTGTACCAGTGTGTTGTGTTAAAGAGAAACCTGACCATGAAGGGAATGCAGTTGATTAACTGGTCAATCTGCGTTCCCACTCTCACTTATGATCAGAATGAGACTGCAGATACAAATGGTAGAAATGAGCTTTCTTCTTTTTTCCTGCTCTAGGGGAGCTTTTTGAGGTAATCTGGGCATCTGACCAGGATACCTCCTGGACATGTCATATGTTTTAGGCATGTCCAACTAGGACATGACCCTCAGGCAGACCCAGGACTCCCGGAGGAGCTAAAGAAAGTGACTGGTGAGGAGGAGGTCTAGGAATTATGGCTTAGACGTGCTATCACAAAACAGACGCCCACTCCACAGAGTTGTTATATTCAGGCTTGTGAAACAGGTTGTTTAAAATCAGAATCCATTACTTTGTTTTGGTAAATGGAGTGCTTAGCTTTAAAAATAAATAACTATTATATAACATATCAATCAAATGTAAATGTCTGGCCCATGATATTTTTTGTCATTTCACGTGTGGCCCAAGTGAATTTCAGTTTATAGTCTATGACTTATACGATGATTAATGGAGCAAAGTGCAAATTTTTACTTTTAGGTCCGAATGTTTTCAGAATTTGACACAAACAAAACTACACCTACTTTATTCTCATTTTTAAGGTTTTCCTAAAGTGAAAAAAGAAATCTTGCATCTGCTCTCCTGCACTGATAAACACTTTGTGTTTGATTTGACTTTAAGCATTATTTGAACTTTTTTATAATAAACCAAATTATTCAATTTTATGAGGTGTAAAATTAAAGGCTCTCTGAACTTTACACAGTGACTAAAAGGTCTCCTAATGATATTATCAAACAGCCTATTATCAGACACAATAAACATCCCATTCAAAGCTGCTTTACAACTGGGTGCAGCCGATGACGTGTCTTTTCACAGGCTGGTATTTTGCATGCGAAGCCAAGACGAGTCAGTCACCTATAAGTAGCATCATTATTGTCATCCACATGCTTGACATACAATACTGACTCTTGTTATGTGATGTAAGACATAACTGAAGTCTTTTCTTTGGGTGTGCCAATAAGGGATGATCCAGTCTACTCACACCTTAACGTAAGAATGCTTGCCTTCTGTCCACAGACGTACAAAGTATGTTGTACATGTCCAATAACTGTTTGAAACCACAATCTAACTGCTGCAACGTTCTCACCTTCCACATCTTGGCCCTGTGTTCAGCTGACTGCTCCTGGACCTGGATGGTGCCCCTCTCCATCTCCATGTCTGAGCCACCAGAGTCAAGAGCGTCAATGAGATCCTGGTCCCTGAAGAGTAACGAACGGCACAGTTACAATCCCACAAAATATAAAGATAAAAGTTCATAGGCTGAAAACAAAACATAAGATTTGAAGAGTTCATTTTAAGGTAAATTATTACACCAAGGTTCAGAGTAAACCCATGCAAAGGCTCACTGATGCAGAAACAATATTATTACTAATAATACCACTATAAACGACAAAACTGCCAATCTTCAAAATTGTGCTGTACTGTCCAGCACTACGTTTTATTAAGTTCATACATCCATCTTCCCGAGGGGGCTGCAGTGTATGTTACAGAGCAAGAGACAGGTTGCTAGTTTGTCGCAAGGCTAACAAAGACATACAGACAATGTTTACACCTATGGGCAATTTAGAAACAGCAGTTAACTGGTGAAGCGAGAGTAGTAATCACACAGAGAACATGCAAACTCAAAGAAAGACAGGGTCAGATGGTGGATTCAAATCCATGACTTTCTCGCTGTGAGGCAACAGGGTTAACAACATGCATTATTATTAACTTCATATTTAACTCAATCATTATTCACATCTGTGTAATTGTGTAAATTATGTCAGCTTTTACTAAATGCCCTGTGTTGTTTATTGCTCTTAATTTACATCTTAATCGTTTTTTTAAAATACATGTTAATTTAACTCCGCATACAGACAGGTGACAAACTCAAGAGGAAAACAATACAGCAACATCATAAAAGGGGGCATTCACAGCTTCCCTGTGAATCTGTGTGTTGGTTCTCCAAATCTCCAAAGAGATGAACACCATTTTTAGATATTTCCTCATCTGACGTTTTGATGAAGCCGGAGAAGAACAATGTCTAACGCATTTGTTCAAAATCTCCGATGATTGTATGTACACATTTATACATATGTATAAAATCCAGGTCACTTTTATACTCATGGAACTCCTCAGTGACCCGTGCACTGTGACAAATGGCAGTGTCACAGAAGAGGTCTTTCTTAACAAAGTAGAAACATTTCACGATAGATCTGAATGGACACGCACCATTCACACCAACAGAGCTACCAGAGCCCTCTCTGCTGGTCTATCGTTCAGGTTTTTCCTTTAATCTGACACATGAAGACCTCTTTCACGATGCCAACCATCTTAATGGCAGCTGCTTTAAAAGTTTTTAGATATAACCAGCACTTTTCTATAAACTCTTTTCTATATTTCAGAGTAAAATAAAACTGGAACAACAGAGTGAGGCTGGGGTAGATTAAAGGGAAGCGGCTGTCCGCCTAAATATTAGCTGTCCGGCTAACATTGCTACTAAACTTCCCACTGAGGCAGAGAAACCGATAAAAATGTAGACTTCGTCACTGAACAGACTTAAGAGCTGTTATTTTATCCGTCTGAGATTTATCGACCGTTAATTTATCAGAACCGGGTTAGCTAATTGTCATGTAGCTGGCTAGCTGGTAACGTCACCAAACTCCAACACTATTTTAAACACAAAAACTCATCTTTAGTTACTTTACACGGAAATCTGCGACAGAAATCCGACGCGACTGTCTGACAATCGAGACAAAGGCTCCGAAAATATTGACTGAACAACAAATTGTCTCACCAGCTGCCCCGAAGAGCTTCCTCCACGGCATCCGCCATTGTTGTGTTGACGGAGACACGTCAGATGTCGTCAACACGCGCGTTATGCGCGGTGACGTCACCGAACAACGAGGGGTCGAGATTGACAAGTGAAATCAAAGTGCGATAAGAAACTGATGAGAAAACTACTTGTTTGCTTTGATTTTGGGCGCTAAAAGTTAATAATTGATCAACAAACAGAGAAAAACAGAAAACATCATCAACATGTGCTGACCTCAGAGTTTAATCCCAACAACCTTCCTGTGTGATGAAGAAACAATTTACACACAGTGACACGATCCTAAACGTGGGTCAAAGTTTGTGTTTGTGTGAGAAAGTGTGGGACACATCACTAAAGTCAGGAGTCAGAAATTCTTTATATCTCACTTAAAACATAAACATATGCAATCGATGCAAATAGGTTATACATTTGGCTCTGATCGTGTGAATGACAGTTATTTTTATTTGAATGTAAATTTTCCTAACTTCAGATAATCATAAATGGAAACTTAAGTTTGTTTTTTAGATTTTGTGTGGTAGTCTTTGCATATGCATTATAGTTGTAAGTATTGTTATAAATGTAAACATGTTTTTTAAATAGTTTTCCTTGTGTGCACCACAACAGCTGATTTTAAATTGAACAATCAAGACTTGTTTGAAATGTTTGTAAATTAAAGCCATTGCCAGAGGATTAGCAGTAATTGTACAGTCGACTTAGGTTCTGTTTCATGGAAAAGTGAGGCCTGTTCTCTTGTTATTCTATAACAAATAACAAAGCAAATAAAACCTATTTTCAAGACAAAATTACAAAAATTGTGTCATGCCCAAATACATATAGACCAGACGACATGAATATTTCTTTTTTCTAATGAACTAATAGTTAAATATTATTTATTCTGCTGCCCATCTTTTCATTTTAGTAGCAATGCATTCACAGATATATATTTTTTCTTGCCAGCATCTGCAACACCTGGAGCCAGATCCTTGGCAAACTGTCAAAGTTGCTGTCACAGCTTTACACAATAAAGAAATATAGAAAATTTAATACAGAGTTTGTAACATAAGTCAGTATTAAACTACTTCACTGTTATATCCTTACCTCCCAAACAGCTGTTCCTAAAACATTTCTGCACAGAGAGCAAACACCATCACACATTTTGACTCGAATAATAACAGAAAGTTGCTCTTAATGAAATGTTAAATTGTATTTCTTGTCTGGGGAAATATCACAGTGATGTTTTTTATCAATCCAATGTAATATCAGTAGGATGTCCTGATATCCAGGAGCTGCTGTCAGTGGTCAGACATCCAAATATTTTAGGGGTTTCAACTTCGTCATGGAGCAGCAGTCCCAAGAGTCCACATTCATATTTATGGTGCCAGAGCTTTACCCTAAAGCATCTGAAAGGTCACGCTTAAGTGTTTTAATAGATTAGCAATTTTAAAATGGCCCCTCAGAAAAAGATCTAAAAACAGCTCTGTCTTCATAAAATCCCTCACAGGAAAGTTTGCACAATTCCTATTAAACAAATCTGGGAAGGTCAGCTGTGAGGCCTTTTAGGAAATACTATGAAATGACTCTATAGTCTGTTCAATAGACATATCTTTAATACTTACGTGTGCTACTTAGCAAGAAAATCAGAAAAACTGTAAAATTCTATCAAAGTTTCAGATAATCAGAACGAAATTTAGTTTCTAACTACAGGGGTTTAAAAACAATGTGCTGCACAATCCGGGTGAACAGAAATGATCAGATGTAAAACTCATTCCAAGAATTATAACTTTATTAGGACTCATTCTTTCACTTTGGTCACCACACGTATGGTAGATGCAGAATGTCAGTGATATCAAACAGCCAAAATCTAGTTCACATCCATGTTCTGAAGGTTAAGTAAATATGGTTTTAGTTGGAGTCCGTCTCACCAGCTGCAGCTCAAAATGCATGATTTGGTTCCTTGGCATCACCACACATGCAATGATAGTGTACTGGGGGTGAGACTAATGAATGTCACAGAGAACGGGAGCTTTTTGTTGCATTTTTTTTTAAAATGCTCCAGACGTACAATCATCAGTGGTGCACAGATGCTACTTGAGAACCAAACCACACACCGTACCAAGAGATTCTCAGAGCTGCATAGGCTGGAGACAATAAGGCTCGGGTTGTTTGAAAAGGAGAGATGAAAAAAGCAAATTAGAATTAAACCAACGTGTTAAGTATTCAGTCAAAAGTAAAAGGAAATGTAGCATGAAGAAGAAAAAAAAATCACAGAAACTATAAAAAGAATCAGGTTTCCCAATTTACATGAGCTGGGGAAAAACCACTAAATACCCTTCTGACACAAGAGGCAACTTCTTTTAAAAAAAGAAGAAAAAAAAACTAAAAACAAAGTTGGCTAAGTTTGTCTAATCAGTGTTCTGCAAAAAAACAAAAGCCTCAAAAAGGGTTTTCCTAGTGTTCAAGACAGCACGAGCATTGCATTTACATTAATTTATAAAGTGAACATGCTGCACGAAGTATATAAAAAAGCAAACAGGCAATCCCACCATTTAAAACGAAAGAAAAAAAAACTTTGCCTAAACTCTGTAGGCTTGTATCCTGGGATCAACTCCAGCATTTCAATACAGACATTGTACATTTGACTATAATTTTAATCTTGCATTCAGAACTGATACTGTATGTTACAATATGGGAGTAGGTGGACACAAACACTTTAGATCAGCATCAAGTAACAAGTGAACAGTCCATTGGAACTATAAAGCTCTCACAGTATTGTCTGTCGATTTAAAAGTGTCTCCAAACCCTTGTGGGTTCAACAGACTGAACATTTCAATTCTCTCTACATCTTCTGACACGTATACGTCTCACTCATCTACACTTTCCCTCCATAAATGACAACCTTTATTTTCATTCTGAGCCATAAAAAAAAAAGACAATGACGCCATTGTGGAATTAAGTGTCAGCATAAAGGGCGGTGTTGGTTAAAATCCACCCCCCACCCCAGCCACCCCACATCCTGATAAACCACTGAGTCTACCAGAGACCAGGCTCATAGCCTCGGTTTGACTTTGAGTACAAATCTGGTTTCCATGAAAATAATCCCCTTCAGTGTGACGTAAACAGTATATATTCAGGGTTTGTCCTTTTTTTCAAATTCCCCCCCATATCATCCAGTATTTATTTTTTAACAAATCAAAGTGAAGTCAGACAGTTGCACTTTTAACACAGTTAGATTCAACAATGAAGACTGAGATTGGCGATCCATTGGCAAAACGGTTACAGAGTCGGAGGTTTCAGCCCGTACTTCCTCGCCACTTCTGTCTGGGCGTAGGCGGCGTCACATAACGAGTACAAGTGGGCCATCTCCATCTCTGACTTCGCTAGGTTAATTGCTTTGTTGAACATCTCGATCGCCTTGTCAAGATTGCCCCTGTAAAAAGAAAACACTCCAGTTATACCAAGCACTTGAAAAATGTGTAGATTTGATCATTTTTACCACCACAGGAATTTTTTCCCAGGGACTGTGTTTCCATAGCAGTCATCAGAGTTTTAAGTTCTTGGAGGCATCATCTTACTCCCAAAAGAGTCCCATAATGTAAGATCACTAAGCCGAGTGTGGAGCTGCAGCTTCACACTTGGCTGTGAACTGCTGCAGTGCGAGGTGGAGGCCACCACCTGCTAAAGCCAACAGAACCACATCATCTAAGAAAAGCAGAGATGAGATTCTGAGACCGCCCAAGCAGAAGCCTTCCTTCACTTGGCTACACCTAGAAATTCTGTCCATAAGATCATGAACAGAATCAGTGACAAAGTGCAGTCGTGGTAGAGTAACACCCACCAAGAATGAGTTCGACTTATTGTCGGCTAAGCATACCAAGCTCTTGCAACGGCTGTATACAGATCGAATGGCTCCTAGCAACGGGCCAGACAGCCCACGACAGGCGCCAAACACCTTGTGACCACAGCTCAGTACAGCAGCTTCAGCATTGAGGCGCTCCCGATACGCTGAACTGTTGTTTAGGCGAGTGCAGAGGACAGTCAGCACCCGTTCCCTGACCCAAAGGTGCAGGGGGAAAAAAAACAAAAAAAACCTCTTGTCAATCGTGAAAAGCCCCAATTTACAGGGAGCAAGTTGAGGGAATACTAAGATGCCCACCCCAGCCCACAGCCTCCCACCACGGGCAAGTCTAGATTGAGACAGACTGGTTACAGGATTACAATATTTCCTATTCCTCCTTTTCCTAACATTAACAAGGGCTCATCCAGACCCAGGAACCTGTCACACCTGAAGTAAGAATCAGATCCTTAAACCGCAAACATGATGTTTGTAACACTTCAACCAGTCTGTTCAAAATGGTACAAATATATTCCTTTAGGGGCAACACAAAAGCACAAAGCGCAGCAGCTGACTGCTTTCTCTCATTTAGTGTTTTATAAAGAAGAAAAATGCACACTATGGGACTCCTAAAAACATCCTGACAGAAATACCAGCATGCTACCATTTTTATCTTTGTACAAGTGAAAACATTACAAAGCAGCAGAGAAATCATCCCTGGGAACAAACACTCACATACTGTGTGACTCACCTTTGAACTTCAATGGTTCCCATGGTTTCATAGGCAAAATCACATTTGTTGTCGATCTCAATTGCCTTACTGATGAGGTCGAGACCCAAGTCGAGATCCTGTTTCCACTGAAGCTGCAACAAACTGCAGACAGAGCAAACAACATGTCACATTTACACAAACAAATCAGAGACATTATATGGATCAATATAGCCACATAACAGGGGAGAAACCCTTACCCCTTGTGGACATATGTTGTAGCATTGTCTGGTTCCAGTTCAATACACTTGTCGTACATTTCATCGGCTTTTCCAAATTGCTGCTGATCAGTCAAAGCCTGAGAAGTACACAGGAGGACTGGTAAAAACGTGCCCACCAGGCATGAAAGCGACACTTTCCCATCCCAACAGGATTATAATGCTTTCACAAAATTACTAAAAATAAATCAGTGCACATATTAACCACATTTCCAAGCAAATGTGGGAAATGTTAAGGATTTATGGCTATTTTGAATACATATCATGAGGAGTTGGCCAAATCAAGATAAGCAGTTTTGTTACAATAAGCTATCACAGAGAAAGAGAAGACTGCAAACAAGTATTAAAACAGAACAGAAACACACGGTATTTCTATTTCATGTGTTAATGTAACACTACAGCCTGTCACATTTTGTTTATATCCATCTCCAGCCGAGCATACCTGAGCGTAGAGAGCGTAGCCCTCTGCACATTTTGGAAACCTCCGGATAACATCTTCAAAGCCATCCATGGCTGTCTGTATTTGTGAAATATTACTTCCAGTATATGCTTGTCTGTACTGAAGGACAGAAGAGTCAAATGAAAATGATAAATGGCACAGACAAAAATCACCATATGATCATATAATGAATAGAAATAATTAAACATTTAAGGCAAAATCAGGCAGTTACAGACAGCAGGAACTGGGATGCTCAGACCATTAAGAGGAAACTGAAAGTGATCAGTGAAAAGTGGGATATGCTTGAGGACCAGAGAGCAGGTTTTTCAGGCTTTATCTCAAACATGACTTGCATCCAAACTTTCAAAGACTTCTGGCATATCTTCCAGGTCTCCTCATACCGTTAGCCATTCCTGCTATTTTGGAAAAGTTACCCTAAAATTCTCTCTTCTATTGTGACTTTATATCAGCGCTCCCCAACCTTTTGTGCCACGGACGGTTTAATGCCAGACCTTTAAGCTGTTGCGGATAAATACAACAAAATAAGATGATACGATAATAATACTACAATAATAATAAACGTGACTTCACTGTGTAATTGTGTAACTTTATTAGCAGCGTCCTCCTAAAACGCACCAACAACACTGAGAGTAACATCCTCCTCTCTGCCCCTTAATGTACTCTGGTCGCTATGGTGATATGTAAATATTTCTTTCAAAATAAGACGCACAACTACAACACGAGATTAGACCCAGGGAAACCGGGTTAACGATAAAAGCCCTGAAAACCATAACTTTCACACCCGAGCCTCAACTCTCACGGTCCGGTACCAAACGACCAGGCCACGGACCGGTGGTTGGGGGCCGCTGCTTTATAATATTATATATGTAGATTACTCAGACACACCGTCTAAAGGCTTAAGGAACCCTGCACTGTCTTGTTGTCCCTTTTATTTTGTCACCATCACTTTGGGACTGCAGGGTGACCTGTGGAGTTCTGCCTACACCCTGCTGGTGTGTGCCGGTTCTGAATCAGTGCTGATGTGGACTGATCTCTCCAACAATCTTACCTTCTGTGATTTTTGAATAGTTTCAGATAGTAGTTGAACCTGTGCATTGTTACATATGAAGAGCTGCACTGCTTTTAACTTTGCCTTTATCTGGTTACTTACAAGGGCAAAGCACTTCTGTGCCTGCGCCAGAGCAGAGTCAGGCCTGAGCAGGATGCACTGATCAAAGTCTACCACTGCCTCATCCACCTGGTCGAGCAGGATCTTCAGCTGAGAGAGAATACATGCATAACTGGATGTTAACAGTTATTACACCAAATCAACAGCAGGTTACTAGTTTACCCTCACTCGTACCTGCCCCCTGTGATGATACACATCAGGGTTCCGCGTGTCGATCTCTGCGGCCATGTTGAAATCCTGTGTAGAGAGCATTGGCTGCTGCTGCTGCATGTACATGCTTCCACGCTTGATCAGCGCATTGGCCCTCAGCTGTAAAGTTCAGATAAGAGTACAGAAGGCTTTTTAAGACTCCTGTAAAGAAATGGTTTTTGGAGCTTACAAATTATGTGATCTAAAAAACAGGCATGCTCCCAAAGTCACAACTTGGTAAGCCTATTCATCTTCTGGCTAAAACCTAGCTTGTCAGGCAAAATTCTGCAAGAAGTACAATAAAATTACCCGAGACCGTTATTTGACTTTTTAGTCTTTCCACACAAACAACCAAAATACCCCAATAATAAATCGTCTGTACCTTCACGTTGGCGTCCTGCATGTTGATGACCCGATCCAAGTCGGGCTGAGCAGCAGTAGAGTTTCCAATCAGAAGGTAGAAGGTGGCGCGCAGCAGCAGCGCCTCAGCGGTGTATCTTCCTCCTGACTCGATCTCCTTGGTGCATTCGCTGATGATTTTGTCATAATTTTCCTCCTCCATGTACTGTTTTGCCTTCAGGTACCCAGAGCTAAGCATATAGGGAAAACTATTACCTACAGAAATGTCTCCTAATGAGCACACACCACCAGTTTTTAAATTAGCATACCATGACAACTTTAGTCTAATTAAGCCTGCCTGCTTTCGTTAGTCTAAATACGTGCGACAACATGCAGGTTAGATTTGAATTATTCTTCTCAAGAATGGTGCCATAAATAAACACAGTGCTACAGATTCTTTACATTGTTCTGTAACAACAGAAACCGTAGGTTATGAAAAAAGTTTGGATTAAGAAGATATGCCAACCTCTCTGAGACCTCTGCTGCCTCGCCCTCCTTATCCTTGTCTTCGTCTTTCTTCTCCCCCTTCTGCAGAGGCTGGGAGATTATGTCATCAGTGAAGGAGCTAAAGTACGACTTGATGAACTGAGGCGAAGGCATCATTGGCTCACGGTTCTGCAACAAAATGTTTTTGGGAAAAAGAAAAAAAAAGTTCAATGTGAAGATAAAGGCAAAGAAAACTAAAAGTGTCTGAAAGTAGAGCTGGGCGATAGAACGATAACGATATGTATCGCGATATAACTTTTACTCGATAGAGAAATTAAGCTATCGCGATAGACCTCGCCGCTCTTGTCCTCAAAAAAAAAAAAAAAAAAAAAAAAAAAGGTCAGCCAATCCAAATTAAGTAGCGCAGAGCCGAACCAATCACAGCCGCAGCGTCACGTCGCGTGACTTGTTACATACAGCACAAGTGCCAAGCCGCACGTGTGTTTGTTTGGGAAGCAGCCAGCGGGTAATGGAGGAAATGAGTGTGCCGACTAGAAAAATCAACCGAGCGTGACCGAAGAGAAAACAGATGATGGTTCCAATGCCGGAGAGATTGTCGAACGGAAGAGCCATAGAAGTTCCGTAGTGTGAAGGTATTTCGGCTATTTCAAGTCTGACTAAAAACAGAGTAGCGTGCACTGTAAATTGTGCCGAAAGCAAGTCTGGAAATACAATAAACTGGTGCATGCGTCACACTGTGCGCCACGTTATTGTTTCGGTGAAATGAATTTCTACAATACTGTTACTGTTAATTCTACTCTCTGCAGTGTTTAAATGCTTACATATACACACAGTTACTGTCCCTCCACACATACGACTCGGTTCTGCTTCTATGCCCCAGCTTTGTTTACTTTTTCCCACCGAGGCTTCTAGACTTCTGATTGGCCAACATTTCTGCACGGTTAGGAATCTAGCGCCACCTGCTGCTTTGGCATGTTCATAGCAGCGTTTGCCTTCATTTCTGCCTTTATGTGTGGACGGGATTATTTTTTAAAACGAAAACGGAAAATCTCAGTTTTCAAAAATACCCGTGTACGTGTGGACGTAGCCTCAGTCTCTGACTGGAAGCGCTAATTCGTCATTCGGCTTTTGTCAGACTAAAGTAACTGTTAAAACTGTTTGAAAAGCTCAGCTATACAACAAGGAGAGATTGAGAATTTCCTTTTAGTTCTCAGTTTATTTGATATTGACAAAAGTTAGTCAGTTTTGTCTGTTCTTCTGTAAAACAAACTAAGATTTATTTTTAGAATTAATATTTTGTTTCTAAGTGGAATTGACAATTTAGTCTGTTTCGTTTGTTCTATTTTGAAACTTAAACGCTTTAGCGGCTGCCTTTTGTGTAGTTTGCAATATTTGCCTTTATTTATCTGAAAAAGTCTCATGTTCCTTAAGTACATCTACCCTGTTGAACTTATTATGGGAAATAAATATTTAAATAAAAACAAGCTGCTGATTATTTCACATTTTACTTGTGAGCAACGGCACATTTAAATCTTACAAATATAGTTATTTGGCTTATATCGTGATAGATATCGTTATCACCTGAAATGAAAAAAACATATCGTGATATGAAAAAAAATCTCATATCGCCCAGCTCTATCTGAAAGTGAACAAACACCTTGTACTTGTCTTTGGCCTTCTCTTTCCCAAGCTGCTTTAGCACCTTGTCTGCTAGCAGCATGCTCTGTTGGTTCTGGAAGGCCTCGAGAATACACACCGCTGTGACATCTGGAGATCACAGGAGAAAAACGCAGCAGACTGTCAATGAGAGTTGCACGTCAAAAGTTAAACTTGGAACAAACATTTTTATAAAAACATCTCACCCTCTAGACACTCCTTCCTGTTTTCTAGTCTCTCCAGAGCTTTAGCCCTCCTGAACAGAGCCTTCACATAGCGTGGATTCAGCTCAACAGCCTTACTGCAATCCTGTACCACCTCTGTCCACTTCATCTGAAATCAAAGGTTCAGTTAAGTTTTAATTTGAAACATCCCTGCTGTGTCTCAATGAGAGATCACTTTAACCTCTCGCTGAGACAAAATGAGATACTTTGTGCGGTAAATCCTCAAATATAAAAGAGGAAAGTTAAGACTCAAACACAATCTTGTCCAAAGAACACGAACCGTTTGCTTCTGCAGGAGCCGACAGAAACCACAGTTTGTTTCATTTAGCATGCCATCAGGGTGTGAGAACAGCAGGACTTTTTAACTAAAGCCATTTTAGGTCCAACCCAACCAGCTTAACCTAGTGAACATCTCTGGGGACAATATCTAACTGAGAACAGTAATAACACTTAAACTGGGGTAGCTGGAGCTCAGTGTACACATTATGCTTCTGAAAATGTGCCTTTAATTATTTTTAAACTCTACAACAACTTCTGCATAGTTTACAGGAGGTTGTGCCAACCTGCTGTTCGTAGGCTGCAGCTCTGTTCTGGTAAAACGTTGACAAATCCGACTTCTGCTCTGTGGGGCACAGAGCAATGGCCTCTGTGTAGCACTGTATGGCGTTTTCATACTTTCCAGCTTTGAAGTACTTGTTGCCTTTGTTCTTAGATGCTTGGGCCCGATCCAAAGGACTCTAAATGAAAAAACAAAGAGAGAGAAGGACAATTATTGATTTGTCCAATAAACTGGAAACGTGACCAAGGAAACAAAAAAAATTTATGACAACTACGCAACAACTGACCGACAGTCTGAGGTTTGCCGAACAAATTGGTGAGCTGCTGCAGTAATTATTGACACCAAGGGCACACTGAATGCCTGATTATGCACTGCATGCACAAATGCTTTTCCCCCACTCTACATAACACCAGCATACAACCAAAAACTTTAAGTACACGCAATTAATTTCACCCAAAACCTCAGTAGCATGCAGAGTCTTGGTAATTTCACCCTGGATGCTTCCTTTCGCTAGAATAAATACAGAACTCTTATCTACACTTTTACACTGTGTCGAGAGCAATTAGTGTGATCATTTTAGAGGCCTTTGGAAAGGCACAGTAGGTCCTGTGCCATGTCTTGAGCCACTCATAATTTCTTAATATTATACTGGGAAATATGTGGCAGCAAAGTATGTAAGGCAAAAACAGAGTTTGTACGAAAGTTAATATTTAGTATGACCACAAAAAAGACATCAGGGTTGATTATACACATAACCAGGAATGGCTTACAGGCATACTTAACAGAAATATGTGCATTTTTTGGTTATTTACGTCTATTTCATAAACAAAAATGAATTTCTCGCTCAAGTAAATAAAATCCTACTTTACAAAAACAAAAGAGTTTAACATGTGTTTTATTAAGGTCCTGATGATTTTCCTGAACTAAGAACAGAAACTTCTGTATCTACCTAATAAAACGTTGGTCTTTCATCCATTTCAGTTAGAATTGTCCTACCCATGTGTGTCACACCGTTTTAAGATCATGTAAAAACTTTAGTAAGATGTACATGTAACAGAAAGTAAACCGAAAATGTTTAACATCTATTTAAAACGCACTGGCTTCATTACACTGTTTAGCAAATACAGCCCATCACTGAGGACATTATGCATGACAGTGGAGAGTAAATGAGGTGACAGTCACCTTTGGCTGCTACACTGTCTCTACCTAAAACAGACTCGAACCATCCCCGCCCAACGTCACTTTCTGGGAAAGCAGCCTTAGCCAGCTAAACATTAGTTACAAAACTCAAACCTCATTTCGGGTAATTATTATTATCATGTGGTTGATATCTATTTTACCGCTCAGCATCGGGAATTTTGGCGTCAGATACGGACGTTTTTCAAGTCTTTTGACGCAAACATTTGCAGCCAGGCATGCTGACCTAGCTACTGTTAGCTTGAGTGCTAGCTCTCTAGCGATTAGCATAAGCTAATCTGGCTCCAGTGGACCGGCTGCTGCCGGCCTTGCACTGCGGAGGTAGAGCAGCTGCTTAGAGGCGGTAACGTCCGATGTCCTTGACTGTATTTTTATGGCAATGACACGGTTAGTCAGAAGAGTGTACCCACTGCACGGACACCCATCATGCTAATGTGATAAGAGTGAAATGAGGGCGGCAGAAGCGTCACCATGCTCTCCTGCTCTCGGCCGGATCGAGATTCGCCGTCCTGGCCCTGCACGGGGCTGGCGCTGCCTTCAGGTGTTTTCCGCTCCCCGGTCCCCTTCTTTTCCTTCGTCCTGCTGCGGTTCCATAGGTAGACCGCCCCGACTCCGAGTACTATGGGAGCCCCCACTAACAGGGCCAGCTGCCACCGGGGTAGTCCAGTCCCAGACTGCGGCTCGACTGGCTTCGAAGCAGCCATGATGTACAAGTGAGCAATAGTTAACCAGCCAGCAGCACCACCTCCTGCATACAGCGTGACCGAGCTCGGCTTCTTCTTCCCGTGCTCCGCGAGGTCACAGACACCAAGGAATCATGGGATACTAAGAGAAGGGGAACCCACGGGGCTGAGTGTAGTTGCAGTCTTATATCGACGATTTGTAGTCCAAACATCTCCAGACCACCAGCTACCGCCTTTCCAGTGCAGTTTGTAGGCTAGAACAGAGAGGTTTGTTATGAACCACTGACCACGTGGACCAAGCACTTTGTTGACTGATATTACAGCGACGCCTGCTATATTATTAAGACTTCATAAACAATCAACAGTGATGGCTACGCTACACTTTAGCTATCAGCGAGGGAGCTAATGTAAATAGCAGCAGTGTTACTTGCCAGTGATTACAGTCTGGGAGCATTTAAAAAAAAAAGCGTGTCACGTCTGGAAGAGAAAACACGCACGTCTCTCAGTTCCGGGGCCTGTCTGATACCCTGTCTGGGCCTTTTGGACCCCTCACTGATGAGGTATTTTTCCTCATTGAGAAGACATGTAGAGTTGTGGGCTGTGGATTAATGTGTTGTCTAGAGATCCGGCCTCCCGTTGTTATTATCTCATTGCTGAGATGTCCAGAAGCAGTCAGCTTGGATGTTTTGTGAGAGGAAGCCAGTGTTAGAGGATGTATCACAGCAGGCAGCAGTACCCTGCTGACTGTTTTAAATGTTTTGAAATCTGATTGATATTTAATAGGGGTTTTGTGCCCTTCTGTTGTGTACTGTGGGTGAAGTGTGCACAGCAGATCAGCAGTTCAACAACAGCAGTAGGAGCGACCCAGTTAACTCTTATTGTTCTGTGTATGGACTTACGCTACAAGTAACACACACACACACACACACACACACACACACACACACACACACACACACACAGTTTGACATGTGTGTCAGAGTACTGTGCATCTCTGAAGTTCCTTCAATCCCTTTAAATTTGTTCCCAGTATACAATTCCTGAAATCCAGACGGGTGTTTGGAACATGTTTCCCCTGCACCAGTCTAGTTTGATTTCTTTTTTAAATAAGCACATCAGTACACGCATTTGTACTGATAGGGATTGTTATTACAGATTCAAAGCTTTTTCAAGGAAGTCATTCTGTTATTGTTTAAATCTGAAAACTTTTTTTTAAGATTTTAATTTTCTTGTACTTGCTGTTGAATATATGGAGGTGCATTATAATGCACTGCCCCACTGGGGCTTTCAATTGCCTTTGCAGCATGACTGATTTATACACCAGCACCACTGTAGTGGAGCAAAAAACCTGCATTTATTACCTTTTAGCATCATCAAAGATTCATTTTGAGAGAAACTTTATTATTTAAAATTTGAATTAGCATTTGTTTCTGTGCATTTAGTTGTAAAGAACATGGACTATTCAAACAAAGTCATTATCTATGTGAGAGTATCATTTAAAACTTTTTGGTCCTCTATTATCAAGAGTTTCTTGAGTTTTGTAGAGAAGCCTTCTTTAAGCCCTTTTATGATACTTGAGACTCTGTTTTTTGCCACGTCAGTGTAAATGGCTGAGCTCTTTTAAGCTTTACCGTGTATTTGTCGACAGTCTCTTTAATCCCGCTCACAGGTCACAGAGATCAGAATTAAGGAGCTCATGACGAGTGGATCAGACAACTTTTACCATGAATGGCAGAGACTAATCCGGTATAATATTGCTGTAAGTTTGCAAAATATATTTTTGGAAGCTTAAATAAGGTGGTACGGTGTGGATGAGCACGGCCACCCTTCCATTGTTTAAGTAAATCTGCCAGAAAGTAACTGCTCAGCCATCTGTGGTGTGTGTGTGTGTGTTTACATGTACACTTCAATGGCTAGTGTGATATAATGCCATGATGCATTTTTTGTAATCAGTGTTTTAATGTCTCATTTTGTTTTTAAAATCAAGCCCTCAGTTCTTGTTTTTATCTTTTCTGAGCTGCAGGCAAAGCTAATTGTGTCCAAAACAATCTTGTTTACGTACAAACTAACAAATCCGACCTCCTCAGAAAGAAACACTATTTGTAAGCAGAGCGTTTGAGCTCTAGAGGGCACCACTGTAGAGCCGGTGTTTGGGCTTGGTAATGGCAGATGGAAGATAATCAGCTGTTAAACTACGACTGTGTTATATCTCCAAGTAGTCTTCAGGAACAGTTCTTGAAGGACATCCAAAGCTCTTCTTTGGATGTTGCTGCCTTTTATTCTGCTCTCTGCCAAGATCCCACACTGCTTCAGTAACGTTGAGGTCCAGACTCTGTAGAGATGAATCCATGACTGATAGTGTTGCTTTGTGTGTTTGAAATAATTGTCACGCTAAAAAAAGAAGACGCCACTGTGTTTTCCAGTTACTGTTGTACCGCTCTCCTGATCTCTTCCTTACATATTAACGATCATTCAAACCGAGTAGTTAACATCTTTTGTTGATTTTTAGTCAAGTTTATGTGCAGTTTGACATACCGTGGCCTTTTCTCCGTTTCCCTTCCACTCAGATCATTTCTGATGAGACTACAGCAAACAGTGGCTCAACTGCAAGATGCATCTCTCAGGTCCTGTCTGGATCTGGACCTCAGATCTGGCTTGTTTTCTATTGCTTAAAGACATGACTTTCAGCTACTGTTCATCTGCTATAAATGCATTTTTATATACTGCCACTTCTCTTGATAGTTCCTTCACATCTGCCCTCATATCGGTAATTTTCATCGATTCAACTAAAGAAATGGGGTCAAATTATGTTTTGTTTTATTGTTTTGTGACAGGCTGCTAAGAAGAAAAGTGCCTAAAGATACTATGTATAGTTCTTTTTAGCAAGTTGTCTTATGTGTAGACATAACACCAGTTCATCCCTTGAGTTAGGTGCCTTATGTTTGAATGGTTCTTAGTTTTGTGTGAAGGGGCTTAACAATTAAAAGACATGGTCAGAGACAAGGACCGCACTGAAAATGAGTTAAAAACGTATTTCCAAAGACCTGCAGAAAGCCTGAGGCAAAATATCACAATAAGGAGGTGGGGGTCGTGGGGGTCTGGCAGACATAATATGGTCATTGCAGTGGTGCATTGGTACAACTTTTAAACCTGATCAATTTTAAACTCGTGACACATCTTTTCACTTATACAGGCTGTTTTAATCAATTTAATCACTTTGATGTTTTACTTTAAGTCAACAAAAATGAATTATTAGTCTGACAATCAAGCCTTTGATACTTCCCCAGCACTTACTAAAAATAATTACACGCATGTATGGAATGCAGTTCTTTTGCATACAACCTTGTATGCAGTGTACAGTGTGGTGTTCATACTTTTACATTACAAAACAAAAATCTAAGTAGTTTTGAAAGCATGCGCAAAATGCAGTTGCTAAAAGTGAACGTTTCATTTTCACTCTGAGAAGTAAAACATGCAGTAAATGTAAACATACATGTCAGTTACTTTGCCTGTTTCAACCAGTCTTATGAAGCCATGCATGTATAAAGTATCAGCCCTGTTCAGCACACACCAACCAGCCAATTCTAACATTTAGTGACTTACTTTTAATTCATTGCTAATTCTTTTGTACTGTTCATAAAGTAAATTGGAATGTAGGATTCTTACATGTAACTTTTAGATAAAAGTCCCCTGTCACAGAGGTCCCACATGGTGCAATTTGATAAGACAAGAAATACAAGGGGTTGCTTTGGGCTGCTGAGGTTAAAGTAAGAGGTACACAGCAGGAAAATGTGAAAAAATAGGGTTTAAAATAACCATCGTTCTCAGATTAATAATTAATTCTATGATAATAAAAGACCCCACAAAAAACAATTGATTGTGGCACAGTCTCCGACTCACACTATGTGGGAGGAAGTAGTTTCTACAATCCAGACTGAATGTTGAACGTGAGACTGGATGGCACCGCTTTGTCTTCTCAGCTCAACTTTCACCTCTGACTTGCAGTGACACATTTCTTTCTTTGTTGGCAGTGTTGTGATAACTAAGGTTGAAAAGCTGTGCAGTCTACATAAAACTGGATAAAAACAGAGGGATGCTCAGGGGAGGAATCACAGTTAAGGAATGGCAGTTAGGCTGCGTTCACACTGCAGGCGAAAGTGCATCAAATCCGATTTTTTTGACCCTCTGCGACCCATATCCGATCATGGTGTGACAGTGTGAACGGCACAAATCCGATCTGGGTCACTTTCGTATGTGGTGCTGAATCCGATACATATCTGATGTTTCAGAAAGCGACTGCTGTTTGATGGTCAAGTCGCATTAAATCCATCTTTTACGTCACCGACACAAGACAGACGCCAACTATCAGCGCCAGTGAAGTGCCCGAGAAGACATCGCGAACGCTTCCTGACCATCCGGTGAAACTGCTGGGAAGACAACGTTGGAGAAACGTGAACATTTTATTTGTACTGTATAATCTGCAGATTCTGACAGAAATCTGCAGCTATCCTTTGAAGCACTGCTCCTCTCTAAAACAGCAATAAGGATCATTATTAGGTTAGTTACATTATTATGTAATTAACAAAATAACTTAAAGCAAAAATTGGGAAACGTAAAGTCCGAAGTCTTTATATTAAGGGCCATCAGTCAAACAATACAGGGAGTGCAGAATTATTAGGCAAGTTGTATTTTTGAGGAATAATGTTATTATTGAACAACAACCATGTTCTCAATGAACCCAAAAAACTCATTAATATCAAAGCTGAATGTTTTTGGAAGTAGTTTTTAGTTTGTTTTTAGTTTTAGCTATTTTAGGGGGATATCTGTGTGTGCAGGTGACTATTACTGTGCACAATTATTAGGCAACTTAACAAAAAACAAATATATACCCATTTCAATTATTTATTTTTACCAGTGACACCAATATAACATCTCCACATTCACAAATATACATTTCTGACATTCAAAAACAAAACAAAAACATATCAGCGACCAATATAGCCACCTTTCTTTGCAAGGACACTCAAAAGCCTGCCATCCATGGATTCTGTCAGAGTTTTGATCTGTTCACCATCAACATTGCGTGCAGCAGCAACCACAGCCTCCCAGACGCTGTTCAGAGAGGTGTACTGTTTTCCCTCCTTGTAAATCTCACATTTGATGATGGACCACAGGTTCTCAATGGGGTTCAGATCAGGTGAACAAGGAGGCCATGTCATTAGTTTTTCTTCTTTTATACCCTTTCTTGCCAGCCACGCTGTGGAGTACTTGGACGCGTGTGATGGAGCATTGTCCTGCATGAAAATCATGTTTTCTTGAAGGATGCAGACTTCTTCCTGTACCACTGCTTGAAGAAGGTGTCTTCCAGGAACTGGCAGTAGGACTGGGAGTTGAGCTTGACTCCATCCTCAACCCGAAAAGGCCCCACAAGCTCATCTTTGATGATACCAGCCCAAACCAGTACTCCACCTCCACCTTGCTGGCGTCTGAGTCGGACTGGAGCTCTCTGCCCTTTACCAATCCAGCCACGGGCCCATCCATCTGGCCCATCAAGACTCCCTCTCATTTCATCAGTCCATAAAACCTTAGAAAAACCAGTCTTGAGACATTTCTTGGCCCAGTCTTGACGTTTCAGCTTGTGTGTCTTGTTCAGTGGTGGTCGTCTTTCAGCCTTTCTTACCTTGGCCATGTCTCTGAGTATTGCACACCTTGTGCTTTTGGGCACTCCAGTGATGTTGCAGCTCTGAAATATGGCCAAACTGGTGGCAAGTGGCATCTTGGCAGCTGCACGCTTGACTTTTCTCAGTTCATGGGCAGTTATTTTGCGCCTTGGTTTTTCCACACGCTTCTTGCGACCCTGTTGACTATTTTGAATGAAACGCTTGATTGTTCGATGATCACGCTTCAGAAGCTTTGCAATTATGAGACTGCTGCATCCCTCTGCAAGATATCTCACTATTTTTGACTTTTCTGAGCTGTCAAGTCCTTCTTTTGACCCGTTTTGCCAAAGGAAAGGACGTTGCCTAATAATTATGCACACCTGATATAGGGTGTTGATGTCATTAGACCACACCCCTTCTCATTACAGAGATGCACATCACCTAATATGCTTAATTGGTAGTAGGCTTTCGAGCTTATACAGCTTGGAGTAAGACAACATGCATGAAGAGGATGATGTGGACAAAATACTCATTTGCCTAATAATTCTGCACTCCCTGTATTGTTTGCTCTGGGTCTAAACAGAGCGCGTTGTGTGTGACGTCTTCTTTTGCGCATGCGGCCGCTTTGGTTCACACTAGAGCGCGTTTGCTGTCTCATTTTATTTGTAGTGTGAACGAGCAGACAAAAAAATAGGATTTGATCAAAAAATCGGAATTGAGCATCAAGACCTGCAGAGTGAACGTAGCCTTAGAGAGGAAAAAGAGAAGAAGAAAATGCAAAGGAGTGGAGGGGCTAAAAGAACCACTCAGATTTAACAAACCACCCAATCAAGCTGCGTCCTTGGAATTGGCCCCCTCCCTTATTTTTCACCACGTGAGAGTGAAGAAACACAGCTGTGCCTCAGAGGGCTGAAATAGACAGAAACGCTCCGAGAGCATGTGAGAGTTGAAGCGTGGCACGCAAAGAGAAGGAAAGGTCTTACAGAAAACTGAAATCTGCTTTCAAATAAAATAAGAAACTAAAAAAAAACTTAAACAACTGTGAGGAAGAGCTTTGAGAGGAAGACCTGAACTCTCAGGAGATCTGTGTAACAACAAAGCGATGAGCTCAGTGTCTCGGGATGAACACAACATAAAGAGAATAAACCCTGAAAGGAAACTGGATACCAAGATGTGGGGAAAAAGGTGATGAAGAAAATGAAAATGTCCTTTTTAAATATTTTTCCTTCCTCTTTTCAAGTTTTACCTGTCTGGAACAAGGATTCTTTTCTTTTGAGGCTTCTGTGGAACAATGTAAGGTTGTCTTTCCTTTTCTGAGGAGGGCCACATTTTGACAATATCCTACGAGGTGTCGGTGAGCTCCTGTGGAGACTGGCTAATGAGCAAATAGTGAGACATGTCTCTAGAAGATGTCAAAAGCACCACCAGCCTTGGGGCTGAAAGCAGTGCTTCAGATCGTTCCAGTGGCCACTGTCTGAACCAAAATCAGGACCAGGGGGTGAACCAGAGTGAAGGCCAGGATGGGATCGTTCTGGACCGTATCGGCTGTCTGTTAGTGGATAAGTTGGATCCCAGTGACTTCACTGGGAGGTTTTCAAAGATCCAGTTGAGGTCCAAAAATATGAGAAGGATCATTAATAGAGGTATGTGGAGGCTGGCTCTAAAAACTTTGTTTGTTTTGTTTTCTTCTTCTGAGGAGCACAAATGCGAATGAACACAAGATGGGTCAACACAGAGAGGAGGCAATGAGATACATGTTTTGTAATATTCCCAGGACGTTTGAATGTGATTGCTTATCTGTCATGACCTGAGGAGTTACGTTTAAGGGTGGAAATGGCAGAAAGGCAGGTCGAACATCCAGCTGAAAAAAACGATCCTCCGCTTGTCAGCTGGAATGTGGGTGTGTGCGGTTTTTAGCCGCTTTGAGATTTGAAATGGCTCTTTGTTGTCACTTGGAAACTCGACAGGTGTGTTTGTTGTGGGTTTTGAAGACCCTGTGAAAACCGATACCCACCTTGAACATGAATCCAGAAAAAGACATGCTTTTGCATTTCTGGCCTCAGTATTGTTGTTTTCCCCAAACCCCTTGTTCTCTCTCAGCTTACCTTAACCTCCGTGAATTTTATGTCTAAACACTTCCAACATTTTAGGGAATCTTTACAGGCGTACTTGGTATTAGAGTGTTGTTTAAATTTGTGGAATCAAGTAATACTGAATGGCATTTGACGGAAGATTAAAGACGCTTTAGGATAAGAGAAGCAGAATGCTTATTTTGTGAAAAGGGGGAATATTGGTGTGAGTTAGTGTCTGTGCAACAAAGCAGCACCTGCACAAACATGCTGTTATTGAGACTTCTCAATAAATAAGCTTGTAGAATGCAAATGCCATGAAATGTAAGATTATAGAAGCCTCTGCTGATGAGATAATGTACATGTGTTAGTCTGTGATGGTACACAAACGCGTTCTCACTAGAGTTATCTGACCCAGCTGTGTCAAGGACACACTACTGTGTGAGCCCCGTTTTGGTTTTGGTGATTGAGTCAGTTTGATTTATGAAGCTGAAATGATTAATACAATCACAGATGAGTAGACATTTATGCTACAAGTTCATTTCTTGATCGAAACGTAGCATTAAACATGCACAGCTCCAACCTCTCCATCAGGTCTTGAATGATAACAAGTCAAACAATGTCTGTAAAGTATGCATATTATACACAAAGACAGACTTAAATGAAGACATTGATCCGACACATGTAAAATGTAGCCAATTGTGTTTATTGTTATCATTTTATTATCATCTCTCTACCCTGTGTTCTCAAAAGTGAACACAGGGTAGAGAGATGATGGAGGAAATGAAAATGGGGGGGAGGGGTTGTAAAGAAGAGATTAAGAGGACAGATGGGGGGGGGGGGGGGGGTAGATAGAAAGAAGGATAGAGACAGGGGAGGGAAAGCCCCAACAATCATATGACCCCCTATGAGCAAGCACTTTGGCGACAGTGGGAAGGAAAAACTCCCTTTTAACAGGAAGAAACCTCCGGCAGAACCAGGCTCAGGGAGGGGCGGCCATCTGCTGCGACCGGTTGGGGAGGGGCAAGGAAAACAGGATAAAGACATGCTGTGGAAGAGAGCCAGAGGTTAATAACAAGTACAATTCAGTACAGAGAGGTCTGTTAAACATAGTGGGTGAGGAAGAAACACCCAGTGCATCATGGGAATCCCGCGGCAGCATTAGGCTGGGCATGCACTGTGCTCTTTTTGGCCCATTTTGAGCCGATTTTTCAGTCGTGCGACCGTTTTGGGAGTCGTCCCGAGTTTGGCCTTAATCGTGTGTCGTGCATCGTCTACATAACGAGGGTAACGGGGTAATGAGAAGCAATTAAAACCTCACGACCAGCTCCCGATCATCAATCGTTTGCTCGCAAGAAAACCAAACCTGTTTGAAATCCTGTGGGTCGTCCTGAGGGTGTCACCGCAGCGTCTCACACTGCCCACGCACAAACGCAGAAATGAGAGCGAAAAGATGGAGTCGAACGGCGGTGCGGTGTGTGATCTGGACACAAGCGATGGAGGCACAAACCTCTCACCCCTGCGAGTCAATCGTACAGTTTGAGCAGGAGCTGAATAACGCGACTGAAAGAAATCGCACAGTGTCTGCCCAGCTTATTGCAGCATGGAGGATTCAGGGTCACCTGAGTAGGCCATCAGCCTACTAAAAGGATACTGAAGAAACCCGTCGAAATAGTGTTAGTCTTCATCACTGCTGCTGCTGGACTCATTTGAACACCTCCAAAGTTGGCAAACAGGCAAGTATTCCTCTTCTTCCTCAAAGTCCTCTCGGGAACGCTTCCTCGAGCCTCCAGCTTCATGGTTGTCAAGCTCTTCGTGCGCATCTTCAAAAAGTTCATCACTGCTGCTCTCAGAGTGGTCATACACAGCTGAGCTGGTCCCCGAATCAGAGTTTGCAAGCCTGGATTTTTTGCTATTATGCTCTTCTTCGTCTACATCTTCCTCTCTGGACCTTTTCGTGGATCCACCAGGCTGCGGTTCTTCTTCTGTTACCTGCTGAGGACAGCCCTCGCTATCAGTGTCACAAACAGAGAAGAAGTCAGAGTCGTCATCAGAAAACTCCTCGCTCCATCTGATTCTTTTGTTTGGTTCCACATCTGCTTCATCCATCTCTCTAGACCTCCTCCTGGATACACCTGGCTGAGGATCCTCTTCTGGGATGTACTGGTGAACATCCTCACAGTCTTCAAATGCCTCATCAGAATCCTCATTTTCAATTCCACCAACAACAACAGCATTATGATCCTCGTGCTGTTCATTGTTGTCAGCATTGGCATTATTGTCCCTCACATTCACATTTTGAATGTTGACATTATTGTCATTGGCATTGTGACGGTAATTAACATATTGTTCCACTAATACATCTATTAGCTCATTCATCATCCAAAACATATCATTGAGAAGAAAATAAAGATCGATCTGGAAGCCCCGGAGTCCATGAATAGGCTCGAAAGCTGGTCCATTAACTGGTCCATTAACTGGTTCATTAGCTGGTTCCTGATCTCCACTTTCAAACCTTTGTGGGTTAACCTGTCGGCCTGCAAGATCATTTAATCTTTTAATTAGCATTCATAACTATCTGCTGAAAATCAGTTTTTCATCCATTTTAAGACTGAGCACATGTGCTTACCATGACGGTTATTGTGTGATCCATCTCCTCTTCCACTCATTTTGACTACAAGGAACACAAAACAACAATGATCAGTAAACCTCAACTCAGCATGTTCAGAGAATTTGCTTTTTTTGTGATGACTTCAGGCTGCGTCCGAACGTACGCGGCTGTGTTTGAAAACGCACGTTTTTCCTTTTTCGTTTAAAAAAAATCCAGTCCACATGTGCAGTTTTGAAAAAATATCTCCTTCCACATGTAAACGCTAAAAACAAACTGAAACGCTGTCAAGAACACGCCAAATCTTAACCGTGTGGAAATGTTGGCCAATCAGAAGTCTAGAAGCCTGGGTGGGAAAACCTCACAAAACCTTACGTACTTCTGAGAAGTTTTTGTCTTTTTCTGGAAAAGCAGCTAATTTTGTGTTACTTTCACGTGCCTTCATTGTTTCAAATGTTAATAACTAAAGACAGCTTTTTGGCTGGAACAGACTCACAACTTTGGAATGGACAAAATGCATACAGCATACATAAATGTCATTTCTTTAAATGACATTTATTCCAAACTGACGTCAGGATTTGGGTTGGGAGAGCGTCTGTGTTGAATGTAGAAGCCACGTCTGATGCCTCTGTGTTTCTAAATGGAGGCACAGTAACTGTGTGTGTATGTAAGCGTGTAAAAACTGCAGATACTAAGAGTAACAGACACAGTATGTTGTCTACAGCTGCCATTGTAGAAATGGATCTCATGTAAACACTAACGTGGCCACAGCGTCAACAGCGGCGCACACTTTTGACATTGCCTGAGTAAATGTCCGTTTTCCTCGTCCACACCTAAACACAAAAACGTCGTTTTCAAAAATCTCCACCCTGGCAGGAGTTTTTAAAAATCTCACCTTTCAGTGACTCAATCTGCTGTTTAGGTGTGGATGAAAGGCCCAAATGCAGAGACAAAGCTGCGCTTTCAGAAACAGCCGTGTACATGTGGACGCAGCCTCAGTTTCTCAGAAATTCTAATAGTTTGTTGGAGAACAAAATGGTCGGGCATTGCACAGCTACAAGCATTTCACCCCCATGTCATACTGTGTATGGTTGTGTGTGTGTGACAAATAAAATTTGAATTTGAAAACTTAAGTCTTCTCTATTTTCCTAAATTAAGAAAATAATCGTGTTAAAAAGAGCTTCTGTCACTCAGATATGATTAAGAACATTTTCTCATTTATGTATAATTTGTCAAATATTACATCAGCTGACAAATAGTTAAGTCTTCATTTGTTTTCCTGAATAATAGATCCACATCATCCTCTCTATGATGGAAAATATAGTCTAGTCTTGCACAATGTAAAGTACATAAATACTGTCCTGGCAGGCAGGAAAATCAGGCTTTATATTGAAGTAAATGATCTTAAGTTTGTAAAGTGAAATTTGAGCTTACTTTAGTTCTTGGTAAATTACAGAGCAGTTAATCCTCAGGGAAACGTCGAAATGTCACTAAATAGTGGTCTGCTTTCATACGGTTGCAGTGTCTCTTCAGTTTTGTGTTCATATGCTGATGTTTTCGTTCAAAACATGCTTAAATCCCTAACTTTTCCCTGGAGGCATCGCTATGGCAACAAAACAACATGTTCCAAACAAAAACAACCAAGCTGTTTCCAGAGCTTAATATTTAACATATCTTTATTTGTACAAATCTGTGATGTTGATGTGCACAACGTGGGATTTAGACCTCGGAGGGTTAATCAACAACTCACGAAAAATTAGGTTTAAATTTGTGTTCATGACGGTGCAGATTTCTGACATTTTGTGTACTTTAAGCATTTAACAATTTGACTGTTTTCTAATAAAAACTGTGTGAAACTCAAGTTAGACCTGTGTTTGTAAATGAACCGCCCCATGTTGTGTAGCTTTCTGGATTTTATACTTATTGGGCTACATATTAATTTATTATACATGCTATACAGCAGATAAAATCTAAACTCACATGTTTTATGTAACTAAAGTGTTTAATCATGTGGGCCACAGACAATAATCAACTAATGGACTATATTGATATGAGAAACGTGCATACTTACTGCAGTTGAATCATTTTAACCATATGTAACCACCTGAGTATGTCTTTGAAAAAAAAGGCTTTGATTTTTCCCCTCCATTTGATTTCTTTGCCACCCTCATGCCGCCATAAGAAGATTTTTCTAGATCCGCCCCTGTCGAGACTTTCAACCCCAGGTAGGCCAAGTATGGAGAAACGCAAGAAAAAAAATATCTGAAGAAAACAGAACATTTAATGATGTCTGAGCAGATTTATTTGCGTTTCTGATGAGAGCGGTCTACCAGTATGCCTAATTTGTTGATTGTCGATCTTCCACATATGTATTTGAGTAGCTATCCCACACCTTGAACTATGATAAAAACAAACACCGCTCACACCTCACAGATGACAGCTTACAGTCCTGCGTAAAGAGGAAAGTGACTTCGTACAGCTCCGGTCTGCAGAGGTTCAGGAGCAAAAGTCCCATGTTAAACATATCACGGCAGACCCGACGATGTTTGCATGAACATGCTTGTGAAATGCACTATACACAGGTACACACACACACACACACACACACACACACACACACACACACACACACACACACACACACACACACACACACACACACACAGGTCTTTATCACCAGGTTCCACATTTATTTACAATTTTCCCAGGTTATGACTGAACACAGTCTGACAGCTGTCGGTCCCAGCTGATTTCCCTCTCTCTCCGCTCCTCTCCGTCTCACTATAAAAAGGGAGGGAAACCATTATCAGTCCAAATCGCCATCAGCTGTTCTCACCGGCATCTCCAGCACCGCCCCGTTGAGCCCACTGCACCACTCCTCCCCTGCAGCCGCACCCAGGACCACACCTCTGCCACAATGCTTTACGGCTTCTCTTTATTGACCACTTTTCACACACGGTTTCTGTACAAGTGCATCTGGCTAGCTTTCCAGCACAGAGCCCTGTACTAGTGATGTGCGGATCAATACTGAAATATTGATTCCTCCGATACAGTCATTTATGTTCTAGAATTGATTCTCACATTAAAATGTTGATATTTTAGTAATTTAGGGTAAATCTGTAGTCTATCATTAACAGGAACACAGTGGAAAGAAACATAACATTCAAATTCTAATAGTTTTGCCATCCATTCTGCCAGAGTTGCTTCTCTGACAGATTTGTCTAAGGATAGTGGAAAAGGTCTCCCATGAACAACCTCAAATGGTGTAAGTTTTTGAGAGCCTTGTGTTAATCTCATCCACATTTTTACTAGGCCTGTGCATTCAGGCCATGGTCTTCCTGTCTCTTCCATGCATTTTCTGAGTCTCTGTTTTAAGCTGTTAAGGGTTCAATATTGAGGAAGGGTACAAGAGGGGATCGAAGAATAACCACACTGATCCGGCCGGGTGAAGTCAAACGATGATTTTAAAACACGCGTGGGAAGATCACCACAGACAGCAATTGATCTTCGACTTAATCAAAGCATAAACAGATATTTTACATCACCTGGGCTTAAATTTAATGACGCCCCTTCAACGTCACAGATACATTTTATACATAGATCAGGTCAAAACCACAATGACTTTTAACACAATTTAAAAAGAACGCCGCCGTCGTCATCATAACAGGTACATCCTGTTACTGCCGGATGCTCGCTTGTCATCCAGACACATCAGCTGCAGTTCTGCGACAAACTGCTCCTTTTGCAACCCCAAGCAAAACATGCTTAAACTTTCACCTATAAATGATTCTCTCTAACTGAGTGTGTGTGTGTGTGTGTGTGTGTGTGTGTGTGTGTGTGTGTGTGTGTGTGTGTGTGTGTGTGTGTGTGTGCTAACCACAATTGCACCCTACTTCACCTCGCCGACTAGCTCCTGACCTCTCACCAGACAGAGAGACAGAAGCCACTCTCATGTATGTACTAACCTGAACTGAAACTATGTATATATCATCTACTAAATAAATGTTTTAATCAAGCACCTCTACTAAAAGCTTAATACAAAAATATGAACTTATCAATGATAATAAAAATAACCTGATATAAGTGTTTTGTAAGCATGTATTGCAATTTCTTCTATGTTCTAGTTTCCCTCAGCATGTATCACCTGGACAGTCACGCCAGTGAAGCTTAAGACCCTTAATGAACCAAACATCAACTCAAAATAAGCGCAGATATGCAATGTGTATAACATAATTATAACTGCATCTGAAATACAAAGTTAATATGATAACAGTATGCATAAACATCTTAAGGCCATCTTAAAGCTATCTGTTACATTGTTAAAGCAATGATCATACTGCAGATTATATTATGCTGGTAAAATACTTTTGTTCATCCCCACAAAGCCTAAGCCTGGACTCTGTGGGTGAGAAGCACAATGGTTTCTTATGCTGAATCCTAGTGCTTCAGAGACTTTACTGATCGCATCATTGACAAAATATGTGTCCCATTATCTGATCTTATCAGAGTAGGGATGCCATATGTTGGAATGAAATGGTTACATAGGCATTTTGCAACTGAGATTGCATCTGCTTTTTTTCACTGGCCATTTTGAGAATACGTCTATAATCACTAGAGCATATGTTGAGCCTTGACTTTCACTTAATTCAATGAAGTCCATATGAATGGTGTGAAATGGATGAGGTGGTGTGGGGAAATGTCCTCTTTTTGTCCTCAGACTGCCTCGTGAATTGTGTTTTTGACAGATCATGCATGTTCTCACAAATTCTTTTGCTGAAGTTTCGACATTTAGAGTGTAAAAGTGTGTAATAATGATCTGGAGCCTCCCTCCTGATGACACATGGGTTACCCCATGGGTCACTAATGCTGCTGTTCTGTGTAGGGACTTAGGAAGTATTGGTTTTCCTTCACAGATCATCTTTTAGTTGTGCTCCACACTTTAACCATTTCTTTTGTTCTGTGGTTGGTGCTGCGCTTTGTTCGTCTTTAAGGACGTCAAATGGTATTTGCATAGCGGATGCAGACATTAATGTGTCTACAGTTTGTTGTGCGGCTAACTTAGCTGCTTTAGCTGCAAAGTTATTGCCTTTAGTTATTTCTGATTTATCTTTTTGATGTGCAGCACATTTACACAACCCTAACTGTTTTGGCAATATTATTACTTCTAATAGTGTTTGTACTGGGTGTCCAGTGTAATCATTCCTCTGTTCTGCCAAATTTTTGCAAAGTGATGTACTGCTGAAAAAACATACTGACTGTCTGTGTGTATGTTTATGTCTTACCCTTCGTGTAATTCACATGCACGTATTACTGTGGTTTCGCTTCTATGACTCGCTACATGCAGGTAGAAGGGCTTATCATAGTCAGGCAATGCTAAAACTGTATTTGTCTGTAATGCTAGTTTTAAGTTACTGTATGCTTCTTCTTCTTTTTTTTTGTAGATGCGACACTACATTTTTATTTCAAATTCAAATTCAAATTTTATTTGTCACACACACACAGCCATACACAGTATGACATGGGGGTGAAATGCTTGTAGCTGTACAATGCCCGACCATTAAATGACAGAAGAAAAGTTTTACAATATTTACAATTTACAGGTTACTACAAAATTTACAAATTAACTTAGGAATTTACAGTAAAGAACGTGCAAATAGCAGAAGAGATTATAAAGATAAGGATTATAAATTATAGGAATTATAGGATTATAGGAAATGTGTGGTGGTGCGTGTGAGAGTCCAGTCTTATAGTGACGTGTTTGGGAGAGTCCAGTCCTACACCTGGTTCAGGGCCCGAATAGCCTGGGGGAAGAAGCTCCTCCTCATTCTCTCTGTTTTGGCCTTAAGGGAGCGGAAGCGCTTCCCAGACCTCAACAGTGAGAAGAGTCCATTGTTGGGATGGGAGAGGTCCATCATAGTCTTCCTAGCTTTGGACTTGCACCGCTTGGTGTAGATGGACAGCAGGTCAGGGAGCTCTGATTGAATGATGCGTTCAGCCGAGCGCACCTCTCTTTGCAGATCTCGTCTGTCCTGCTTGGTGCAGATGTTTGCCGTCAGGACGCTCTCGATGGTGCAGGAGTAGAAGTTCTTGAGCACCTTCAGTGGCAGATGGAAGTCTCTAAGTCTTCTGAGGAAGAAGAGACGCTGACGGGCTTTGTTAACCAGGGTGTTGATGTGGCAGGACCATGACAGGTCCTGAGTGATGTGGACACCCAGGTATCGGAAACTGTCCACTCTCTCCACTGGTGTGCCACTGATGATGATATTTAAGGCATTTTAGATCATTTCTATTTTTTTCAAAGAATTCACACATCTTACATATTTCAAACTTTTAAGTTAGGATTTAAAAAACTTCTTTATTTGAACTTTTCCCACAAGGTTCCATTCTTTCTATAGCAGCTTCATATAAAGTCTGCACCAGGCTTTTAATCTCAATGTGGATGCATTGCTCTGAGCTCTAAAACTAGACATTAGTAAATCATATGCCTAATCATTATGTGTCACTGTGATCCACAAGTATGATCACAAATTTATTTATTTTTCAAACCAACAACACAAACAAACAAACAAAAACAAGTTGCTGATGGCATGAACGCTTTACACACATGAGTCAGGACACAAAAAGAAAAAAGCTGCTGCCAAAAACAAATCAGAAGTGTGAGGAAAAAACTGAGCTCACAGACAGCTGCATGTGTGAGCTTTAATATCATGCAGCTCCTGCTCTAAAAAAAAAATAAAAAAATGTGTAACTTGCTCATTAGCTTAGCAGTGTCCACATATTTAATTCATCCATCCATCCATCTTCATCCGCTTATCCGAGGTCGGGTCGCGGGGGTAGCAGCCTAAGCAAAGAGGTCCAGACCTCCCTCTCCCCAGCCACCTCCTCCAGCTTGTCCGGGGGAATACCAAGGCGTTCCCAGGCCAGCCGAGAGATATAATCTCTCCAGCGTGTCCTGGGTCTGCCCCGGGGCCTCCTCCCGGTGGGACATGCCTGGAACACCTCGCCCAGGAGGCGCCCAGGGGGCATCCTTGCCAGATGCCCGAACCACCTCAGCTGGCTCCTTTCGATGTGGAGCAGCAGCTGCTCTACTCTAAGCCCCTCCCGGATGGCCGAACTTCTCACCCTATCTCTAAGGGAGAGGCCAGCCACCCTTCGGAGGAAGCTCATTTCCGCCGCTTGTATCCGCGATCTCGTTCTTTCGGTCACTACCCACAGCTCGTGGCCATAGGTGAGGGTAGGGACGTAGATCGACCGGTAAATTGAGAGCTTCGCTTTTACACTCAGCTCCCTCTTCACCACGACTGACCGGTGCAGCGTCCGCATTACTGCAGCCGCAGCCCCAATCCGTCTGTCGATCTCCAGCTCCCTTCTCCCATCACTCGCGAACAAGACCCCGAGATACTTGAACTCCTCCACTTGGGGCAGGAACTCATCCCCGACCCGGAGTGGGCACTCCACCCTTTTCCGGCTGAGAACCATGGCCTCAGATTTGGAGGTGCTGATCCTCATTCCCGCTGCGTTACACTCGGCTGCGAACCGCTCCAGTGCGAGCTGGAGGCCCTCACCCGATGAAGCCAACAGAACCACATCATCCGCAAAAATCAGAGATGAGATTCTGAGGCCACCAAAGCGAAAGCCCTCCGCCACTTGGCTGCGCCTAGAAATCCTGTCCATAAAAATTATGAACAGAACCGGAGACAAAGGGCAGCCTTGGCGGAGCCCATCACCCACCGGGAACGAGTCCGACTTATTGCCGGCAATGCGAACCAAGCTCTTGCAACGGTTGTATAGGGATTGAATGGCCCGTAGCAATGGGCCAGACACCCCATACTCGCGCAACACCTCCCACAGGACGCCCCGAGGGACACGGTCGAATGCCTTCTCCAGGTCCACAAAACACATGTAGACTGGTTGGGCAAACTCCCATGCACCCTCAAGTATCCTCGAGAGGACAAAGAGCTGGTCCAGTGTTCCGCGACCAGGACGAAAACCGCATTGTTCCTCCTGTATCCGAGGTTCGACTAGCGGACGAACCCTCCTCTCCAGCACCCTGGCATAGACTTTCCCAGGGAGGCTGAGGAGTGTGATCCCCCTGTAGTTGGAACACACCCTCCGGTCCCCCTTCTTGAAGATGGGGACCACCACCCCGGTCTGCCAGTCCACAGGTACTGCCCCTGATCTCCACGCAACATTGCAGAGACGTGTCAACCAAGACAGCCCTACAACGTCCAGAGCCTTCAGGAACTCGGGGCGGACCTCATCGACACCAGGGGCTCTGCCACCAAGGAGTTGTTTAACTGCCTCAGTGACCTCGCCCCCGGAAATCGGTGGGTCACACCCCTCATCCCCAGACTCTGCTTCCTCCCCGGAAGACGTGTCCACATATTTAATTCAGCTTCTTAATCTTGTAGCTTTAGCTGTCGCATACAGGGTTTAGCTTATTAGTTGTTAGTATAGGTGTGCTCTATATCTCAGCAAAGTCTCATCTAGGATGACAGGTTTTCAAGCAGGTCAAATGCCTCTGTGTCACGGGTTGCTTAGAGGATCCACTCGCAGGACTCCTGGGTAGCGTTCAAACAGAGATAGTTTATTACAGATCTTCACCAAGTGTATGTACAGACAGTGCGAGGTTAGTGCTATATACAAGACGTGAGGGGCAGGGGTCCAGGGCTCCAGGGAAAATGGGGAAATCACACACGCGCTCAGAACAGCCTCTCTCCACTCTGCTAGCGACCTGCCACTCCTTCCACACTCCACACGGGGAAACACGGGGAATCTAGGAACAAAAGAACACGTTAAGTCTCTGAGACAGAGGCACGGGAAACTTGAGCTAGGTGTGTACTGACAAGAGCCTTCACAACAATCCAGCGTTGAACAGCTGATCTCCTCCTTCTAATATACCAGCTGGTCTGATGAGGCCCAGGTGTGCACGATCCGGGAAGGCGTGGACCGAGGGCGTGAACCCGCCATGAGTTCCGCCCCGGCAAAACAGGGGAGAGGGAGAGAGAGGAAAAAGAGAAGAGAAGGGGGGCTAGGAGTGGAGAGATGCTGATCCCGCAGGTCGTGACACTATGCACTTAATTAGTTTAGATATTTTCTTCATCTCATATGTCGTTGTACTGAATTTGAGCAACCTTAAGCTTGATGCAGACTACTTCTAACAATTATCCACCTCACATCATAACTGACTAAGGTGCCTCTTCATATTAATATTATGTCATTATTAATGTTATTATCTTTTTTTTTTTACATATAACAGCAATGGTAAATGTTAAGCTGAATTGTTAAATGTTTGTCATTTTTATGTTTACCATTTGTACATAGTTTTAAGGAATTATTTCTGTCCTCCCCTCCCCAGATCCTTAAGATTCTGGGAGGGGGGCGGTAGTGTTTATTATCACAGGAACACCCTTGTGAAGGTCTGTTTGATGTGGGGAAAATTCCTCCCCTTTGTATGGCTTCACTGTGCTATCTAGGGTGAACCATCTAGGGTGTGGGGGAGACTACCCTCTTTATGACCAAGGATGTTCCTCCTGTGCTTTTATGTTATATGACCCTTTGATCAGCAGGATCACACACACACACACACACACACACACACACACACACACACACACACACACACACACACACACACACACACACACTCTTACACATATACATACAATGCTTTGTCTTAGAACCAAGGGGGCGTGGCTTTGTTCTGACGAGGAGGAGGTCAGATCTGGGGGTCATTTTCGTGGTAGACACAGACGAGGCCTCCCTTGCGCAAATAATAGATCGATCGACTGTCTTGTTTTCTTCATGATGAATAAGTCTCTAGAATTAGCGGGGCTTGTGGAAACACAGACCCAACAGTAAATTACAATATTTTATTGATATTTTATTTTGTATCCATCAAGGGCTTCGGGTGATCTGCAGTTTCACCCTTTCCCAAGCTGGAGACATTTTCCTTTTCACACACTTTCCTTGGCTGAACAATGACACAACCTTAATATACCTTATGCATCTCTCTATTTCATTTAATATGTCTTCGTGTGAATTATCTGCTTTCATTCATTCTATTCATTCTGGGCATGGTCGTCATCCCAACTATGTTTCATTGTTAATACCAGTTTACAGGTTGTTATCCTTGCTATTATTAGTTTGAATACATTAGAGATAAGCTCTAATTTAATTTATCCTTTTGTTTATTCCACTTTATTCCTCTTGTATTTATATGTATTCAGTTGGCTCTGTATCCAGCCCTTTTTAAACTTGTACTTTGATCTCTAATTTTTCACTTGATGAGGGATTATTATGTTCTGTTTTTCTGACTGTTTATCTTTTTTTCTCTTGTTTTTTCTCTTTGTTTTCGTCTCACCTATCTGCTTCTTTTTTTCTTTGGTTTTTTTTTCAGGCCAGGAAGTATTGTGATTCTTGAGTATGTTTTCCTTTCTTTTTTAAGTCTTTCGTCTCTCCTACTTCTTTTAAAGAGCCTCCTTCAGATGTGTTAGCGCTGAAGGACTACATTTCCCTTCCCAAGTGGGACTTTTATTTTCTTAGGATTTCTCCATCTACAAGCACTGATTTGTCTGGCACCTGGACATTTCTTTTCTAGCACTGCTCGTCAGCAGTGAGTTTGGTGGGCTGATTCCCCATTTACACAGAACTGCAAAGCCTTCTCTGGCACACTTGACTCGGGAGTGGTGGCTTACACGCCCTTCTACTCCGTGCTATTCATGGAGCGGTGTCAGTTTTATGAGGCGGAACTCAACCTTTCCCCTTTGTCACCAGTACGTGGGCTTTTGCAGGATACACAAACATGGAAGTAGTTCAGCAGTTTATTTGTGCTGTGAAATCAACTTACTTCCAAAACACATATAGACATAGACATTCACGCATTTTTAATAATTTGTCACGAAGTAATTGCAGCTACTTCTGAAACCAGTCTAAATATAATTTATCACGTGTTTATTTCTTTAAACCCTTGCGGCCGGTTAGACCTCTTTAGACCCTTGCGGCGGGCTAGACCTATTGCGCAAAAACCTTACGGCAGTTCAGACCAAAACAGTGTTTTCTCACCCTCAGTCGTCTTTTTGCTGGTTGTTCAGGTCGTCTGGCTGGATCCCAGCGACCAGAACTAATTCACCGGCCTGGACCCGAATTCACATCCCAGGACTTTCTCCTCTACCTGGAGAGGGCTGTCAACAGACTTCGGTGCTGGCTTCCCACGACGTCAGGATGCAGCAGTCAGACCTTGGATTGGAGTCACAGAAACGCGTCTGTTGTTTCCACTCCGGCTCGAAGGACCAATTTAAATGACAGGGGATTTCTAAGAATCTCCCAAACAGTTCTTCAGTTGAGACAACTAAGTTAGAAAACACAAACACTGCAGTTGATTTACTTGCAAGGGCAGCCACAGAGCGCTCGTACTCGCAGAGAGACACTCACGGACTCGTGCTCTGTGACTGTCTGCGTTCTTTATTTATACAAGCTGGTTACATGTGCGTACAAAGATAACAAAGTTATTCCAAGAACTCAGAGCTGAGGTTCCCCTTTTCTACATCTGTATGTTCTCGGAAAAGAGGAAGCTGTTAGTTGCTAAAATAAGTTTATCACTCAAAAGTTGTTATATGGCAAGTCACGTAGACATGTGGTTTGCTTAGTGATCCTAAAAAGGGCACATTTCATGTAGCTGATCACACTATGTACAATTTTCTTTTAACAGGGACATGGGCCCATCCTCCCGCAGGCCCACCACCCGCAGGAGGCGCCATAGGGGTCGGGTGCACTGTGTGCTGGGCGGCAGCCAGGAGCGGAGGCCCTGGCGGACTGATCCCCGGCTGCCAAGACTGGCAATTGGGACATGGAATGTCACCTCTCTGGTGGGGAAGGAGCCTGAGTTAGTGCGTGAGGTTGAGAGGTACCGGCTAGATATAGTCGGGCTCACCTCTACGCATGGCTTGGGCTCTGGAACCAGTCTCCTGGAGAGGGGCTGGACTCTGTCTCAGTCTGGAGTTGCCCCTGGTGAGAGGCGGCGGGCTGGGGTGGGTAAAAAAAAAAAAGGCCTGTATTTATATAGCGCTTTTACTAGTCCCTAAGGACCCCAAAGCGCTTTACATATCCAGTCATCCACCCATTCACACACATTCACACACTGGTGATGGCAAGCTACATTGTAGCCACAGCCACCCTGGGGCGCACTGACAGAGGTATTCTAATATCCCCTCGGCTTGCTGCTGGTACATTGGGGTTCTTGGATGAGAGGGTTTGTTCCCTGCTCCTTAGGGTCGGGGAACGGGTCCTGACTGTCAACTGCGCTTATGCGCTGAGTGGCAGTTCAGAGTACCCAGCCTTCTTAGAGTCCCTGGGTGGGGTGCTGGAAGGTGCTCCACCTGGAGACTCTGTTGTTCTGCTGGGAGACTTCAATGCTCACGTGGGTAATGACAGCGAGACCTGGAGGGGCGTGATTGGGAGGAACGGCCTCCCTGATCTGAACCCGAGCGGTGTCTTGTTATTGGACTTCTGTGCATATCACAGTTTGGCCATAGCGAACACCTTGTTTGAACATAAGAGTGTCCATAAGTGCACGTGGCACCAGGACGCTCTAGGCCGCAGGTCGATGATCGATTTTGTAATCGTATCACCAGACCTGCGACCATATGTTCTGGACACTCGGGTAAAGAGAGGGGCTGAGCTGTCAACTGATCACCACCTGGTGGTGAGTTGGATCAGGTGGCGGGGGAGGACGCTGGACAGACCTGGTGCACCTAAACGCGTAGTGAGGGTGTGCTGGGAACGTCTAGCAGAGGCCCCAGTCCGCGAGATCTTCAACACACACCTCCGGCAGAGCTTCAACAGCATTCTGAGGGAGACTGGGGACATTGAGTCCGAATGGACCATGTTCAGCATCTCCATTGCCGAAGCTGCTGCATTGAGCTGCAGCTGCAAGGAGGTTGGTGCCTGCTGTGGTGATAATCCCCGAACCAAATGGTGGACACCAGAGGTGAAGGGAGCCACCAGGCTGAAGAAGGAGTCCTATCGGGCTTGGTTAGCCTGTGGGACTCCGGAGGCAGCCGACAGGTATCGACAAGCCAAGCGGAATGCGGCTCGGGCAGTGGCTGAAGCAAAAACTCGGGTGTGGGAGGAGTTCGGAGAGGCGATGGAAAAAGACTTTCGGACTGCCTCGAAGAGATTCTTGCAAACCGTCAGGAGTCTCAGGAGGGGAAAGCGGTGCTCTACCTGCACTGTGTATAGTGCTGGCGGAGCGCTGCTGACTTGGACTGAGAAAATTTGTCAGGCGGTGGAAGGAATACTTCGAGGACCTCCTTAATCCCACTGACACGTCTTCTGAGGAGGAAGCAGAGTCTGGGGATGAGAGGAATGACCCGCCAATTTCCGGGGGCGAGGTCACTGAGGCAGTTAAACAACTCCTTGGTGGCTGAGCCCCTGGTGTTGATGAGGTCCGCCCCGAGTTCCTGAAGGCTCTGGATGTTGTTGGGCTGTCCTGGTTGACACGCCTCTACAATGTTGCATGGAGATCAGGGACAGTAGTCCTGGACTGGAAAACCAGGGTGGGTCCTCAGCCTCCCTGGGAAAGTCTATGCCAGGGTGCTGGAAAGGAGAGTTTGTCTGCTGGTCCAGTGTTCTGCCTGGTCGCGGAACACTGGACCAGCTCTTTATCCTCTCAAGGATACTAGAGGGTGAATGGGAGTTTGCCCAACCAGTCTACATGTGTTTTGTGGACTTGGAGAAGGCATTCGACCGTGTCCCTCGGGGTGTCCTGTGGGAGGTGCTGCGGGAGTATGGGGTGTCTGGCCCATACCCTTACTCTGAAGGCAAACCATCACTTTTTCAAGTTGTGCAACTTCTCGGCTATTAGTTAGCAAGTATTTACAGACAGATGTGAAAACTTACAGCCACTGTGGCAACCGGCTGAAAACCAAAGTTGTCACAAGGAGGTCTGTGGTACAGCGCCTTCTTTGCACCGATTTCACCCAGCGACCAGTTGGTGAATAACCATTCTTCCCTACAAACCAATGTTTAAATCACATCCGATATGGCTGAAACCTCATTGCTTTGCTTTCTATTAAGCTGACACATACATTTGCCACTTTTCTACCTTTTTCTAACTGCTATACGTTTTTCCATGCAAAGTCTTCCTAAACTGTGTTCCTTTGTATGAGTTTGGACTTTCTATATGTATGTACAGTTTTATAACCTGGACATGCTTCTCTGTTTAGGCAATCTTATTTACCATCACAACCTTCATCACAGAGCCACTGAAGTACTTCGGTCAGGGATTCAGTGAATTTCTTCGAGTGCTCCTCAAAGATCTTCCGGTTACCCTGCAGATCCCAGTCCTGCTCACTACCATGCCTGCTACTGTGGTAAAACCTGTTACCTTATTCACATTATAGAGCTTTCTATAGATGGATAAGATTAATAGAACAGGTCTCTGTCCAGAAGAGCGCAGAAAAGATGCTGCACAGGACCTTCAAGCTCTAAGGCCTTTTTTTATGTATATCTTCTTCAGGTGATTGTGTATGCAAGTGTGCAAGCAGCCTTCCAGAATGGCATCATGGCACTTTTACGCCGCCCACAAAGGGACCCACCACCACCAGAGCTGAACAGATCACCAGAGCTGAACAGACCACCAGAGATGCTGCGCTACCCAGACCTGAGCTCCCGAAGAAGTCGATGATGATGATGACTTCTTGGTTGTTCCTGTGGAAAGTACCAGTGAATATGAAAATCAGATCGTCAACATGCATGAACAAAACATACACAAACCCCAGACACTTCTCATCATGATCTTAATGTTGTACATATATATTTCCTTATTTCTGCATATTTTGCATCCAGGACAGTTGACAGAGCTCATCTTATGGCCTAAGTTTGGAGCCCTCCAAAGGAACTATACATTTGCCAGTCTGTACATAATTATCCAATATAAATAGTTTGCCTGTCAGTTTTTTAGGTGCTAAAACTCTTCTTAAATGTATCTTTGGGCTCAGGGTTGACTCTTTAGTCTGCCATCTTTAGAAAGAATTTCAGTCTGTGATGTTGGAAATTTGAGGCTGTTTTTGATGGATCTGTCAAGCACAAACCCCTCGCTGGAACAATCAGAGACAATTCTACTACAATGGCCAAAAGCATTGGACACAAGGCAGAGTTCTTTGTGTGATCTCGTGCGAGGGAGAGAACTGTGACGAGCGCTGCTCCTGACACTCGAACCCCAGTCACTCTCAGTTAGCTCACCCGTAGCACTGGTCTTTATTGTGGTACATGAATATGCATAGTCTCATTAACATATGACGTCATACACAGGCATACATGTGAACAAAGAGTACCGTCTGTGTGTATCAGAATCAGAATCAGAATCAGAATGGGGTTTATTGCCAAATGTTGAGCAGGTTTACAACATTAGGAAATTGCTGCGGTGCTTCAGTGCAAACATGCTGTCATAAATAGCACTTAAATAGACATGGAAAAAAATAAAAGTAGGGATAAGAATTAAAAGTGCTACGTGGAAAGATATGTGCATGAGATATACATGAGATATATACATGAGAATAAGAATTAAGAGTGCTACGTTGAAAGATATATACATAGAAATTATCCACACCCTCACTTTCCTTAACTGCACTACTGTATAGCTCTGTGTAAACAATCATTCTGTACATACGATAATTTTTAACCCTACAACTGTTTACAACTTGCATAGTTCCCATTTCTGTATAGCTGTATATCTCAGATTTCTGTAAAGTTATTTATTTCATATTCTGTATAGTTTTTCATATTTATATCCTGTTCATATCCTGTACATAGCTTGTACTCACTACAGCCTGTACATACTTATAGTTATAGAATATTCACAACATACTTCATACCGTGTACATTATAACATACCATAATAGACCCATTTCTGTAATATACTTACATATCTATATTATTGCTAATATATATTGTAATATATCTATATCACTAAAGCACTTCTGGATGGATGCAAAGTGCATTTCGTTGCCCTGTACCTGTGCATGTGCAATGACAATAAAGTTGAATTCTATTCTATTCTATTCTATTCTATTCTATTCTATTCTATGAGTGCAGGTGGTGATCAGTGCCAAACATAGAATGATGCAGTGACACAGCGTAGGGTCATGTGTTAGTGGTGGGAACAGTCATATGGTTATTGTTCATGTGTCCAACAGCAGAGGGGAAGAAACTGTTCTTATGGCGAGAGGTTCTGGTGCGAATGGACCGGAGCCTCCTGCCTGAGGGGAGCAGGTCAAACAGACTGTGTCCAGGGTGAGAAGGGTCAGCTGAGATCCGAGCTGCACGCCGCAGTGTCCTGGAGGTGTACAGGTCCTGCAGAGATGGGAGTCTGCAGCCAATCACCTTCTCAGCAGAGCGCACAACACGCTGCAGTCTCTGTTTGTCCCTGATAGTGGCTCCAGCGTACCACACGGTGATGGAGGAGGTGAGGATGGACTCGATGATTGCAGTGTAGAATTGCATCATCGTCCGTGTTGGCAGGTTGAATTTCTTCAGCTGCCTCAGGAAGTACATCCTCTGCTGGGCTTTCTTGATGACGGAGGTGATGGTGGGCTCCCACTTCAGGTCCTGGGTGATGGTGGTACCCAGGAAGCGGAATGAGTCCACAGAGGTGATGGGGGTGTCAGTCAGGATGATGGGGGGGAGTGGGGCTGTGTGCTTCCTGAAGTCCACAATAATCTCCACTGTCTTCTGGGCATTCAGCACCAGGTTGTTGTGGCTGCACCAGGACACCAGACGTTCAACCTCCCTCCTGTAGGCAGACTCGTCCCTACACGCATATGTGTAGGTATGCGTGTGTGTGTCAAGATGTGACCCTGTGAACGACTCCCCAAAGCTGGTGCCAGGAGTCCAGCGGTCCACCTAAACAAAGGGCTCTTATACTTAAACAGATACAGAGTAGGTGTCCTCCAGTACCATAAATCAGTAAGAGAAAGTACGACCTCTCTCATGACCTTAGGATGCGTGGGTATGCCAGAGTGCTCTGGAGGGCACACAGAGTCTTTGCAGACTGCTTAGGATGAGACATCCTATCAATATGCAATTGATTATATAACTCTAAGCATATATGAGTAAATGTTTCTAAGCATAAATGACAATCCAACAATATAAACCTAACAGTTTTTATGCTCACTGTGCGCCCCCTGTTGCATGGCAGTGTACATTGATAAAGATGCTCCATCCACTGGCACCCATCCATTTTGCGTTGCACCTCTCAGCTCTTTTTGTAACCTCATGAGTTGCGCTGCTGCTGCCACAGCTGGGTTGAAGACGCATTTAAATAACCTTCCAACGAAAGTGATCTTAAGTTATTGCATCTCGGCATTATTTTAATGTGTCTACAGCCTACATCCTGTGCCTCTGACACTTTATCCCACCCCATTTAGAGCTTTCTTGGATTTCTTTGAATATTCCTTGAAGAAAAACAGAAAAACAAAACAGCTCTTATAACCTTTTTGAGATGTCAGTCATCAAAACTAAATTAAGCACGAGCCTACAAACTTAAATTGCACTCACTTGGTAAAAATGGTAAATGACCTGTACTTGTATAGCGCTTTACATGGTCCCTAAGGACCCCAAAGCGCTTTACACATTCAGTAATCCACCCATTCACACACACATTCACACATTCACACACTGCATCACGTGGTTGTACAGTAAAGCGATTCCTTTTATGGTCACGTCTGTTAGGCTGTTTTGTTTTGTTCCCGCCTCACCCTGTTATACTACCTTTAAGGCCATGTGTGAGTCAGTGAGGCCGAAGCTGCTTTGTAGTTGAGCCTTAAACTTAGCTAACAGTGCTAGCTATAGGTGTCCACCTATGCTTGTTTTCACTGTAAAGGAATTAACACTGGATAAGAGTCTGTCTTCTCCCAGCCAGGATGCTCCTCATTGCTTTGTTGTGCAACCTGTTGCTCACTGCCGTGGGCCAGGAGGAGGAAAGCAAGTGGGTCAACCCTTACGACATGACCATGTATGATGCTACGACCAAAAGGATGAGAAAGCCTACTGAGGTTGGGAGATTTTTACTCTGAGTATTGTGAAGATGTTGTGTTGTCCAGCTCAGACACTTAGTTTGTATGTGTGTTTGCAACGCAGCCAGCAAGCTGTGACAATCTGGGCACTGAAAGACAAGAGTACAATCAGGACTCCAGCCAGACTGAGCCATCGCCCTGCAACAAACAAGTGGAGGAGTTAGAGGGACAGGTTGGTGTTTAGAGGTTTTAAATAGGAAAAACTATCTTCAAATTGTCTAATTATACGCCTCCAGGCTTATCGCTTTGTTCTAACTGGTACACAAAACATGAACGTCAACCGTGTCTAAAAAGGCCATTTAAATAAGGTGAACTCAATGTCATGTACAACAAACCAGTTTTACATGTTTTGAGCTGTAGTCTGTTAGAACAGTGTTTCCCAACCCTTTAGTGCCACGTCACATAGAAAAATCACAACACCAAATAAAAATGTCACAAAAGTTCATTTCTTACAAGATATATTTAAAATCTACTCTTAAGTTACATAGTGTGAAACCTGTGCCTGTTTAGTTGAACACAAAGCTGATATTCTTGCAGGAGTTGAAGGAAGACACACGAAGATCTTCCTCGACAGTCCTGAGTCTGTGTTTTGGTTTTTTCTTGTCTTGATAGCAATCATGTTTATAAAACCCATAGATGGGTTGTGGAGGAAGGAAGCAGAGCTGAAATAACTTTGTTTGCCAGAAAGGGAAAATAGTCTGTGATCTTGTTTTGAAGTCTTGGGTGTTTTGTCTAGAAATGGCATTTACGTTTACTTGGAACCTTGGCACTGTTTGACAGTTTTTCAGCAGCAGGCATAGTGGAATTGGCTTGGTTGGTTCCCCGGTGAATCCAATGGCAAGATGAGTTTCATTGTATTATCTTGAGCTCTCCTTTTGTTTTTTTCTGACCACTGCTCATGCCTTCAGGGCCTTCATCTGAGTCTTCTCCAGGACTCAGGTCAGATTCACTACTTTTTTTATTTTCAGATATTTATCCATCGCTATTACCTTCTTCTGTTTTACTGGCGGTTGGCAACCCTCTTAATTTGTGCAAGATGTTGCACTGCCCTCTAGTGGAAGAGAATGGAAATTTTCTGCCTATTACTACATGCTCCTCCCTTACCCATCTGGTGAAATTGGATAATCTTCCATGGCACACCTGATGATTTCTCATGGCATACTTCTGTGGGGCTGCACAGTGGTTTGGAAATGCTGTGCTATAACATCATCTGTGGGCAGACAGTGGTTAGCAACAAGACTAGGCTGAGATGTTTAAATGATGGTGAAGTGTTATTACCGGGCTCAAAGTGTATCGAGAAGATATCATTCAGATCCTTACACCACCAACCAGTCTTAGAAGAGAACCTGGGGTCTTTCCCATAATCCCAGAAGCTTTGACTGGGAAATAGGAACTTATTCAGGACAGGCACTTCAGATATTCTGCCTTGCCTTCATTCAGATTGAAGATCATAAGAAGACGATCGAGCGCATCTCACAGCAGCCAACATGCAGCCCAGTGTTCAAGAGATTTCTTAGCAGACTGTTGAAGGCAATACAAAGAGCTGGTGTGGTAGGTGGTCATCTCATGTTTTATGTTGAATTATGAGATTTCAGTCGAGCATATTGTGCTATCATATTTACTCTCTCGTTTAATAATTTTACAAGTGTGGTGGAAAAAAATGTGCAATTTAAGACACTTCTCCCATTTCTCTCCAGCCCAGTGACTCCACAGATGTCTTTTATGATGCCAAACTCAAAATGTCCAAACAAGCCATGGAGGAGATCCAGGCACATCTGGAGAGTGAAGACAGCTGTAGACCAGGCGCCCTGGACAAAGCCATCAGTCAGATACTTGTGGACGTTAAACCGCATGATTATGGGGCCTGGAAGTGGCCATTTGAAGACACCTTTGGGGTGGAGCTGCATACATTATTGAAAGTAATCTCAGTCTTTATTACTGTGACTCCACTTTCTCTGGTTTGAGGCCAACTCCCCCCAAATCTCTTGTCTAGTGTTGTCTCCATGAACAAGAAGGAGAGCTGTCTGTTGATTTCATGTACACTCAGTATGGTTTCGTGAGAAGTTGTCAGTGCAGATATAAAAACATGTCTTTTTTTTTTTTTTAAACCAAATGTAGCTTTTACCTTTGACCCCCTTCTGTTTTGACTTTTCTTAATGTGTCTGCTGTGTTTTAATGGTTTCTATTTTCTGTAACCACTTAAACTGTTCTCTGCTCCGTTCTCCAGATCGTGTTATTTATCCTGGTTATACTAGTCATTATCATGCTCCAACTGCGGACAAAGATCTCCTGGTTTGTGCTGTTCCAACAACTGTTTGCTGTCTGCTTATTCGTCAGTGTTATCTGGAACTGGTTTTACCTGTACAAGGTAAATAGGAGCCCCTGCAGTTTTCAGGGGTTTCAGTTCAACTGCAATTCAGTGTTTTGACTGTAAAATAAGATGTTTTTAATAAATATGTATATTTTGTTCAGCTTGCCTTTGCTGAGCATCAAAGTAATATATTGAAGATGGAGAATTTCAATGCAAAATGCACTGGAGTGGAGAAAATGGATTGGATTGACAGTTTGAAAGGTATGCCACTGCCAGTGTTGAACAGACATAGCATTGGTATTCTGTGAAAACCTCCTATATCTAAAATATTAACCGGCTGAGAAAAAAACTTCTTTTTATTTTTATTTTTAGAGCGTATTAAATATCATTTTGAAATACATTTCACTGCACAGCCATGAGATGGAGAGGAATTTAACGACAAGTCCCTCTGCAGTCATTGTGCAAAATCTGAAGTCTCAGCTGTTTTAATAGTTTTAGACTCCAGCACTGCTGTTTTGGATATATTAATCATATTTAGCGCATAACGTCTGCCTAAGCTTAGGCCTGTATTTGATTTCCTGCAGAGTGGTTTAGAAGCACCTGGACTCTTCAAGATGACCCCTGTAAGAGATACTATGAAGTTCTTATAGTTGACCCTCTTTTGTTGGTATCACCAATCAAGGTAAGTCACTCTGTTCAAGTTATTGAGGTCTTGCAGACACATCACTACTAAACACATGATTTAAATTTGTCTACCATTCTGGACATGTGACAAACATGCTGATAGTGTAGGAGTTTGTGAATCAGTTGCCACACAGACCTGGAGACTTGCTCACGACCATGCAACAACCACTAGTTGTGAGATAAAAAGTAAAAGTTGTGCCTTTTGAAACATCTTAACTGCAGCACTGAAGCACAACTTTTACTCTGAAGGCAAACCATCACTTTTTCAAGTTGTGCAACTTCTCGGCTATTAGTTAGCAAGTATTTACAGACAGATGTGAAAACTTACAGCCACTGTGGCAACCGGCTGAAAACCAAAGTTGTCACAAGGAGGTCTGTGGTACAGCGCCTTCTTTGCACCGATTTCACCCAGCGACCAGTTGGTGAATAACCATTCTTCCCTACAAACCAATGTTTAAATCACATCCGATATGGCTGAAACCTCATTGCTTTGCTTTCTATTAAGCTGACACATACATTTGCCACTTTTCTACCTTTTTCTAACTGCTATACGTTTTTCCATGCAAAGTCTTCCTAAACTGTGTTCCTTTGTATGAGTTTGGACTTTCTATATGTATGTACAGTTTTATAACCTAGACATGCTTCTCTGTTTAGGCAATCTTATTTACCATCACAACCTTCATCACAGAGCCACTGAAGTACTTCGGTCAGGGATTCAGTGAATTTCTTCGAGTGCTCCTCAAAGATCTTCCAGTTACCCTGCAGATCCCAGTCCTGCTCACTACCATGCCTGCTACTGTGGTAAAACCTGTCACCTTATTCACATTATAGAGCTTTCTATAGATGGATAAGATTAATAGAACAGGTCTCTGTCCAGAAGAGCGCAGAAAAGATGCTGCACAGGACCTTCAAGCTCTAAGGCCTTTTTTTATGTATATCTTCTTCAGGTGATTGTGTATGCAAGTGTGCAAGCAGCCTTCCAGAATGGCATCATGGCACTTTTACGCCGCCCACAAAGGGACCCACCACCACCAGAGCTGAACAGATCACCAGAGATGCTGCGCTACCCAGACCTGAGCTCCCAGAAGCGCAGAGTGTCGATCAGGTGACACCCCCCCCCACCCCCACCCCCACACACACACACTTTTTAAAATAATTTTTGTTTAGATTCATCCAATCAGCTTAAATATCAAATTAGACACACAATAGTGGGTTTTGGTGGAGACTAATGTCCTTATTATTTAATGCTTCTGCTGAGATGAAGTTAAATATTCATGTGCAACATAAATTGGTATCTTAATGTTTAATGAAAACTTTTTATTGATATTTTTGTCTTTTGGGGTTTTTTTCTTTGTTTTTGTTTGTTTTGATACCTGCTGATCTCGTCTTAGTTTTTTAATGCATTATTGGCTCTACATTATCATTACTGTTTGTTTCTTAGCTTGCACCTACCCACTCGAACTCTGTGCTCCTCCAGTCAGATGCCTCTATTAGTTTCACGCTCCCAGTTCAAATCTACAGGTGACAGGGCTTTTTCCATTGCCGAGACTCTGGAACAGTCTTCCCTCTTTTATAAAATCCTCTTCATCCTTGGAAGTCTTCAAATCGAATCTGAAGACCTCCCTATGTTCCAAGGCTTTCAGATCTCCCACCTTTATTCTGTTTCAGCTTGTCTGATCTTTTATCTCGTTGGATGATGTTTGCATGTGTAGACACGTATACATGTATTTTATGTTCACATATGTGTACTTGTGTGTGAATGTGTACATATTATTATTATTATCATTTTATTTTATTTTATTTTTATTTTTTTTACAAAAATGTATGGATGTCACAATGTTTCTGTTTTCATCTTATCTGTTTTAATTCTTTTTATCATATTCCTCTGTTCAGCACTTTGGCCGACACTTGATGTCTTTTAAATGTGCTATATGAATAAAGATGACTTGACTTGACTTTCTGCTTTATATATGCTGGATTTCTGTTGCTACCACAACATAGACATCTGTGCAAGAACAGTGGATTTTAACCATAGTGAGCTTGATGGAGCTCGCTCAGTATAAAAAGCAATGAAGTGGCTGAAATCCAGTGCATGTCATCGACTGTATCTCCACGTCATCATTTCATTTTTGTCATTTGAGGACGATGATTTACAGTTTTCCCTCCTGTCTGCTGGATGCAAGCAGCTTCAGGAGCTCACAGGCGTTCCAGCTCTGATCTGTGGAAGTCATATTTGATATCAGGAAGTTGACTTTGTTGCTCTGTGTTCATCAGTGGACAAATAAAGTTTTGTCACATCCGTCATGTTTCTTTGTCCAACGTGAGGTTTTGGAACAGAAATTAAACACGGTCCCTGCGTTTCACATTTAACACACTGTAGCTGTCATCTTAGGTGGATGCCAAGCAGCAGTAGATCGTATCAGGAATGTGCTGGTTTCTGTTTAACATAGGACCCGTCTTCCTCCGACCTCTTAGGATATGCTGCATGTATCTGTGAGACTTGGATGTCAAACATAAGGCCTGGCAAAGACACTGTTCCGGCCACTAGATGGCTTTGGGAAAATGTGAAGGATGGCATAAAAATTTGGAGTTTAAAATATTTGTTAATTTAGGTTTTATAGCTTCTCCTTCTGATAAAGACTTCCCCCGTGGCTATTAATACTATATCAGTTAATTCAATTAAATTACAAAGTACCCTGTTTTTTCACTATTGATCATAGAAACAAAAATGGCATCTTGTCTGAATTAACCAACTTTTTCATGTTTAATTACAGGAACATCTGGGCACTGAGCTATCAGGGTTTTTTCAGTAATTTCACACATTTCTTCTATTTTGAGCCCAAAGAATCACGCTGAAATATTTATTTCATGTACTACAGCACCGTTTCTGTATCATGAGGAAAACCTGAGATGTACCATTGAAACATCTCAGTGGTTAAATGTGTAGTTAAACTTCATTTCATTGACTGAAAGGGCAGTTTGATTGGTGAATTGTATGTTGCGTCCAATGTAAAATGAGTTTGACATCCCTGCTTTATAGTATCATGTGTGATGACGTGACCTACAGACTCTTGCCTGTGAAATATAGAAGTACCTTATGTCTTCTGTGGAGTTTGTTCCTATATCAGTAACTGCTCCAGGTTTTAATCAGTTCAAAGGTTTTACACTGACGCACTGATTTTCACACACACAGCAACGTTTCATTATTATTTTGTTTTTTCTATTTAAATCTAGTTTCTTAACCACATTATGTTTCGGGCCTTTCCGTGAGCACTCGTTCACTCGTAGATTGCGCACCTGTGCCGCCTCAAACCCATTTCCTGATTGGCTGACTGAAAGCGTCGTGGTCTCGCGGGGCACACGCGCAGCAGAGCAGAGTTGTCTCTGACTCTCTGCCGGAGCTGTCCGGCTTACGTTTAATAATCTCCCTTCAGTCATTTGGCTTTTTTCCCCACCTTGCTTTGCAAAAATGGAGTTATTTTCTCGCTATCTGGATAGAAGCAATTCGGTCAGGTAAGCTTTTTATGTTTAAATAAGTTGCGTTCAAATATAGTTTTGTTACCTCATCATTCTGAAATGCCGCATGTTAAAATGTAACAACGTTAAAAACAACCGCGAAAGTCATCAGGAAGTTTTATGACGTGATCAGGGTTGGATTTAACGTTGCACTTTGTAACTTGGAGACTTGGATTTGTGTTGTTTATAGTTGACAAATAATTGGGGGAAATGGTGAAAGTACATTTACTGAGCTAACCTTGAACTTCGTACACGGATCTCTCCGTGTGATTGATTACCAGTCTGGTACACCGCAACAACAAGCGCTGATAAAATAACTGTCTTTCTTTTAAACTTTCACTTCTGCATTTTCAGCCTTCTGGCTGCTTTCTTCTTCCTTCGTAGAGAAACTCCTCTCACCATCTGTTCATTTCCACGAGTTTTAACCGTGTAGCCCACAGCACTGCGATCTGTTTCTGTCATCTGCATGATGGTTGTTGTCTTACAGCTCTGTCATAACTCACGACATTATGAAAGAGGAGAACCTCAGAGATGACCTGAGGTATTATTTCATGAGCCCCTGTGAGAAGTACAGAGCCCGAAGACACATTCCCTGGAAAATGGGAGTCCAGATCCTGAAAATCATCATGGTCACCACACAAGTATGTGCACTGGGGTTTATTGTATGTTGGGAAAGACCAGGAAAGAGGCAGCACTCAGAAGGGGCTTCCTGGAACTGCAATATGTAATTGAAGGCATGCAGCCAAGAGCAGTGTGTATATACATGCTTACACTGAGGGTCCTGCTTAAAATGGGAGAATAAAGGAATATTTGTGTTTGTCTTTATTTTGCTGCTAAATTAGTATTGTTTCGGAAGCACATGGCCCTAAAACAACACAAACGTCTTCAAAGCACCTCATCAGTATTTCACGTAACACTTTAAAACTACTTGTAAATGTGTAGCTGTGGGAGATTGCACAATACTCCACGTCCATAACAACTACAGTTTTGGGTAATCTCCTTTTTAAAAGGCCCAACTGACTGAGAGGTATGTCAGAGATGTAAAGCTACCATAACATGTGTTTTCCACCTCAAAAGGAATAAGACGCGTATATGTTCAACTCTCCTTTCTTGTTTTCCCCACAGCTCGTCCTGTTCGGCCTCAACAACCAGCTGGTGGTTTCCTATAAGGAAGAGAACACCATGGCGCTCAAACACCTTTTCTTAAAAGGCTACAGCGGGGTCGATGAGGACGACTACAGCGTTGCCGTCTACACAAAGCACGACGTCTATGAAAGTCTGTTTTATGTCATGGATCAGGCAAGTAACAGTGACTTTTTTACTGTAGCATTATGAAGTGTATGTAGTGTTGAGTTTTATTATAGAATATGCACATCAGGAACTCCAATCTAATGCTCATATAAACATATCTGGTGTAATTTAAGCATCGCATGAGTTGGAACTGCTTTATTTTTTGAATTTCTTGTTTTATCGTGTTTCACTGCGATATTCCAGTTTTCAGCTTCTTTATTGTCTCGTCACCCTGGAGTGTTTTCTGTTTTTTTTTTTGTTTGTTTGTTTTTTTATTTTCCTAAAATTTCCTGTTGTGTACAGTACAGTCAGCTGGGCCAGCTCTCCGTGGGCCCGATCAGTTACGCAGAGGATGAAAATGGCAAGTTGCTGCCCCTCACCATATGTAAAGAGTACTATAGGAGGGGCAGCGTGGAGCCTTCAGATGAGATCTATGACATCGATGCTCAGCTGGAGACGGGTGAGAGGGAAAATTTGCATGTCAGTTTGCTGTTATACGCGGCGAAGTTGGTGTCAGATTTGCCATTTAGATAATTAAGCTCAGTGTTGTTAAAATTTCCCCTTTGGGCTCCTGTAGTTTTAGTATTTAATGACAAACCTGAATACCTGTAATGTAAATGTGTGATGAGAGTTTTCATTAGAAACGGGACAAAAGATTCATGTTTAAAAATACCATTTCTTATATATTTCAGACATTTTAGAACCATTATGGGATTTACTGGTAATTTAAACAGGTCATGAAATTCCATATTGGAGTATAAGAACAAATTTTGAGGGGGAAACAAAAGCTGTGTCTGTGCTTTTTACACACCTCATATATGTGATGGGTTTTTTCAGTTTGTATGTCACACGATCCAAATACTGCAAACCTGTGGAGAGCAGAGAATTCATCCTTTTTTAATCTGGATTTTTACAGGTATGCTGTTTAAATTATTTACATTACATGCTGACATCCCCTTTTTAAATCAAACATTTCGCCGCTTTTTCAGACTTGTCGACATCAAAATAACCTTCCAGTTGAAGGGAATCAACCTCCAGACGGTGCGTTCGCGAGAGTTACCCGACTGCTACTCCTTCTTTGTTACGGTATAAGTTTCTTGGCTTTATTAACGCCATGTAAAAGCAGCAAACACAGCTGGATTGAAGCACATATAAACACCTGGATCCCTTTGATTTGATAGATAACGTTCGATAACCAGTGTCACAGTGGAAAGGTGAAACTATTCCTGGACATAGACGCTGAAAGCAGCGCGTGCCGAGACTGGAAGATATCGGGGACGGGTAAGGTGAACTTCTCTAACCGAAAAATTAATTAATGGTAACAAATGAGGGAGGAATGAGACAGGTTATGGCGTTGAAAACTGTTTTTCACATTTGAGTAAAACAACAGGTCAGCCTGCAAATGCATGTTTGGAATATTTGTAAAAATATCAAAATGTTGTCAAGTTTTAAAGAATCAGACTAAATAAAAATAAACTCTTGTGGACCAATGTGTCTGTCCAGTTTATTTTGTGTTGCAGCAGCTTGTTCACCACGTTGTTAAAGTGTGTGGAAGGATTTGTCTCCAAACTTGTACCAGGACTGGGCAGTTTCCTGTAACTGAGGCGTTTGCATTCAGACTTGTGTTATCAGTGTCAGAACTGTGAGTGTGAGGGAGTTGAGTGATAAACCCTCTCACACCCACACTTGTGCTTTTTGTGTGTGTGTATTTCAGCTCAGAAGAACACACACTATCTGCTGGTATTTGATGCCTTCGTCATTCTGATGTGCCTCACATCAGCCGTGCTGTGCACTCGCTCCATCATACTGGCCGTCAGGTTACTGCAGGTCAGCAACACCATGCAAGCAGCTACCTTTTTGCTTTTTTTTTTTTCTTTTTGAAATTAACTTAAACATCGTGGATAAAGGTGTGTGCGTGCGTGTGTTTGTGTGTGTGTGTGTGTTAAATTGACTGAATTTCCATTGTTTTATTTTGAAGAGGTTCTCCAGATTCTTCCATGAAAACTTTAATCGGAAAGTGTGCGAGGACGACCAGAGGGAGTTTCTGAACGGCTGGTACTTGCTGGTCATCGTCAGCGACCTCTTCGCCATAATTGGATCGATTCTGAAGATGGAGATACAAGCAAAGGTAAAATGAATAATCCCTTTCTTTCTTGCAATGGCGTTTAACCATACCCCCCCCCCCCCCCCCATTCAGTTGTCATTTAAAAGGTGTCAAATAATTGCAGAAGATTTGAAAATGTACATCTTTATGTAGAAAAGGTTTTGTATAATAAGCTGTTGTCAGAATTTATTTAATATTACTTTCTACACCAGGATCTTTTTCTACAGCTGACGCTGGTAACTGTGCAGGGGCGGATCTAGCAAAGTTTAGCCAGGGGGGCCGATAGGGCATTAACAGGGAAAAGGGGGCACAAAGACATACTTTTCTTTCTTATTCTCATTTAAAATGTTGAGCTTTTAATAAATAATTATCTGAATCTTACACCCAAAGTTTTTACCTGATATAACATGTATAGAAGTCCATTACTGTATATAGTAACTGTTAAGTCTAATATACCCTAGTAAGCTGTAGTACTTTTTCCTTTGGGAACCATCTGTGCAGTCTGCAGCTCTGTTGAAGAAAGATGTTGAATCTATTTAATTATTGTAGAAAAATCATTGATTTCTGTGCATTTTATTTTACCGGTGCATTCGATTAAGGTTGATTACGTCAATTAAGCATCACGAGGTGGAAAGTGGTTCCCTTTGTTGTTGCTGGGAGTTGGCAACCCTATTAGTTAGGTTGTTTAATATTTCTACTAAGTACTCTTTAAAATACCAGAATAGGGAGGCTAGAGGATTTAAGTTTATTAGATTGATCAGTTTTGCTGAACTATGAAGTATTTTTTTTTTTTTTTTTTTTTTTTTTTGTATTTGTTTGTTTTTTTGTTTTTTTTGTTTTTTAAACGTGAGTATGAACTTATACAAAATGCAGCAAGACATTTAAAAAACTGTTTTATTGATTAAAAAAACACTATATCAGATTCATATCGGACATAAAAAAGTGGTATCGTGCCATCTCTAGTGTGTAGGCAAATTTTTATCATATTTCATTATTTTAATGTTTTATTTATATCCACCGATGTGTTTTAAGTTTTAAAGACTCATTTATGCCCAACTTTACTTCTTTTGTATAATTTATCACTGTAGGTGAAGCTCTACTATTATTTGCTACAATAACTTTTCAGCGGAGGTTAAGTTGTCTGATTGCAGCATTAATTCACCAGTTCAGTTTTAATATCTTATAATTACATTGTTAGACGTATAAAGGACAGTTTGGACCTTTAATCAAACTTTAAATTCCAAACCAAATTTCAACGTGACTGACGACACTTTGCATTGTGATTCGGACGTTGATAATAACTTTGAGCAGTTGGACACAAATAGAAATTGCAAAATCAGTGAAGCTGTCCTTTAAGAAACCTGCAGTTTACATTTATAGTTTTCTTCTCAGTGCACATGCATTAAAGCATAAAAGCACGTTAAGGTTTATCGTTCCTTGGCTTCACTTTGTACTTTGAACCCTAATAAAATAATCACCCAGACTATGTCATTTACTGCAATCATACAGCAAAACCAGCTTTACTGTAATATAACTTATGTATACTGTGTGTAATTATGTAACAGAGTTTTCTAGAACTATGATTTCATCCCTAATCGTGGACTTTCTCTGCTCTCTTTTGTAGAACCTTACAAATTATGACGTGTGCAGTATCTTCCTGGGGACGTCTACATTACTGGTGTGGGTTGGAGTGATCAGGTACCTGGGATACTTCCAGAAATACAATGTGAGTCCATGCTCGGCACGACTGATGTAAGGCATTAATGTTCTACATTTATGATCTCAGAGTTTGAAGTCTGTTTCATGTGAGAGCTTCCAATGAGCAAAATATTAAGCAGGAGCTCATCACATTAAGCTTAATGCAACAGTGATGGAGAAACTTGTATTAATATGCTGTGAGAATGATATATTTATTTTAATTCTCATCATGCACATGTGTAGACCTGTATCAGTCCGCTCCACTCTCACATAAATCTTTATTTGTTGTCTCATAAGGTTTAAAATTCACTTAAAAACAGTATATTTCTTCCAAGTTTAGGTGCTGATCCTAACCATGAAGGCAGCCTTTCCAAAGGTCCTGCGTTTCTGCTGCTGTGCTGGCATGATCTACCTCGGCTATACTTTTTGTGGCTGGATTGTACTGGGGCCGTACCACGAGAAGGTAACTTTCTAACTGGTTTTGAGGAAATCACTGTGATGGGTGTGACAGAGATGCAGGGGAAACAGTCCAGGCTTCTTTTTTCTTTCTCTCGAAATGTTGCTGACGCTACAGATATTGAATTGAGGAACTCCCAAAAGTGCACATCTTTTAAAAAACGGACTTACAGTAGTGTTTTAGGTGATTGTTTTTGATCGTGTCCCAGATTCAGACTCTTGATAACCTGTAGATGAGATATTCAAAGTTTGATTTTTATGAGTTTTATGAGATTTGCAAATCAGTGATTTGTTTATTTGACAGTTTATTTTTTATTTACTTTTTTGGAACTGTGGTTGTACGATACTTTCCTTTTTATGATGACTGTCAGATTGGACTTGGAGAAGTTAAATCTTAACTTCTCCATCAGGTTTTCCAAGCTCTTTCTTTCAAATTGCTATTTCAGCATGTTGCTCTTCAAACTGAACAAAGTGTACACATGGCCTTTGGCTTCCCTGTACAGGAGCAACTAGAGTTCACAGTGCATTTATAAGACTCTCTAAATAAAACGGCCACTAGGTGTCAGTGCACGATAATGCTTGTTTTGCTTCACTGGCTGCTGTTTGCTGCTTCATTGGTGACCAGGTTTTCAACATTGTACAGTGATTGCTGCCACATTCATAACACATTCATTTGTACACTGATGTGTGTGCATATGCGTGGATGAATCAACCATTTGAGGAATGAATCAAATGGTTGATGATTAGCAACAGAATTGTGCCACATTCAGTTTTGGGCCAACTGCCCCGAAACAGAGCAAATATCTCAAACTGAAAGAGGCTACAAGAAGCAGTTTCCTCCAAATACATACAAGTGAGAAACAAAGTTGAGCGGCTCATGTTTTAAGAATTTGTGGAGATTACAGCTGGACTTGAGCAACATTTGGAGCACTTCTTAAAATCCTGAGAAACTCTAACCTTAACTGGGAGCTCCCCAGACAGTGATCTGTATGTTTAGCTGTTCTGGCTTGTTAAGATAAATTATTTACGGAAGTCTGAGCAGAAGTAGGCGTCTAAACACGGCAGAGCTCCTAATCTGCAGAGGCAGATGTGGGGAAGCCTGAGAACAGCTGCCTCACATCTTGCCTCTCACTGGCTAAATTGTTGATAATCTTGTGCTGAAGAGGAGTAACTACTGTAAATATATTGTGAGCTGATTTTTGTGTTTGCCTTTATGTCACTTCACTACCTCCCATGTTTAGGAATGCCCGTCTGTGGAACTAACAAAGCATCCATACGGTTGGTGCACTGAAGGCATTCAAGCAGGTCATTTTAGCTGTTAAGTACACTTTTCTCTGTTTAACAGTGAAATAGACTCTTATCAGGCCCACATGAAAAGCAAACTGTTACCCGACTACCATTTGTGCAACCAGCTCTGCTATGCCAGCGTTTCACGTCAGCCGTGTTACAGTTCTTTACGTTTGCGCAGCGATGCAGTCAACGGAGACTTTTATATTTATACTGCGATGTTTCGGGGAGTCCCCCGTAGTGACCTGTAAGTGTTTCCAGGATCCTCAGGTTATTTACAGAAGGAAATCAGCAGGGGATGACCTGCGGCTTGCCGTTCCACACGTCTTCAAGTGCTGTCAGCTGAATCCATAGTGTCTGAGAGCGATGTTGTTTTTAGATCTTATCTCATTCTTGTGGAACATGACTTCTTTCTGTTTTGTGTCGGGCTTTCTGATTGGTTCTTTCAACCAACGGTCTCCCTTTTTTCCTTTATTGCGTCATTCCTATCAGTCTTTAGACAAACTCGTTGTCTTATTATTAAGCCTGCGAGGTCCAGCGTTTCTTTTAGTACAACCAAGTACTTTTGGAAACTCCAAGTTTTCTTTAATCTCTGATCAAAACACAGTGAAGCTGACCTATACCTGAGCATTCAGGCTGTTTACTTAAACACTTCTGTTGCCTGTTTAATATGTTGATGGTAATAATCTGTGACTCGTCTTTCTTTGATAAACTGGGTTTCGACCTAAGACTTACTCATTGTCATTTGTTACATCAGCTACTTAAAAGATCAAAACAGTGTTTCAGTGTGAAGAATTTTTACTTGCAATTTATAAGAAAAATAATAAAATAATGTCATGTTGTTCTTTTGAAGTTGGTGATTAACACTAAATTGTATTTTATGGCATTTTTACAGACCAAATGTATAACTTTTTTTTTTTAAAGGAAGAAAAGCTGCAGTAATGTAACAAATTTCTTTCAATCTCCTCATTTGTTTTGTTTTCCAGGAAATCTCAGATTTCTGTGGATTTGTTAACTGCTCACTGCACTGTTATTTCCCTCTTTCTCTGTAGTTTGAGGGCCTGAGTCTTGTGGCAGAGTGCCTGTTCTCTCTGCTGAATGGAGACGACATGTTCACCACCTTCGCCCAGCTTAAGGACAAAAACACCTTGGTGTGGCTCTTCAGTCGGGCTTACCTGTACTCCTTCATCTCCCTGTTCATCTACATGGTGCTGTCGCTCTTTATCGCTCTTATAACCGACGCCTATGAGACCATCAAGGTACTTACGTTACCGAGTGCGAGTCATTTGAAAACTGTGGCATTTTGTCAATTAAACTCTTGGATCTTGTTAGACCTGACAGGAGGCTGGAAAATGTGGACTAAAACTGAACAACAATCCTTACTGTACTTTGAGCTTTCTGCCAGCAAGACAAAAGGGATGTTCACATCTCTTCTGACAGAACCACAAAAAAGGGACGTCCCTGTGTGAGATTGCCACTCTTCAACCAAATGCCACATCAGTGTTGCAGGTTAAGTCTAGCTGCGTGACAAAGAGAAAGGATGGTGCAAATCGAGTGCATTCATATGAGTGAAGTAGTGTGTCTTCACTCTGGGTTGGGAAGCAACTCCTTCAAGTTGAAGGAGTTAAGGTGGCTTCGGGGTCCTGTTCATGAGTCGGGGAATGAGCGGGAGATTGACAGATGGATTGGTGCAGCGTCTGCAGTAATGAGGATGCTGTAGCTGTCTGCTATGGGAGGAGATGGCATCAATTTACTGGGTGCTTTATGCCTCCCACCCACGCATGGCCACAAGCTGTTGATAGCAGCCAGAAGGAGCTTCCTCAGTAGGGTGTCTGGGTTATTTCTTAAAAAGGGTGAAGACCTTAGTTATTTAAAAGGGGCTCAGTAGAATGGTACTTGGGCATTTGGGTGCCTCCTGCATGAATCCTAGGTTAGGTGTTTGCGCGCATCACAGATAGTTCAGGGCTGAAGAAACTGCAGAGGAGCTGGATGAGGTTGACAGATGAGTGGGGAGTCTGGGCATCTATGAACCAAATAAGCAGCAGGATGGACGGAGAGAAGTGTCGAGGACAAAAAGAGGGGGGGGTTAAGTGCATCTTGTGCTCTTCTTACATCTTACTTCCTGTCTTGCTTGTCCCTTAGGCAATAATGTAATTGCATCTTGCTGAGAGGAGACAACAATCAGTGAATATCACATCTATAAAAAGCCTTTATTTCAAATTTTATATTTAAATTATGAAGAAAAATGTGAAGAAACCAGTCACAATGTTTCTCAATCCATGTTTCAGTCATTGCGGTACCTGTTTGTGGGCTTGAGTCTACAATATGTGTTAAATTGGTGTGCATTTCTCAAATCTAGCATGGAAAAAGTTTTGTCTTCTGACTTTAAATGTGATGCATTTTGGACTTTTTCTATTTGCTAACAGAGTTACCAGAAAAATGGGTTCCCGCAGACCGACCTGCAGAAGTTTCTCCACGAGCCGACAGAGCTGCCTAACATAGAGGAGAGCGATCAGACAGACGTCAGCGTCAGACACTCTGTACTCTGCTACTGCCAGTGGTACGACTGTTCACAGCAGTGTTGCTTGTTTAATATTTAATCTCTCTTCACACACTCAGCCACACCTGGAACCTGTTCTCTACAAACATCAATGTAACATAAGAGGTATTGTGTTTTAAATACCTGCTTAGAGTTGTTAGCCAGTGAGATTTAAGATTTTATTATAGTTTGACGGTTGCTTGTTGACTATTAGGGCTATTACTTGGCTTAGCTTATTACTTAGGTCTTAGCTTGAGAAGAAGATGTAGTCTTAACCTCTTAAATCTTGGCCATCAATCAATATCTAAATCAACTGATGGTCAAAACAACTGTCACTTTTAGTTACTGTTAACATGAATGCTGACGGTCATGCTGGCAAGAGTGAAACACATATCTTGTTCTTGGGAAAGATTCATGAAGTCTTTGGAAAAGAGCTGGCACCAGCGTCAAAAGTGAAGTTGATCAGAGAAATGTCGAGGAAACGCCGTTACATTCTCACTCTCCCTTTCAGTCCGTGTACAAATAAACAGGATTCACGGTAACATTCAGAAATGAAAACAGAGTTTGTGTCGCTTACACCTTGTCGCCATGATATACAGTGGGGCAAAAAAGTATTTAGTCAGCCACCGATTGTGCAAGTTCCCCCACTTAAAATGATGACAGAGGTCAGTAATTTGCACCAGAGGTACACTTCAACTGTGAGAGACAGAATGTGAAAAAAAAAATCCATGAATCCACATGGTAGGATTTGTAAAGAATTTATTGGTAAATCAGGGTGGAAAATAAGTATTTGGTCACCTCAAACAAGGAAAATCTCTGGCTCTCACAGACCTGTAACGTCTTCTGTAAGAAGCTTTTCTGTCCCCCACTCGTTACCTGTATGAATGGCACCTGTTTGAACTCATCATCTGTATAAAAGACACCTGTCCACAGCCTCAAACAGTCAGACTCCAAACTCCGCCATGGCCAAGACCAAAGAGCTTTCGAAGGACACCAGGAAAAGTATTGTAGACCTGCACCAGACTGGGAAGAGTGAATCTACAATAGGCAAGCAGCTTGGTGTGAAAAAATCAACTGTGGGAGCAATCATCAGAAAATGGAAGACATACAAGACCACTGATAATCTCCCTCCATCTGGGGCTCCACGCAAGATCTCATCCCGTGGGGTCAAAATGATCATGAGAACGGTGAGCAAAGATCCCAGAACCACACGGGGGGACCTGGTGAATGACCTGCAGAGAGCTGGGACCAAAGTAACAAAGGTCACCATCAGTAACACACTACAACGGCAGGGAATCAAATCCCGCAGTGCCAGACGTGTTCCGCTGCTGAAGCCAGTGCATGTCCAGGCCCGTCTGAAGTTTGCCAGAGAGCACATGGATGATACAGCAGAGGATTGGGAGAATGTCATGTGGTCAGATGAAACCAAAGTAGAACTTTTTGGTATAAACTCAACTCGTCGTGTTTGGAGGAAGAAGAATACAGAGTTGCATCCCAAGAACACCATACCTACTGTGAAGCATGGGGGTGGAAACATCATGCTATGGGGCTGTTTTTCTGCCAAGGGGACAGGACGACTGATCCGTGTTAAGGACAGAATGAATGGGGCCATGTATCGTGAGATTTTGAGCCAAAACCTCCTTCCATCAGTGAGAACTTTGAAGATGAAACGAGGCTGGGTCTTCCAACATGACAATGATCCAAAACACACCGCCCGGGCAACAAAGGAGTGGCTCCGTAAGAAGCATTTGAAAGTCCTGGAGTGGCCTAGCCAGTCTCCAGACCTCAACCCCATAGAAAATCTGTGGCGGGAGTTGAAAGTCCGTGTTTCTCGGCGACAGCCCCAAAACATCACTGCTCTCGAGAAGATCTGCATGGAGGAATGGGCCAAAATACCAGCTACTGTGTGTGCAAACCTGGTAAAGACCTATAGTAAACGTTTGACCTCTGTTATTGCCAACAAAGGTTATGTTACAAAGTACTGAGTTGTATTTTTGTTATTGACCAAATACTTATTTTCCACCCTGATTTACCAATAAATTCTTTACAAATCCTACCATGTGGATTCATGGATTTTTTTTTCACATTCTGTCTCTCACAGTTGAAGTGTACCTCTGGTGCAAATTACTGACCTCTGTCATCATTTTAGGTGGGGGAACTTGCACAATCGGTGGCTGACTAAATACTTTTTTGCCCCACTGTACGGACACCGTACTCCTCTGTATGTCGGTGTTTTCTTCTCATTCCATTTCCATGAGCCAATCTCCATCATCGGCAGGCAGCCGACTGCAGCGGAGTTTCCTCCACGCTGCGGTTTGGCTCCGTCTTACGTGGTTTGAGAGCAATGAAATTAGTGGTGGGAGCTATGCTGACACACCCAGTGATGGGCTGATTACAGAGAAACTGAGGGCCTCCACACTGAGGAACACCCCTGCCCCCACCGTCCCCTTAAACTCCCAGCACCTCTGTACTGTGTTATGTCCTTGAATGCACAGGTCACAGTAAACATTGTGACTCAAAATGAGCTGAAAAGGCTCAGTGGTGAGTCGAAAGCAGTTTTGAATGCATTGGAGAGACTGGTTTAGCGGCTCTGTTGTGCGTGGTTTTATTAGAACGACCTCACACTGTGTTCTCTCTTTATCATTTACTTAACCTCTTTTCGGTTGTCTGATAACATGAAGTGTTTAACATGCCTGAGAAATGTTTCATTTTATTTCCCGTTATCGTTTAAAGCGGCAGCGCAGTGCCCCGTTTGCTCCCAGCAACACTTCCTCCATCACAGTCAGCACATTACTGTGAAGTTGATGTTTCTGTTCAGGAGAATGTTTCGCTGTAAACGGACACCAGGATTGGTTTCTGTAGCCGTCATCACAATCATTCCACTTCAAAAGCAGGAGACTGTTTTGTGACTGAGTGCATGAGATGTTGTTTACCCAGTAAAGCAACTACTGTAGTCATTTGTATAGAGCTGTGTTTCGCGTTTGCCACCAAACTGTTATTTTTTTCCTGCCAGAGCTTTGAATGTTTGTACACACTGTAAAAATGATCTGTAGTCGTGTACTCGTTGGGAAAGTCCTGGCACTGGGAAAAGTTTCCTTTGCTGTATGTGTTATGATGACACATTGGAGCTTAGACAGTCTGTTTCCTCCCTCGGGGCTCTTCAGCCGTTGTTTCAGCAGACGTTAACACGCCGACTTTGAGGGTTTTGTTTTGGGCTTGTCATTTTATTTTTATTTATTTTTTATGGATGTTTGTCAGCCGTTTTCTATCACCCAGCTTTCCTGGGATTCCAGCTCTGGTTGCCTTGAGTGTTTAAGGAAGTCGAGTTTCAGTTACAGTGCCATTATGTACTGATGTGTAATGTACATCCTCTGTTGAAATTGGTGACCATCTTTTAAAGTTGGTTCAGTTTTCTTATTAGCACTCTTGTAGATTTGCACTGACTCTATAATTGCATTCATTTGCAGCCTTTGACCTGGCTAGATCTCATTTTTTACAAGCATCCTTATCTTACTGTCCCAGCAAAAATTAGATCAGTGTTCTCAGTTAACGTTTTAATGTCTTACTGGGTGAAATTTCATCTGGATCTGTTACCTTGTTTGGAAAGGAAGCTGGGAAGTGATCCTTGGGTTGGATTTAAAACTTGTTTACCAAAAGCGTCAGGTTTGTTATCTCTTGTATATTATGACTCTTGTGAATTCAATTAAATGTAATAGAACGTATATGTGTGACAAAGGTTGTAAACTTAACAGTATTTGGACTTAAATGTATCAGCTGCAGTCTGTCAAAGATTATGGCCCTATTCCTCAAAATGTTGACTCCCATCATAAACTCTGAGATCAGCAACTCAGACTTTACAGTTTCAGAACAGGCCGATCAGACTTCACCTGGAGTTTCACGTGCATGAGTAGGAAAAAGAAAGCAGCAGTCAGCGGCGCTCCGATACTATGACTCACCGTAGCATTTGGTAAATAAAGAGAAGAGCCTCCACTTTAATCCGGTGTACTGAGGAATCTGAATGTGTCAGTGTGGATCATGATGTTTATCTTACAAACAGGACAGGTGAATGGAGTCATTTTAATCAGCCTGGGGCACTCTGTCATCATCAGACAGAAAACATTCATGTCTTGTCTTTGGCTGCGTTTTGACAGTCACCACCATTGCTAAGCCTCATATCAAAGACATTACATTCATGCAAATTAATTGTATCCTGTGTGGTCAGCAGGAGGGATTTACACTCTTTGTTATGGTCAGTGTTGGGGTTAACAACACTGTCAGTGCGCCCCAGGGCGGCTGTGGCTACATGTAGCTGCCATAGTGTGTGGGTGGGTGGATGACTGGATGTGTAAAGCGCTTTGGGGTCCTTAGGGACTAGTAAAGCGATATATAAATACAGGCCATTTACCATTTAACACGGAACACCTTTAAGAAAAGTATTGCATTACATTACTGATTTACTCCCAGGAGAAAGTAATTCGTAGCACTGAAAAAGGTCCTGAAGGGCACACACCTCATGAAACGGCTCATAATTACCAGTTAAGAATGTAAAAACCTGAGTGAGTGACTGCGCATCAGTTTGTTACCTGTTGAAGATCAGGGTCTTTGTGCTGGTCTGGGGTCAGCATTCACTCAGCTTTTACTCTGGGTTCTTGGCTAGCTTAGCATTAGCGTGCTGTCTGTGCTTGCAAAGAGCTGAAATATGTTAGCAGCATAATGTCGTTGTTTCTGTCCTGTATGCAGTCTGCACTTCACCACCGTGCACTCGTCCTTTTGTGCAATAAAAGTTTGTTTTCTCCTTTCACAACAAAATGATTAGATACAACTTCCTTGCTCACTTGGTCTCATCGTCATCATCAATCATTCCAATCCTGGAAAATGTTCTGCTTACAGCAGATCATAAAAATGAAGGAAAATTATCTTTTGTTTAAAAACAAAGTGTTTGAACTTACAGCTTTCTTTGGTGGGTTTACTTTGATACAGTGAAGTGTGCAAATCTTTGCTGTGTGTTGCTATCAAACCTGCGTGAAGTTGAAATTACAGATTGGAGAACGAGGCCTTAATGATGCGTGTGTGGGAATTATCCCAAGAACATTACCGTGATAGTGTTGCAAGATTATGCCCTAAAGTGAGAATTCCTGTCTGCTTGTGTAACAAGTTGGATGTATCATCCCAACATAATATTGATACACTTGGGAATAACAGTGTTGCCTTGGTAGCTACATTTAGAATGGCATGTACCCTGCATTTGAACAACCTGTGTCGCTTTAATAAAGCTGGAGCACATTTGATTAAACATGGGACATGCAAGGTCATTCGTATACAAGCATGTAGGAGTCCCATAAATAGGATACTGCCATTATTTAAGATCGTACACTGCTTGCTTTGATTTTGAATACCAGCAGAAACCACCTATTTTTCTTTCTTGAATTTGGTTCATATCATTTATGAGTAAGATGCGTATTGGTGCTTTCTAAAGAGAAGCATTCGCTAACCACGCAATCGAACGTCCGAGTGAAAAGTAGCCTATGCTGTAGTTTGTCATGATGAAAGGTTGGTGGTTTTATGAGTTCTCTCTCTCCTTCCCTCTCTCCTTACAGAGTTCCAGCAAATGATGATGTCATACTTATCAGCTGACGGCTGCCCCGCCTCTGGATGAGACAGTTTAGGGAGGAAAATGCTGGGAACAATACTTCACATGTCTGAGACAAACTTCTCAACGCTGAAACACTGAAAAAATCCTGGAGAATGTAGATTTACACGTGTAACATCCCGTGAGGTGCAATAAGAAAGGCCAAATGAGTTTCCTCCACTGAATGGGAGTCAGGAGCTCAAGATGCGGAGCTGGAACTGGGACTAAGAAGAAGTGGTTGCTTGGATTAATTGTGTATGTTTATAATACTGCTTAGATGTTTATTTGGCCAAGGAGTTTGGTCGAGTGCTGTTGGGGAATGTACAACATTAAAGTTAATTTATTAAGTGTTGAAGTAAAGGTTGCAGCAAGGCTAATCTTCCTATTTGTCCCTTTTTTTTATTTTTTATTTTTATTTAAATGTAATCATGTCACTGGTGGGAGTGGGGGGTGAGTTTTCTCTGAAGTGCACAAACATGTTTCCAGCAGAGTTGTGAGTAAGACTAGTTTTGAATGAACACACCACAACGATGAGTCAGCTCGATCAGTGTAGAAACCAGCAGGTTAAAGTTAAAGACAAGCTGGAGCATGACTTCTGTTGCAGAGCTGTGCTCCTAGTTTGATCAAAGCATCACATTTCTCCCACATTTTCTCAGCTACGTTGGCCACTAGGTTGCCTTTTATTTATTTAATCATTCAGCTGTTTAAAATCTTCAAAGCTAGTTTACAAATGAGGCAAAGAAGATATCTGCAGACTGTTAAACGTGCCTGGATCATGAAGTTACAGACCCCTGGACAAAAATGTTTGATGAGCCCTCGCTCATTTTTGTGTTTTGTTTTTTATTTCCTCCTTCTCTTCCCCTTTCTTCAGTAATCAGATGCATCATACAGGAATGTGTGTGTATACAGTGGGGCAAAAAAGTATTTAGTCAGCCACCGATTGTGCAAGTTCCCCCACCTAAAATGATGACAGAGGTCAGTAATTTGCACCAGAGGTACACTTCAACTGTGAGAGACAGAATGTGAAAAAAAAAATCCATGAATCCACATGGTAGGATTTGTAAAGAATTTATTGGTAAATCAGGGTGGAAAATAAGTATTTGGTCAATAACAAAAATACAACTCAATACTTTGTAACATAACCTTTGTTGGCAATAACAGAGGTCAAACGTTTACTATAGGTCTTTACCAGGTTTGCACACACAGTAGCTGGTATTTTGGCCCATTCCTCCATGCAGATCTTCTCGAGAGCAGTGATGTTTTGGGGCTGTCGCCGAGCAACACGGACTTTCAACTCCCGCCACAGATTTTCTATGGGGTTGAGGTCTGGAGACTGGCTAGGCCACTCCAGGACTTTCAAATGCTTCTTACGGAGCCACTCCTTTGTTGCCCGGGCGGTGTGTTTTGGATCATTGTCATGTTGGAAGACCCAGCCTCGTTTCATCTTCAAAGTTCTCACTGATGGAAGGAGGTTTTGGCTCAAAATCTCACGATACATGGCCCCATTCATTCTGTCCTTAACACGGATCAGTCGTCCTGTCCCCTTGGCAGAAAAACAGCCCCATAGCATGATGTTTCCACCCCCATGCTTCACAGTAGGTATGGTGTTCTTGGGATGCAACTCAGTATTCTTCTTCCTCCAAACACGACGAGTTGAGTTTATACCAAAAAGTTCTACTTTGGTTTCATCTGACCACATGACATTCTCCCAATCCTCTGCTGTATCATCCATGTGCTCTCTGGCAAACTTCAGACGGGCCTGGACATGCACTGGCTTCAGCAGCGGAACACGTCTGGCACTGCAGGATTTGATTCCCTGCCGTTGTAGTGTGTTACTGATGGTGACCTTTGTTACTTTGGTCCCAGCTCTCTGCAGGTCATTCACCAGGTCCCCCCGTGTGGTTCTGGGATCTTTGCTCACCGTTCTCATGATCATTTTGACCCCACGGGATGAGATCTTGCGTGGAGCCCCAGATGGAGGGAGATTATCAGTGGTCTTGTATGTCTTCCATTTTCTGATGATTGCTCCCACAGTTGATTTTTTCACACCAAGCTGCTTGCCTATTGTAGATTCACTCTTCCCAGTCTGGTGCAGGTCTACAATACTTTTCCTGGTGTCCTTCGAAAGCTCTTTGGTCTTGGCCATGGCGGCGTTTGGAGTCTGACTGTTTGAGGCTGTGGACAGGTGTCTTTTATACAGATGATGAGTTCAAACAGGTGCCATTCATACAGGTAACGAGTGGGGGACAGAAAAGCTTCTTACAGAAGACGTTACAGGTCTGTGAGAGCCAGAGATTTTCCTTGTTTGAGGTGACCAAATACTTATTTTCCACCCTGATTTACCAATAAATTCTTTACAAATCCTACCATGTGGATTCATGGATTTTTTTTTCACATTCTGTCTCTCACAGTTGAAGTGTACCTCTGGTGCAAATTACTGACCTCTGTCATCATTTTAGGTGGGGGAACTTGCACAATCGGTGGCTGACTAAATACTTTTTTGCCCCACTGTATGTACACAGAACAGTTTTGAAATAGAGAGCACTGCACCTTTTAGTGAAGAAATATCAAAATACAAGTTTTGTAAAAGCTGTATTATCCTTACACTAAATGAAACAGCCAGAGATTGTTTAAAAAAAAAAATGATGCTATGTTTTCGTGCACAAGCAGCTGTTATCATCTTCGTCTTGGTTTCTGCCCCCAACGCACCACAACCCTCGAGATTCTTGCCAATCTCGGTCATGGATGATTGTTCGTTGTTGTAACGGAGAGCTTTTCTTGGGAAAAGGCACGTTTGGCATGTGTCCACTGAAAAAGGACCTTTTTTTTTTTCTTTGATGGGGGAAAAAATCCTGCAGGTAAAACAAAACTATTCCCTGGATGCTAAAGGTTTCAGGTCATCAATCCATTGTGATTAGCTTGCATGTCATCTAACTGACATCTCAATAACTTCACTGAAAGGTTTTCATCCAGAATTATTTACAAAAATGAATCAGGAACACATTTATTCACATTTCCTCTATTGTGCCCATGGGTTTGGGAGTACCTGGTCCACAAGATGTCTAACTTTGGGAGAGCCTACTAGCATCGGCATTGTAGGGGAGAAAAGGGGCAGGAAAAATACATACTACTATATTTTACCAATTATGCCATCCTGCTATGATATAAACAAGACAATATGGTTTAAAAATCTAACGTTTAAGTCGATACAGTTTGGTATTTCTTTTATGCGCCTCTTGGTTGGGGCCCCATCTCTACGAGAACCCCGGTCACAGGCCCTGAATGGCCATTGGATAACCTGAGCCTGCTTCTCGAAACCCCAAAGGAACAAATCCCTTCCAAGGACGATTTACCAGAAAATCAGGTAATGGTGCTAAGCTGCTGGTTAATTGGTTTCAACTTTTTTCAGTGCTGACTCTAATCAGTTTTCTGACTCAAGTAAAGTTGCATTAAAACTAGTTTAAGATGCTGTTGTGTCAAAAAGAAAAGTGCCTATGCAGGAAAAATGCCTCGCCTGTAATTAATATTTTATCAGACATATTTATTATTAATGCTAAGTGGTTGTATTGTTGTTCAAGGTGGAGCTGCTTCTAGCTACCGCACATAGTCTTCTGTAGCTCAGTCTAGGAGCCGGAGTCCTTCCAGCGCTACGTTTCCAGTGTATATGAGACTAGATGAGCAAGGGTTAAAAAAACAGGTTAAACGTCACATATTATGATGCTTATAGGAATGAAACCAGATGAGTTTAAAGGAGAAATGTTTTTGTGAATGACCTGGTAAAAATTCATGGACATGTTAAAAGTGACAGGGACTCCAAATGACTGATTTTAAAAGCCAAAAAGTTAGAATGTTTCATTATTCACACTGAAAACGCGAATAAGACGTCACACTGTTAAGATGTAACTGTATCCGCAGCTGTCACGTAGTCTAGCTGATAAACTTCTGGTTCATTCAGATCACTGACTTGTTATCGGTTTCGTTTGGTCATCGTGCGCTCGCGGGGTCTCGTGCAAAGAATACAGCAGTGAGCGTGGGTGGCTCCACGCTCACGCCCTCTGCGTCACGCTGCTGAGACCTGGGGAGGAAGACGCTCTGCTCTCACTCTGTCCTGGCAGCGGCGCAGTGAAGTCACCTCCCTCCGTCCTCAGCCGAGGACGCACAGCGCTACAGGAGAAACATGTTCATTAAGTCCAACTGAGGATTTCGCAACTTTAAGTCTGCTGACGCTCAAAGGACAAACATTTCCCACAGGTAAACCCACCTGGCTCTTTTTCCCTTCTGCTCGATCTCCTGTAATTGCCTTTTTTGTTAACTTCTTATTAGTTTTGACTAGTTTTTCTGTGGTTTCTCCAAGTGCTTATCATTTGTCTGTCCCGCTGTTAGAATCTCCTCCCCTGGCTTTGCTGCCCACTGGTTTCCAAGTCGGACCGGTTGTAGTAAAGTTTGAGTGAACAAAGGAGTCATGAAGAAAAGTGTACCTTGCACCGTGTTACAGTCAACTCTGGTTTATTACCATGTATGCAGCGTTTACCCTAAGAAATGTTTGCATACATGGAACTTTCAGATGGGGTCCATATGATTTTCACTCTGATTTTTTAATATATGGCCATGCCCTTCAGCTTTAGTAATGAGGGTTTACTGTGAGTTTAGTTTTGTACAATCAGAGCGGCTCCGGTAAACAGGCTGTGCTGTGTGCGTTTTGGAGTCAAATGAATGAATCTCTTCCTTGGCTTAGGGCAGGGGTGTCAAACTCAAATACACAGTGGGCCAAAATTCAAAACTGGAACAAAGTCGCGGGCTAATGTTAATATTTATTGAAATATATTTATTCCTCCAGATTTAAGAATGAATCTTTTCTTATGGACTCAAACACGTTTTGCTGAAAAACTGAATATGGATCAAGCAAAGCTTAATACTAAACAATATATATATTAGCTGTGTAATACCAGTAGGCCAGCTCTGATAGTAATTTGGTATGGCTTCACGGGCCATATGTAATTGTTTGACACCTATGGCTCAGGGGGAGAGAAAAAACTCAGTCAGTCTAGAGATTTCATCACAACAAATTTGTAGAAGATGATATTAATGAGTTGTGCTTTTTTATAGCTGGTGACTAAGACTGCATAGATGCAACATGAGACAAAAGGTTTAAAGAGTCCATCGTATTGACATGGATAATGAAAAGTTCTGCTTTTAACGTCTTGGTTTTCTCATTTCACAGACCTGCCTTTTAAAATGGCCGAACAGAACACCTGTCATTACAATGAGACGATGAAGTTCTTTTACAACCAGAGCGGAGGTGATGACAAATGGGACACCACTCAGCTCATCCTGGTCCAGGTTGTGGGCTCCATCTTCTGCTGTTTCATCCTGGTCTCCAATGTCATGGTCATAGCTGCTGTCATTACCAATAAAAGGTTTCATTATCCTTTCTACTATCTCCTTTCCAACCTGGCTGCCTCGGACTTCCTCGCAGGGATAGCGTACGTGTACCTCATGTTCAACACGGGCGAGGTGTCACGGCAACTTACTGTCACTGGTTACTTCATCCGCCAAGGTCTTCTAGACATCAGTCTCTCAGCTTCACTGGCAAACCTGCTAGTCATAGCTCTGGAGCGCTACATATCTGTTATGAGCTGGAAAGTTCATAGCAACCTGACGAAGAGGAGGGTGACGCTGCTTATTGTGCTGGTGTGGGCCATTTCCATCTTCATGGGGGCTGTGCCCAGTCTGGGCTGGAACTGTATCTGCAACCTGAACACGTGCTCCAAGCTCGCTCCCATCTTCAGCAGGAGCTACTTGATCTTCTGGTCTGTCTCCAACCTGGTGGTGTTCCTTATCATGGTGTCCATCTACCTGAGAATCTACGCCTACGTTAAAAAGAAGACGGCGATGCTCATGCCACACACCTCCGGCTCCATCAACCGCAAGAGGACACCCATGAAGCTCATGAAGACGGTCTTGGTTGTGCTTGGTAGGTGCTACTCATAAAGTAGTTCCCTGAGGAGTATCGCTGATCAGCGGATCATAAAAACACTATTGTGCTTTTTAAAGTTGTCACAAACTTTAGAAACAATTTGGAGTCTCTGCTGAAGATACTTGATTATAATCTAGATGTTCCTGACAAGATGGAAAAGCAAGTTATAAAAGGGGCAAAAAAAATATTAGCTGCGTTCGCCCAAACAGCAGCCATTCAGTGCCCTCACGTCTGAGAAGCTGTAGCCTCAGAGTAATAAGAAATACCTCTTGTTTTTTAACCGCTGGCACATAAACTCATGATTTAGTGGTACAACGCTTGTCATAATACCTTCTCCCCTTCTCAGTTGACTCATCTTAGACGAGGGCCTCGGATATCATTACTTGGCTCCCTTTGTTGGCGTTTTGCAAGAGGATACCTTTCAATAGAGGCTCAGTAATAAAATCAGACCAGTGCTTTCTATTGTAAACGGTACAATAGGAGTGTACAAGGATATTCTACTGCAGTGCAACTACAGACCATTGGAAGTTACACTGTTTTAAGTACAGTGCTGTGAAAAAGTCTTGAGCCACCCCCCACGTCTGTACATTTGGCTTAGAAAAGGGGCGGCAATTCATTGAAACGTGTGCAAACGTGCACAGAGATTTAGAATACGAGTCAAAAACAGTTAATTATTTGGTATGACCACCTTTATTCTTCAGCACAGCCTGAACTCTCTTAGACAAGCTCGCTTGTCATTCCTTTAAATGGTCTTCAGGAATAGTTCACCAGACTTTGAAGGTCATTTGAAGCTATTTTGTTTGAGGCTCTGGGGCGGCCATTGTGTGCTGTTCTATGCTTGTATGCTTTTACTGCATTGGCAGCATGTTTTAGATAACAAGTACGTCACTGCCAATTTGATATTTTCCAGATGGTTGAATGGTTGATCAAAATCTGAAAGTGTTTTGACATCTTGACAAGATTCCCAACACCATTGACTGACAGGCAGCCTTAAACCATGGCAGAGCCTCCACCGTGTTTTACAGATGGCTGTAGACACTCGCTGCTGCACCTCTCTCCCGACCTCCTCCTCCACACCACATCCTTTCCCCCCAGCTAACAGCTCTTAGTAAATCACCTTTGTGGTCCAAACATACCATTTTATGTCCGTCAAACTGCGTTATCATTGTTATTTTACACAGATTCAGTTCAGGAATAAACTGTTTTTGTGACAGGCTGTTGGCAACAAAGTGCCTAAAGATACAATTTAAAATAGCTTCTTTATGCATAGCAGAAAACTTAGCAGACACAACAATCGTTTATCCCTTGAGTTAGCTGCCTCAGTGTTAGTTGGCTTAATAAACAAAACATTCCTTTGAAAATGGTCAGGTACGAGGACTGGAATGAACTGATTGAAAAAGCAGCCAATGTCCAAAGACAAACTAAAAGAGAACTCGAAGCATTTGCACAGAACTGTATAACACAGTCTGTGTATAGTAAGTCACCAAAGCTAGGAATGCAGGCTGGACTGATGCATCTCTGATAGCGCTGCAGGTCAGACGAGTTCCTCAGCGTTCAGTGTGATTGCTTTTTGTTTTGTGTGCTCTTCAGATAAAAGAGAAGGTTGAAGCGTCACACCACAGAGAAATGGTCCGGCGTTGATCTTTCTCAGCTCACACGGGCAGATATCTCAGTGCTGAATGTAGTGTAGAAGATGTTTGTCTGTTTAGACACTTTATTGCAGACGGCTGTGTAATTATCTCTTCCTGCAAGGACACTGCTTCACAGCCTGTGTGGCGTACCATCCACCACACCGCACTGGTTTTCAGTGAACGTCCCCTCCTCCCTACCCAAAAAAGGGAAAAAAGAAAAAGAACCTATACTCGGGGACTTCGGCGATTGCTTTCAGATGCACTTCTCCATGGCTTGAAGTGTAATCACACAAGTGTAGGTTCGTCCCTTCAGTATGTTAATTTATCTGTTGATTTCCTTCTTCCTCTTAACCTATCTCAGCTTTCATAGGGCGAGATATGGTATAAATCTCCTGTCTATCACAGGGCTAAAGCCCTCCACCGCTGCTCACAGTAGCAATAAGCTTCAACAGTTAACACAGAAACTTACTTACTTAAAACTGTAGCTGGAGAGTATGTAACACAATTATTTTAATGATTATGCTTTATGGGAAAAAGTCAATGAAGCTCTTATGGAAGAAACAATTGGACTATCAAAACCTGTAGGGCATGGAGTCAGGTCCAAGGTAAAGGGAAAACTGCTTGTGCAGACAAAAACGGCAGCAGGGCAAACCAGTTCAGAAATGCGTACGAAGCACACATGCTTTGTTAAAAGCAGTAAAATAACTGATTGCAGAAAGACTGGAAATGCTATGGCCTTTGTCACACCAAAGAATGAATATGCTAATGCATAAACTGTCCTTTAGAAGTAAAAGGAAACAACAGCTGTCCCTGTTTTCTCTCAGTGTTCGGCCTGTAACAGGTTCGAAGATTGTTTTTAGGGTGTTTTGTTTTTTTGCTCATAATCTTTCCGACTTCATACAATAAATTCACTCAAATTTAAAACAAGTAAGCGTCAGGAATCACTCTTCTTCTTTTTTCATAATTGCGCTTCATGGCACTAGTTTGTCAGCATGCAGTTGTTGTAGTTTAAGCATCCATCTGTTTAAATGTAGCACATCCCAGTGTGTTGGGGCCTGCTTTTGAAGTGAAGCATCGTAATACTCCCGGCAGATTTGTTTTCATTCTTTAAGCGTAACCACAAATCGACAAATGAATAGCAAAAGGAGCAGATGTTCAAAACATGGGCTTCTAAAGCCTTTTTATTTGTAAGAGATTTAAGAGGAAAAAAGTTTGAGCTTGTAGAATACCTCAAAATCTGCACGGTGATGGAATCTCAGTTACAGTTTGGTTCACGTTACTTTGGACATCAAAGATGATGAAAACAAATTCAGGCGGAAGAAGGCTGCATATAAATAACTCGTTTTTGAGTTTTAGAATAAAACTCAAAAACGAGTTTTATTCTCTGTCTGACAAAAGAAATGGTGAGCTGTAAAAAAAACCCAAACAAAAAACATGTTTTTCTCCTGCTGTTGACATAAAGCTCAGAGATGCTCTAGTAGAGCAGACAGGTTGATGCTTGTTGGTTCGTTTTATTTCCAGAAAAGCTTTAGTTGCTTTGCTTTGTGCCCAAACATGTTTGAAGTAGATGGCTGCTTCAGTGCCTCCATGACCCACCTCATTATCTGCTACACACAGTTAAGTACTGAGCACAATAATGGCATTGTGTTTCCAACCTGCGTCTACTTGTTTCTCGACTAGAATAGGTTGAATTTAAGCAACGTGGTTCTTTTACATTCTGTGCTTTAACTTCAGGAGTGAAGTTTGTTAACACATAATTCCATTTGTGTAAAATATAACTTCTGCACAATTCCTGATCTCCACATGTGCACAGCAATCGGACACCGGGTGGAAGTTTGAATGTTTATACAGAGCATCCAAAAATCTACAGGCTGTGGTTATGTTTACCGTCTGCTGAAAACCTCTGGTTAATGTAGGTCCGATCGTGACGTAAGGTCGGGCAGAAGCAAATAAATAAATGAAATATGTACAAGTGGCCCCCTCAGCCCAGCAGCATTTATTATGCCAAGAAGATGCTAATGGAAAAATGCAGACTGGCTTCATTTTGGAGTAATAAACCGTAACTATCACCCGACCCCTGCATCATCTCTGGCCACACAACCTCAGCAACCATCTTTTTTCATTTTCCTGCTTCCTCTGCTCACCTCAGTCTGTTTGCTAAGCCTTTACATTGATTGTCACGAACTGGCCCAAGTGAAATGCAGCATCCTGCAAACAAAAAAAAAAAACACGAGAGGAATTAATAAGAGTAACCAAACTAAAAGTTTAACATAGTGTGAAAAGAAGATGGAGCACACCGGTGACCTCAGTAACATAAAAATGCCTGCAAGTCTGCAGAAGAGAGAAGTGAATGTTCGCAGCATGTATTGTAAAGAAAAACCACCAGAAAGGAAAGATTAGAGATGACCAAAAACAAACACAGCTCTAAAGAGGCGTGTGGACAGATGAATCGGAGCTCGGCTGTACCGGTTCCTCTGAAAGAAGTGAACTGTTGAGGTCTTGTTCTGAGTCGAAGCATCGGAAAAGGTGTGTCAAACATGGCGGAGGCAGTGAGATGACGTAAGCATGCACACCCTCCAGAGGCAGTGAGTTCATTGATGATGTGCCAGAAGACAGAAGCAGCCATATAAGCTCTGAAGTGTGCAAAGCTACACTTTCTGCTCTTTCAGCTGAATACACCAAAGCAGTGAAAATGACCCTTTTTTAAAAAGATAACGAAATGAAACGATCTGCAGTGGGAGAGTCAGTCACACCAGGTTAACCTGATTTATCACTTGCTGATGATAAAGTAGTATGATAAGGCAAAACAAAGAAGACTGTTTGCTGTTTGTTTTTGCCTTTTCAAACTGTTCATGACGAAGGTTTTAAAATATGGAAACAAAAGGACGTAATTCCTCAATCTTTAATGCAGTTTTTGTTGTTCGTTTGCTAGGATCAAAGCTGAAAGTCGCCTCTTTAGAACAATTTTCATCAATATTTTAGTTCATATAATAAATGTCCAAAATGTCTTGTCATAACTGTATAATAAGACATTTATTATTTAAGTTTCATCTGCAAAATGTTGAAGATGCGACTTTTCAGACTGCCATTGTGCAAAAATTATACACATTTTTGAAAGGAAACGTACAGTAGATGATGACGCAGTTTGCTTCTTTCTCTTCAGGGGCCTTTGTGATCTGCTGGACTCCTGGCTTGGTGGTTCTGCTGATGGATGGCCTTAACTGTGAGAATTGTCACGTCATGAAGTTAAAGCGCTGGCTCCTGCTCCTGGCTGTACTCAACTCTGTCATGAATCCCTGCATCTACTCTTACAAGGATGAGGAAATGTGGGCAACTTTTAAGAACCTCATGCGCTGCATTGGCAACGGCACTCGTCGGCAGAGGTCAACAAATGCCAACTCCAAGCCACTGAGCTCTGGGCACGACACGGGCAACAGCCAGCCTCCCTCAGAAGAGATGAAGAATGATGAGGGTTTACTCAAGAACTGAAAACTTTTTCTTTTTTTTCTTTTTTTTTTGAGAACATCTGTCCAGATCTGAACGATCTTTATGAAAAGAGACTGGAGCCGACTTGAAAGAGAAGCTGCACATGTCTCCAGTTGGTCTCAGTGGGTTGTGTTTGTCCTCAGATTAAAAGCAGTCTCCTGAAGAGACATTTCACCCCAACTCCTCCACTGCTGGAGTTGGTTCGATGGAGATAGGGATCTTCATGCACTGCTGTTTCCCCTAATGAATGCAAACGAGCTGTTCTGTCAGGGTTTGATCATGTTTGGACACATACCTCCCATTCTTCCATAATGGGAATCATCCTGTGTTTTTTTTATCATATCCTCTGGGTTGCGTAAGCACGGGTGACACTGCACTCGAATGGCTGATTAAAACAAGTCGGCGTGGCGTGCACGGCTGTTCATTTCTCCTTTAAGCCTGCGAGGGAGTAAACCATATGAAGTGTGACATCAATATGATTTTCTGTATATCTGCTTGATTCTTCCACTAAGTTCACTTCCTGGTTAGCTTTTAAGGAATGCTGTAGTGGAAGAACTAGTCAAGAAGAGTGACATTTCGTTCCAAGTCGGGCACTGTAAAGCTGCGGCTTCGCTTGGGCAGGACGCGGTTTTATGTTTATTTTATGCTTTCAATAGATCTAGCAAAGCATTCTTGAAACTATACTGTGCAGAAAATATGTACTTGGTGTGAGAATTTCAGTCACTTCTTGTTGAGTAGTTTGGCCTCTGGTGGACAGTCTGTCTCCTTTTTTCAGTTCACCTGTGCAAAACTATGACCTGCAGCAAATCACGCAGACAGACTTGTTGTGTAACTTTTCTTTATTCAAACATCCGCTTCAGCTTGCTGAGTGGCTGATGCTGCTCTGATGAAACAGCTGGTCACCAGTAAAAGAGCTGTAAAATGATGTTGCAACACACTGGATTCCAGCTGGAGGTTTGGCATACAGTAGGCCCTCAGGACCTGAAGACGATACGACTGAATAGACTGTACCTCCCTTTGCGAACACAAGCGCTGCAGGCTGATTAGGAAAACTTCCTGGTCAAATCTAAACCACTGACTGGGCTCAAATGACTTTTCTTTGGTTGTAAAGTATTTATGCCATGTATGTTGTAAAGGACGTCATTAAAATTGTAAATTGAGAGACAAGTTAGTGGAGCCGTTTACACCTTCTGTGGTTTGTTTGTTAGGCTGAGATGACCTGTGTTCCTGTGTAGTTTTGGACTTTTAAAGCCATAAAACTTTAATGTCTTTTTAAATATCTAAGGACATTCTTTTTTTTAAATAAGCAAATATAAGAATGTGTACAATATTTCTTTTATGACATGATATAGAAACCTTAAGTTAATTCCAGAAGAATATGTAAAATATATACATTTTTATATCCTTCAGTATTTCCTGTATTTTCAGTCAGTTTTTTGTTGTTTTTTTGCTTTATCTTCATCTCCAGAGGACTAATGGTGGAAAATAGCCCCCCCCCCCCCCCACCACCCCCCCCCCAACCCCCACCCCGCCGCATTGTCATCATTACACTGACTTTGGTGGTTTTAAGTCTCTTAACAACCATCAGTTTGTCATAAAGTTTTGCTGCAGACTTTTCAGCTTGACTCTGGACTGTAGTCTTGTTAAATGTTGCACACACCACCCATTTGGCACCCACACCAGTCAAAACAAGCCATGCAATACCTGAAAATCCAGTTCGACTGAAGCTAAGTGTCTATAGATTTTAACTCTGATGATCAATGCTAAGTGATGACTGATTATAATACTATAAACCTTTGCAGAATTGATTGCACCAAGAAGAAGCACTAAAAGGACCGTCTGTAATGAAGTACTGCAGCTTGAGAGCACTTTGGGATGATTTAGGCTATTTAATGGGCCTCAAGCACTAAACGCTTCCAGTCAATTATATTATTGGGCAACGAGTCTGATAAAAATAAGTAAACCCTGTGTGGATCGCACTGTAAAACTTGGACAATATGCGTCACTGCAACCCCCCCTGGCTTCTGCTCCGTGGCTGCTGAGTGAGCCCTCATCTGGGACTCTCCTCAGCTCTTTCTGGGACAGTGGCGCGGCTGCCCCTCTGTTGGTCTTCCTTGGTCTCTTGTGTTCTGGGGGCCTCTGGATGTCTGGAGTTTTGATCTCCTCCATACCTGCTTCACGCCCTGGAGGACGGGGCTGTGGCCCCCCCACACCCTCTAGCAGATCATTACATGAAGGAACCTTTTAAAAAACAAAAAACAAGCGCGTCCATGCTCACAGGTGTACACACGGGTGATCACACCCACAAACTACACCCTTTTTGGCTCCTACCTCAAAGCACACTGTGTTCTGTTGATCTTATGTGCTGCACAATAATGTTTAACATTTAGTATTTACTGTCATATTCCCATATATCATTGTGATGTTGTTTATTCTATTACTCTTGTTCTCTTCTGCTTGCTTTCTTTTTCTTTCTCAGCAGGTGATCCAGGTGATTGATATATGCATTTTTTTTCTCTGCTCATTCTGTTGGTTTTTGTTTTTTGCCCTTCTCCCCGTCCCTCTTCTCAGCTGTTTCTCTTTCCCTCTTTCTTTCTCCCCTTCTTTCCCCCAGTCAAGTCTGTCCCGTATTCAGTAAGTGAAAATAAAATAAACAATAAAAGGTGAATCAAATGGACCATTACGGCAAGGCTGGGATGGTCAATTTGGTAAAGTAAATCCGTTGGGCATCTTTCTTTGCCTTTAGACAACAATTCTGAGGGCAAAAGAGCCAAACGGGACAGGCAAAAAAAAAATAAAAATTGGACAATATGAATTAAGTATAGATTTAGGCAGTTAATAATAATCATTAAATGCAGGTATAAGAGCGAACTATTCAAACCCACTCTCTAGATTTCGGTCCATATAGATGTAAATTCCTTTCTTTCCAAAGTAAACACTCGATACTGCGTATCATAGACGTAGTTCTTGTTCTCCCCAAAAGCCCTGTTTATGTGTCAGGTCTCCCTCTAATTTACAACAATCAACATGCTTGAAACGAATGCCTATTGTTTACTCTTAGCAACCACAAACCCACAGCCATTTTTATTTTTCCACAAGCCGGATGTACTGTTTTACTGCATTAACATCCTTTCAAGCTTTAAAACCTCACACGGCGGTCTGAATGTATTGCCCTGTGCAGAAGCAGAACAGGTACATGTATAGCCTGGTTGTAAATGACATCCAGTTTCGTTTCAGTTGTTGAGATATGGGTTGACTCGGGTCATGTGGTTTGCATGTACATGATGCTGCATGGCAGCGCACATTGTATGACCAAAGCAGAGGCCTCTGCAGATCTGTAATTCCTGCTGATTAGCACGCTGGTTCAACCTTCTGAAAAACCTGAACTGTTAACTGCGTTGTGTGGCCGTCTTTTTCTACAGCTGTGCTGTAATTATGCCTTCTTGAAAAGCCAATTAAATTTCACATATGTTCAGAAATGCCGTCTTTTGGTTTATTCTAAATGTTAGGGCAAACAGATGTAGGCACAGATGGGAAATGTTGCGTAAATCATCCCTTTTGCTCTAAAAATAAGGACTTATATCGCATATGAAGGCCAGCTTCAAAATTAAATCAGATTACAGACTTATTCAGCATAAATCAGCAAAAGATGAAAATAAAAAGTTTGTCATGTATTCACTTTATATGGTTCTCACATCCAGAGAACCTCAACATACTTTATTAAATACATCTGTCTGACTGCAAGTAAGTGCAAATTACATCGTATGGCAGCAACTCAGTGCATCTACACTTGTAGGAAGAAAGGTGACTTTGGAAGTGGCCGAGTTGTTGGTGCCAAACATCTGATATTTTAGAAACTGTTGATCTTCTGGGATTCTCCCGACACAACCATCTTTGAAACTGGCCCGTTACCTGAGAGAAAATCCCTCGTTGATGCCAGCGGTCACAGGAGCATAGCCAGGCTGCTTTAGCTGATAGGAACGCAACAGTAACTCAAATAACCACAAAGGTATGCAGAAGAGTGAAGTCTGAATGCGCAGCATGTTGAACTTTGAAGCAGATGAGCTGCAGCAGCAAAAGACAATGCCCGTGTCACTTTTGTCATCTACGAACAGGAAACTGAGGCTATGGTTCAGAAAACTGGAAAAATGCTCCCACGAGGCTCAATTTCTGCTGCAACATTTGGTTGATGAATGAAACAAAACAAAACATGAAAGCATGGATCCATCTCGCCTTGTATCAACGGTTCAGGCTACTGCTGGTGATGTAATGATTTTTTTTAGCACACTTGGTCCCTTTGGTACCAACTGAGCATCATTTAAAGGCCACAGCCTGCCTGAGGTTATTTAAGACTCTATTTCAAATAGAGATGGACCGATCCGATATTACGTATCGGTATCGGTCCGATACTGACCTAAATTACTGGATCGGATATCGGAGAAAAATAAAAAATGTAATCCGATCCATTAAATATCACGAAAGCACCTCACAAAACTTGCAACACGCCGTAACTCACCTCAGAACGTTAGCACGTGGAGCAGTATGCATCACGTGATAGAGCGGCTGTGGCATGCGGGACCTGTCGGTGGTCTGGATAGCATTTGGAGCTTCGCTAGCAACCTGGCATTTCATCTCCGACAAAGTTATCCCGAGAGAAGTAAAGCAAGTGTGTAAGTCCATCTCTGAATGTTTGTAAAGCATTCCTGCGTTAAGCTTAACGAGCGACTGCCTCTCGCTCTCCGGCTGCTACTTCAATCATGAAACTGCTTAACGATCAGCTGATCGGCTTTTCTGTCGCGAGTCCGTCTCTCTTGTTTGTTTTTGGCCCACTTTGCACCAGAAAGAGGAAACCAGCGGCTGAACAACAGCAGCACGTTTAAGCTTGATCAGCTGTTGTTAGAATTTATTTAATATTACTTTCTACACCAGGATCTTTTTCTACAGCTGACGCTGGTAACTGTGCAGGGGCGGATCTAGCAAAGTTTAGCCAGGGGGGCCGATAGGGCATTAACAGGGAAAAGGGGGCACAAAGACATACTTTTCTTTCTTATTCTCATTTAAAATGTCGAGCTTTTAATAAATAATTATCTGACACCCAAAGTTTTAATTTGATGCAAAATGAATAGAAGTCCATTACCATTAACTATTAAGTATAATATATACCCTAGTAATCTATAGTACTTTTTACTTTGGGAAGGTACCATCTGTGCAGTCTGCAATTTTGTTGAAGAAAGATGTTGAATCTATTTAATATTTCTTGAAAAATAATTGATTTCTGTGCATTTTTTTTCACACTGCATCAAATTAAGGTTGATTACGTCGATTAAGCATCATGAGGTGGAGCGTGAGGGGTGGTTCCCTATTTTTTATTTATTTATTTTTGTTGCTGGGAGTTGGAACCCTATTAGTTAGGTTGCTTAATATTTACGCTAAGTACTCTTTAAAATACCAGAATAGGGAGGATGGTGCAGGTTTACAGTTTTTTACAGACGCTAGGACACATTTCTCAATACTTAGGTCACGTTTGCAAAACTCCTCACACAGTGAGCACAACAGAAGTCTATGTGGGCTAAACTGAGGACCAGTTATCATTGTTTTGGCACAAAATGCATTCAATGACTACATCTCTCAAATTTCATGAATTATCTTCTCACTCAGACACAACAACTGCCAAAAATCTTTGTACGTACAGGACATTTTGCATGTGCTTACATACTGTTTTCAAAACTGTTAAACTTATGGCCAAAACAATAACACAATGCAAAACTTAAAAAGACAGCAAAATCCAACAGCAATATTTTATTGAAACATATTTTAAATCTAAAAATGCAGTTTAACCAGCCACAGCTGATTCTCATTGTAGATGAACATCTGCACAGGTGTTACTCCTTCAATTGTTCAACTCCTTCAATTCTGGCAGCCAGGAGATTCTTTCCTAGGTGTATTGCCCTAGATGACATAAGATGTGATGTGGCCAAATGGAGAAGACCGAATAGATTAGCATTACTATTGTATGTGTATCAGTGGATGGTGTGTATACAAATTCTTGTATTTTGGGATTACTTAGTGCAAAAACATAAAAATACATAAACAAATATTACAGTTTTTTTCAATCGCTAACAAGCGCCTACCCATACTTCAGATACTTTTTCTAAACTCTTAACACAGACTCACACCTACAAAACACAATTGGCCAAATGGATAATTTTCTTCTCAAAAATACATTTTGTTAAATATATACTAACTCTTCATTTCAAAATAGAACACATCTTTCTCTGCACACACTAACTGTACAAAAACACTATAAATCTGACTCAAAATGAAATTAGTCTGTCAAAGAATAACACTTGTTTTCACCTCACAAGGTACATGCAGTCAATCAAAGTACACCTTGTTTCAAAATACTGGCTATTATTGACATTACAAAAACTGCATAGACTTTTATGTTTCAGTTTTACAGGTATTTGCATGCGAAACATGCAATCCACCATTTTGACACCAGAAATGTCTTGGTTGGTAACTGTATGTCCACATGTACAGTAATGTTCACATTCAAAAGCATTCCAGTAAAAAAAAGCATTTTTGTTTCTCTACTGTTTACTACAGGAGGTACAGTAGAAACACGGTATGATAGGACAGAGAAAGTTTTACAGTATTGCTTACAGTGAACAAAATATCCATGAAACACACAAGAGCATTCTGAACAAAAAAACAACAGCAAAAAGCCAAGATAAAAAGGGGGGGAGGGGGGCTAAAAAAAGGCAAAAAATTTGCATCTAATCTCTGCGATCTTCAGGGTTAGGCCACATGTTTTCATCAACATCACATCTGATGTTATCCAAGTCGATGCACCTGGGATAAAACCGCCTGGTATGTCGGATCCACCCTTGGCAATCGTCAACTGTGATGTCCCTGGAGCCAGCATCCATGGCTTCAAGGAGGGACATCTGGTCATGTGGCTGATGGTCATAAACCTTCCACCGCCATGCAGAAAAGAACTCCTCTATGGGGTTGAGGAAAGGTGAATAGGGTGGAAGGAAGAGACTCACCAGTCTTGGGTGGACTTCAAACCATGTTGTTATTGCTTGCGAGTGATGGAAAGCCACATTGTCCCAGGTAATTACAAAGGTCCTCATGTTTTCACCCTCCTGACCCTGCTCTGGAACCAGGCGCTGGTGGAGATCATTGAGAAAGGCAAGCAAGCGCTCTGTATTATAGGGTCCAACCTGACATCTGTGAAGGAGTAATCCTGCATTTGCAATTGCTGCACACATGGTAATGTTTGCCCCTCTCTGTCCTGGCACATCAACTGTGGCCCTTTTTCCAATTACATTTCGTCCACGTCGACGCCTTTTGGCCAGATTGAATCCTGCCTCATCGATGTATATGAATTCATGAGGGGCCTGGTTGGCCTCCAATTCCATAACTCTCTGAAACAAAGTTTATGTAAGTCATGTTATTACTGTATACCATACTGTACTGTAACCTAGTATTGTGTAGGTTACCTACTTGCAAAGTGCAAAGCTTATAGAACTGGACATTGGATTGAATATACACTATACCTGGACATATTGTCGTCGTAGCTCCTTGACCCTCTCACTGTTCCTCTCAAAGGGAACAGTGTAGAGCTGCTTCATCCACACTCTGTGTTTGGACAATGTCCGCGTAATGGTTGTGAGGCTGATTCTATCGATATTGTCAAATATCTCATGGTCCGCCACAATTCTAGTTTGAATTTCACGCAGTTTTATTGCATTATTTGCAGTAACCATTTCTACAATGGCAAGCTCCTGATCATTACTGAGGAGCTTTCCTCTTCCCCCAGAGGGTGGAAGACGTTGCATTCTTTAGAAAGACAGAAAATTCAACATATGCATTACTGTATGACCATATTGACATGTCAAGTGAGAATAGAAACAATCCATGTAAAATGCAATACTTACCTGTTGGTTTGTTGAAAGATGCGTATAATGGAGGCAACCGTTGACCGCCTCAAATTGGGCTGCACTCTTTCACCAGCCTCTCTTAGTGAAAGACCATGGTTGATTACATGGTCAATGATAGTGGCACGAATTTCATCACTGACTACTGTTCTTGCAGCCCTTGGAATGCCACCACCACGCATTCTCACACCTCTACCTTGCCCTCTCCTTGGGCCTGCTCTTCTCCCTGGGCCCCTTGCTCTTACTCTTCCTCGACCAGACATTACAGTGTTTGTCTTTTTTTTGTTTCCAAAAACATCACTCCTCAAGTCTAAGCCAGGATGGAAGAAGCTGTGGTTGGCCCAATTTACCCAACATAAATCAGCTGTGTGTCAATTATTCAATTGTTTGTTTATTATCAGCTGAGATATATTTTTGATATTGATATTGGTTTTGTACTGATATCATTGCAGAAGCAGAGGTTTTTATACTGTATCTAAGGTTTAGAATATTGTTTTTGCTATTGTGGGATGTTGTGTGTTAACATTCGTACATACTACAAAAACAGTCCATAATTTTGTTGGGAGGTATAGCTTGACTGTTAAGAAAATGTAAGCATCGTGGAAATGTGTTCACTGACTGCATATTGGGTGAACACGACATGAAATGTGTGAATGGTATGGCCACAACAGACCGATCCTGTGCTAATTGTGTTTAGAGTTTTGCAAATGTGACAACTGTTTGGACAAACGCTTGTTAGCGACTGAAAAAAACTGTAACGAATTCTGCATGATGTCTGATTCATTCCAGTAACATATATTGAAATTATAAACAGAGATGTGTCCTTGTTTTACACAAGAAAACACTGTGTAATGCTACATGTTGTTAGTGTTTTTAGGTCATTGTTTTGTGGGTGACAAAGTGTGTTTGTCGGCTGTCAACCTTTGCTAGTGTTCTGGAAGAATGAGTTTATTTGAGACCTGAATGAAGTGTTTTGGTAGTTGTAGTGCATTTTGAATGTGAAATGAACTGCTTTGCCAAGCTGACGGTCAGTTAGGAGGATTGTGTGAAGAGTTTTGCAAAAGTGACCTAAGTATTGGGAAATGTGTCCTAGCGTCTGTAAAAAACTGTAAGTTTATTAGATTGATCAGTATTGCTGAACTATGAAATTTTTTTTTTTTGCATACAGTTATAACAGAATAGCTTTAGTGTAGTTGTTGTTTTAAACTTGAGTATGAACTTATACAAAATGCAGCAAGATATTTAAAAAACAGTTTTGTTGATTAAAAAACACTATATCGGATTCATATCGGTATCGGCAGATATCCAAATTTATGATATCGGTATCGGTATCGGACATAAAAAAGTGGTATCGTGCCATCTCTAATTTCAAACACAAAGGACAAACTAACCAAGTATGGCAACTTAGTTTGCAATGTTCAGGTTTTTGTGTAATGCTGAGGAACCCAATTATTTTGCTGTCCCCTCAAAAGGTGTAGAGATTTTTATTATAATGTGTTAGCAGAGTGCTTTTGTTGATGCCCACTGCTGATCTTTTCCTTTTATTTTTGGCTTAAGTTAAAGATGTGTCTTAAATGAATGAACATTTCCACTTTACACACATGTGGCTGTCGTGTCTGCTGGGATCTGGACAACACAGTGCTGAACAAACCAAATGACCTATGAACGTTTGACCACCTCCAGCTCTCTGTCTTGCACTCTGTCTCTTGCTGTTTTCCAAAGTTTATGACAGGTTTGGAAAGGAAGGAGGAATTTCAGTGTCTTTGGAGAAACTAGGGCCTCTATAAATCATATCTGTTTGTGAAATGTGCAAATATTGGATATAGTATCCCCGCCTTCAAGCATATTTACACTGTTTGAATGCAAATGCAAACCCATGTGTTGTCACAAGTCAGGCCTCACATTACCCACGAGTAGCAGCAACTATTGGGGAAGAGTTCAGTGTCATGCACACAGTTACAGCTTCAGACTCCTACGAATACAACGTCACAAACAGGATTTTCGAGCTCAGGTGAAGATCTGCCGTGCCCAAAACACACACATACGTATGCAAACACATGCTTGGCATTACACTGAATCAGTGATTGTTACTTTAAGAGCTGCTGCTGGGAAAGACAAAAATGAAAGCGCCTGTGTTAATTACACATTTGTGTAGCTGGACACAAATACTAGAAAAATCTCACAGCGTCTATATAAAAGGTGACTATTCAGCGAAAGCTCTACAACAAGCAATAACAACATCACATGTGAGGAGTTTCAGCTCTGTTTGGTTTTGTGGAGCTTCTGCATTTGAAAAACCGACACAGACTGTCGTGTTGACCGCGCGCTAACTTTCACTTCTAGTAATGCGTCCGAGCATCTGTCATGAACGTGAGCCTGTCACACAGGAGTAACGCTAATGGCACAAACTGCTCGAGTATCAGGGGCCACAACTGACACAACAATATGTGACGCACATCATAATGACAATGCTGAGCTGTTTCATTACCTGTTTAATTAACTGTTAATGTATTTCATATATTTATATTACTGACAGAAACACACACACACACACACACACACACACACACACACACACAGATATTTGCATTGTTAACGTCCTTTATAACCAAGAGAAATAATACAGAAACATCATCTTCTTCACTCTGACTTCCTCAGGATTCATCTGAAAATATTTGGTACTTAATGCTCGTGTGGTGCTTCTCTTTACTTTCTAATGACTGACTTACTGCGAGTGTACGGCTGTGAACGGCTTAAACTGCAAGATTGGAAGCATTGTAGTGATAAAGCACATAATTCTCTTTGACTCTGTCTCAGCTGGCACACCCAGAATATGCTTCGTGTAAAAACCTTTTAAATTCCTTTTCAAAGCATCATAACTTCATCTAATGTCGCAGCTCTGGTGGAAGATACTTATGAATGAATCCACATGTCTGCAGACTTGAACAACTAGTGTAGAGGAGTGAAAGCACATTTTGTTGGAGCACTTCTGCAAACTGTCTGTTGAAAACAAAAAAACCCCCAAGGAGGACTGTGTGACCACCGAGTGTGTGACAGCGGTAAAAATAGTGACTCACAGTGTAACCAAAGCAGGAAGGATGACTCAGAAATACTGGACTTCAAAGGTAAAGCAGCACAAACAAAAAGCGCTGCATATGTTACGCCGGTGTTGTGGACCGGCGTAACGTTGTGTAACATGAATTTCAGAACTGACGACATTTTACTTTTACTTCTACTGACAAAATGCAGCTCTTAAAAACACACACGTGCTCACAGAGATATGCAACAGTGTGAGAACATGTTTTCATTTGCTCAGGCATGTCGCCTAACAGCCGACTCACTGCATATTTGTACCAAATTAGAAGCTGGTGTACTTTGGATTGTGTCATACCTACTGAGTCACGGGATTCGTTTTTAATATTCTGGGAAAATATTTTTTAATATGATTATACATCCATACCAGGTTTTGCAGCTCCGCATCCATGACGTGAATCTCCTGTTCTACCACCTCGTAAAGGCGCTCTGCTGGATTGAGAACTGGTGGCTGTGGAGGCCGTTTAAGTGTCATGTTCAAGAAAGCAGTCTGAGATTATCTCAGCTTTGCCACACGGCTTATTATCCTGAAGGAGGCAGCCATAAAAACATGGGCACACTGTGGTCGTACAGGGACAGACACGTCAGCAACTATTCCCAGGTGTGGTGTTTAAATGAAGGTCGTCTGGTCCAAAGGGCTCTGAAGTGTACTGAGAAGTATCCCCTACACCATCATGCTGCCACCATCAGTCTGAACCATTGAAACCAAAATGAAAGATCAAGGTTTTCATGTTGTCTATGCTCAGTTCTGACCCCACTATCTGAATGTTGCAGCTGAAATCAAGACTCGTCAGACAAGACGGGATTTTTCCGACCTTCTTTGGTGAGCCTGTGTGACACGGAGTCTAACATTCCTGTTCTTATCTGACAGGAGTGGCACCCGGTGTGATCTTTGCACATCTGCTTTATTTGCATTATTTGCATTGCTGCTGCCTTCCTATCATCTCATACCAGTCTGGTTTACTCCTCTGGCCTCTGGCAAGAAAGCATTTTCACCCTCTCACTGGACATTTTATCAGTTTCAGGATGATCTCTGTATACCTTAGAGACCGTGTGGGAAAATCCCAACAACCACGCAGCATTCAGCGTCACTTAAATCACCTTTCTTCCTCATTCTGGTGGATTTCAGCAGAAACCTTTGACACTGATGGCATGCTTAAATACCTCGATTTGCTATCATGTTATTTGCTGATTAGATATTTGCATTTGTGAGCAGTTAAAGAGGAATGCTTAACAAAGTGGGGGAGTAATTTTAATGTCTATCACAGTTTTATTAAATGTTTATTCAGCAGTTTTTACAGCAAAAACACATTAAATGCAGATTTATGTAAAGATTCTGTCTGTTGCATGAAAAACAAATGATTTTGTCTGAACATGGGGATGTAGTCGACGTGCAGCGTGTTTCATTCACTGCTAGAAAACTCAGTCATTTACTCATTGACTGTATTTAAGTACAGTTTTGAAGCATTTGTGTTTACGCCACTTGTGTTTTTACTGCAATTAGTTGCTTGTTGTTTGGTAGCCTGTTAACACAAAATATGGTACAGAAATAAGTTAGGATGCATTTATATGCAGCAGGGCCAGGTTAGATAAAGATCCCAGTGGAAAAACTATCTGGGTGCAAAGTAGTTATATGTAGTAATATGATACACATCCATCATCCTCTTCTCTTTCTTCCCAATCTTCATCAGTGTCAAGGTGGGCCTTGGGCTTCCAGTCCCCCCATTCAGCAATGGCTTCATCCTAACCATGATGGTCAAGCTGTGCACTAGAATAGAATAGAATAGAATTCAACTTTATTGTCATTGCACATGCACAGGTACAGGGCAATGAAATGCAGTTTGCATCCATCCAGAAGTGCTTTAGTGATATAGATATATTACAATATATATAGATATGTAAGTATATTACAGAAATGGGTCTATTATGGTATGTTATAATGTACACGGTATGAAGTATGTTATGAATATGCTATAACTATAAGTATGTACAGGCTGTAGTGAGTACAAGCTATGTACAGGCTATGAACAGGATATAAATATGAAATAAATAACTTTACAGAATCTGAGATATATAGTTATACAGAAATGGGAACTATGCAAGTTGCAAACAGTTGTAGGATTAAAAATTATCGAATGTACAGAATGATTATTTACACAGAGCTATACAGTAGTGCAGTTAAGATAAGTGAGATATAATTCCTACAGAGGCTATAAAGTGCTGGTGGTTGTGAGTGGTGGTTCAGTCCATGTTGTTATTATTGTGTGTTTGAGGGTACAGTTGTCCATTGTGTGTGTGTGTAGGTGGTTGTGTGTGTTCAGTCCATGAGTTTAACGTGGGTCAGATGTCAGGAGGCAGAGTTCAGGAGTCTGACAGCTGTGGGGAAGAAGCTGTTCCGGTTCCTGGTGGTCTTAGTCCGGAGGCTCCTGTAGCAATTCTGGATGAATAATCCGGTTGAAAGTATGCATGCAAACACACAGACACACAAATAAATGCATGTGACTCATGTGTTGATGTTTATCTTTTCTTCTCCTTCCTGCAGCGGCTGCAGTACCAGAAACAGAAGATGTTTTGGGCTGAAAGCTGGATCATCAACTACAAGATCATAATATTTGGTAAAAATGTCTCAAAGATGCAGTTTACACTTACACATGCATTTCCACAGAAAACACAACTTACTGGAAGCTCAACAGTTTAACTTTCTTTTGAGAAAAGAAAAGAAAGAGAACAAAGTGTGAAATAATAGACCTTGATTGATCTTTTGCATACTGAGATTTTAATCATATTGATGATGAGTGACTTTTGTCTTTTAATAAGAGCGTTTTTCATCCACGCACACTAGACTCCTCTCAGGATTTGGAGATCACATCAATGTAAAAGCAGCAGGGGTCAACACTTCCTTCAAACAAGGCTTCATACAGCCTGATATATAGTGAGATGCTGTCAAAAATTGCTGACATAACTGATGTCATTTTATTTTGGCCAAGTAACTGGACCAGTCCCAGTCCGTGCATGTTCATGGACTGTGTGCTAATCCACTGTCCCAGTGGAAGCCTGGCTTATGTCCTGCTGAAGGATGACGTCCTTATTAACTCTGGCTTTAAGTGGGAAAAACTCGCATTTACAATATTCTGATAATTTACTATTATTATGTTTTCAATCTACGTTTAACAATAATCATGTACTAGCTACAGATACAGACTATATAGTGGAAATGATCCGTGAACTGATCTTTGCTATAAGAAATATTAGAAATTAATCTCAGTCATTAAAATCAGTAAATACTGCTAAATAATACTAATACTGTTTTGAATGACCGGAGAAAAAATTGAAAATCCTTTCAAAATGTCCTCATCTTACCATTATGAAATGCTAGCAGAAGGCATTTTTGTGTTTGTTTGGGTGTGTTGCTAACTTTGGTTGGAAGAAAACTTGCAAAAGTCAAAATCTCAGATCATCTCATACTGGTTTCTCAGTAATGCTAGTACTGGTATGTCTTTTCCCCTGCAGGCTTTTGTTTGTCACCGGTATCACCCGTAGGATGTCCAGCACAAAAAGTTTCACAAGACACTTGAAACTGTAACAGGTAACAATATGTCATCATAAATTACACAGTGAGTCGTGATTATACTGGCAAAACACACAATTTGTGTTACAGTAGTCACACTTACTCACCTTAGCCCTCATAGGAGTCATAGCACTACACACCCTACAACAGCAGCATCGTCCTACTTCACTGAACCCTTGTGCTTTTCTGTGTTCGGCCTCAGATTGTCGACTCTGTGCCTGCAGAAAGGAGAAATTTGACAACTTTAATTTAGGGCATGTAAACCTCATATACGAAACTCCAGAGGTCCTGCCGGCAAGCAGCTCCACAACATCAGCAGCAGATGTGTATCGGTGTTTTGGAGAGACACACTATAAGCAGTTAGTGGTAGTTAAAGCAGCAAAATTGGATTATTGTAGTATTTGGATCATGCAGTTACTCCGTATAGCTAAGCTGAAGACTTAGACTTAGTTACTGAATCTGTCTCTTTTTTTGTGTCTTTTCTGTAGCCTTGACTGTAGTTGTGATTGCAGCTTGTTCTGACCTCATTTCAGCAAGTATGACAGCCCTCTAGATTACAACCTTCAGCATCCTTTTGATCTTTGTTTTGTGACCAGCAGGAACAGGCTGAGGGACTGAGGATGTGGCGTCCCCCCCCTCCCGCCGCCTGAACTCAAAGCAGAAGACAGATAATAACTGTCGTAGTCCCCAAACACTATTTTGAGGTCTGTAACATGTGCAAATATAGCTGGGAATATATGATTTTTGTACAAAGAAAGCAGCTGGTAATTTTAAAGTCGTGTGAAAAGTTTTCACGGTGCTCTATGCTGTCCTGTGAAAAACTAACGCTACCCCGAGTGTTTGCACAGGAATTACGAGGGTGGGTAGCCGCTTTCTGCTGATAATCAAATACACTCGACTAATTGGTTATCAGCAAGTATGAGCGCCTTTATAAAAGCAGAGATTCTGACAGTTTTCTGGTTCGGAGCATTGCGGTGTGTTGATACAGTGTCACAGTCTCCCCAGAAAATTCACCCCAAGGTCAGACCATGCAGTGCTCAACCCAAGAGCTACATCTGAGACTCTTCGGGCTCCGTTAACATGTTAAATGGAAAAGTTCATGACAGGACAGTTAGAAAAAGACTGCACCGGTATGACTTGCTTGAAAGTGTTCACACGAGAAAGCCTCTTTTCTCTCAAAAGAACATTGCAGCATGGTCTGTGTTTGCAAGTTTCATCCAAACAAACCGCAATACTTCTGGAACAATGTCCTTTGGATGGACAAAACCAAAGGGAGATGTTTGGCCTTAATGCACAGCGCCACATTTGGCCTAAATATAACAAAGCACATCAGCAGAAACACTTCATTCCAACTGTCAAGCATGGTGGTGGAGGGGTGATGATTTGGGCTGATTTTGCAGCTGCTGGATCTGGACACCTTGTTGTCTTTGACCCTATCGTGAACTCCTCTGTATGCCAAAGTATTCTAGAGTCAAATATGAGGCTATCTGTCCAATAGCTAAAGACTAAAAGTGGCTGAAAGTGGGTCATGCAAGAGAACAATACACAGCAGCAAATCTAAAACAGAATGACTGAAAACTGAAATGTTGTTGTTGAAAATTAAGAGAGCTCTGCTAAACAAATGCCCACAAAGCTGACTGAACTAAAGCAGCACTGTGCAGAAAATTCCTCTGCAGTGATGTGAGAGACTCGTAAAGTCATGCAGAAAACAACTGCTTCAAGTTATGGCTCCTAAGAATTCTTCTAAAAGTTATTTAACTGTGGAGTTTAGTTGTTCAGATGATTGCACAGTGTCCTATGAAAACGTTCTTTTTCACATGACTGTATGTTTTTGCAAATTATAACTTTTGATTTGTTATAAGTCACTCAGTTTTCTTCCCTGTAAAACTTTAGCAGCTCATTAAGGGGTGTTGGTCACAACGAAGCCCAGGTAACGCTACGAAGCATGTAAAGAAGATGCCTGAAAAGATGAACCCCCACACAGTCAGCCCTGTGAACACAATGATGAACCTGGTAAAAAGAAAGTTACATTAGAAATAATTACAGACTGTTATCTTTAAGAAATCCAGGTTTCTGTGAGTTTTAGACTCACAGAAACATCTGGTGTCCTTGGAGGAAGTCCACTAGATCTTCTTCAAGAGAAAGTGAAGACTGATTGATATACTGTAAGAAAAACAATGAGGAGAGATGGAAAGGGTCCACACTGCTTTAATGAGGATTATGAGAAGAGAACACACTAATATATATAGGCCAGCAGAACTTATATTTATGTAATAGGTGGTTAGGAACAGTAAAATATTGTATTACTACTACTTTGTATTTCCGCTGTGCACATTTCACAGTGAAGCATATGAACAAAAAACAACACTTGAATTGAGATTTAAGGACGTAGTGAAATGTACTCACTGCCATCTGGTGGAACATTAGAGACAGTTATTGCTCCAAATACAGAGTGAAAGCACCGTCAGCTGTGAAATGCTGTGTATGCTACCAAAGCTAATGGCTGCACAACATTGGACACAATGCTGTTTACTTCAGCGTTGTGTCCACTGAGCTTGTTTCCTAGTGGATATTATTTCATTTGAAAATAATACGTCTGAAAGATTTATTATCTAAAGGGTAATTTATCAATTTGCTGTCAGAGATTGCCTAATTGTTAGTGGAGCTGTTCCTGTAGTTCCTCCATGGCAGTCTCTGGGGTCCTTGAAGAAAGTGGCATCAATCATGTGGGAGAGGAGAGATTCCCAGTATGGCACTGGATCTTGAGCGCGTCTGGCCCACAGTTCAGATCAATCCTGACACACAGATGAAGATCCCCCAATCTGCTCCTGTGGTCCTCTTAAGCACATCCATCATCCTTTTAACAGTTAGTCTCACCACACAAACTACTGTGCACCATGTCACAAATCAGACTGTACATAAAAATAATCTGACATGCAGATAAAAAATAATATAAAGACTATAATTAAACCACGAGAACAAACGTCAGCTTTCTTTTTACCTAAACACAGCGTTTGCTTAGTTTATTGGGATCCAGTCACCCTGCACATACGTGAAGTCTGATCAGGACTCATAGTACTTTCTCAACTTTTACTTGCGTGTGCATTTCTGTGGGGAAATACATTTACAAACACTCCAGAAGGGGGCGATCTTCAGCACATTCCTGGCCACTGGCAGCGTCGTTGCTGCAGTGATTGGATCTTTTGTGGCATCTCAATGAACAAAGAGGATCCCTAAACCCACCCAAGTTAAACCTAATTATGGTGGTATTTCTTGCATACCATGACATTTGTTTGGTTTTTTTTGTATTTTGAAGGTAAATGGATGCTAAGAACAGATAAGCCTCTCTCATATTTGAAACTGACCAGAAAACACATTTATAAAGCCAGGGAAACTTCACTCCAAATATAAATGCGTGTAACAGATATTTGTACTCATTTCCCATTATCTTGTACATTTCTGGCTTCTTTTCACATGGTAACCTAAAACCTCTTTTTATGTGGGTGGTGGCAGTATGATTACCGGGGAGTGGTTAACATCTCGGTCCCGGGGGACAGGGCTGAAGAGCTGACATTGATGTCTTACTCAGATGGAGCCTCAGCTGCTACTCTCTGCCATCAGATCCTAATGGCTTTATTTAAAATTCAAAGGGGAGACACTGCAATATGACTCTCTTCTCTCATTCAGCCACTCTCATTTTCTTTCTTTCAATACAACAGGGAAAAGGTTGTGCATGAATCTTCTATTTGAAAGTTAATGTGAAGTAAGAGTTGTGATAGTTTTGTATTCTCCAATAATTTTTATTTATTTATTTTTTTTGACATTTTGACTTTTTTTTAAATTAGTTTCTGTGTTAAAAAAATCTGATTATTATTTTTTAAATGATTAGCTTTTATTTTTGTCTAGAGGGCTTATGTCAGATTTATGAAAATCAGTACAGGTGTTATAATAAAAACACAGAACTTTTTGAAAGCAGTTGACTCACAGACTTGTAGACATCCAAAGTCTCAATAAACATGTGCATCAATGCCTCATTGGGCATTATTAGTTGTAATAACACGGTGACCAAACCAACAAGTACTAAAACTAAAGATATTTTCTTTATATTTTATTTTATTTTTAAAAGCCTTTTTTACGTTTTAGTTTAGTTAACAAAACTGCCTTTTTCAACAGGTTACTATAGTTAACTAAAAAGCATTTTAGTTAGGTCCCAACTTCAATGAGTGACTGATTGCTTCCTAAAACTACAGAAAACCAGTGCGTGAAAAGGCTGTGTCCTTGCAGGCTGTTTAGAGAACAAATATGCAGATAGGGCAATAGGATGAACATATATATCATTATTTAGTTATTAATCAGGATTAACACTTAATCAGGATTGGGTATGTTACAAAAATAGTGTCTGACCCAAACATTGCTTTTGTAATATAAGAATGTCTGTTTTGTCGTTTTGATCATTGTAACTACAATTTGGAGTATTAATTCTACTTTTACTATAGACATTAAAGTTAATGTGATATGATAATTTTGTTCGTACGATGGTGAATGCATCTGATTACAGAATAATCCCACTATTCACGAAAATGTGCTCCTTCTATAATTAAATCTCCCTCTTATTGCTGAACACTAAATTACTAAATAATAATGAAATAAATAATGAATATATATAAAAAAAAACACCCAGCGCGCCCCTGCGGGCGGTTTATCCTTCAAGCTCGGGTCCTCTACCAGAGGCCTGGGAGCTTGAGGGTCCTGCGCAGTATCTTAGCTGTTCCCAGGACTGCGCTCTTCTGGACAGAGATCTCCGATGTTATATATATATATATATATATATATATATATATATATATATATCACTAACATTGTGTATTATAATAAGTGTAATAAATAAAATAAACACTTGCTGTTGAAGCAGATAAAACGCCAAGAGCCAATCACAATAAGCCATGTTTGGTTGCTAGACAACGAGTGGGCCAATTAGCGCTATGCTTGGAGTGCTTGCGGTGGCGTACACTGTCATTAGGAACGACGGGGCTTAAGGAGACGGTCCGGTGCGAGCTGCATTGGAGAGATACGTGTCAAATTGTATCGTAAGGCAAGTGAGTTTTGTTTCCTCATGATGTAAACATTTAAAACACCAACTGTCGAGGCTACCTAACTTGTTCGTCCGGCTGTGGTAGCCCTCCGGCTTCTGTTTTCGCTGTTCTGCGGTGGTAGCGCTCCGTGGACAACGTTAGTTTAGCGCTGACGGCTGGTGAGAAACCCGAATAACATTTGCTTTATTATGCTTTATTTATTTATTTAATTTCATCGGCAAACCTTAACGTTAGCTAAAATAATGCGTGACTGGACACTTTACTTGGATTTTTGAGTTTCCAATAATTAGGAACACCGACTGCGCAGTTATGGTGTAATAAATCCTTCATTCAAACGGCCAATAATCTTCATTTCCAATTTAAATAATTTTAGAGATGTTTTTAATTTAATATAGCTGCCAATTTTGTAAAGGGATGTAGCTGAACTTTTAATTATATTATATTATACTATTATATGAAGGAAAGATTTACTACAGAGAGCTTTAGCTTCCACCCGGTAAACATAAACAGTGCGGCTTAGTTTAGTTTCTGCTGTGATCCCATCAAGTTCTCCGGTCTAAAATTTCAGTGACTATTTTATGTTATTTCACCATTACACTGTAAACACATTCTGTCAGGACTCAGTTTGTGAATGGTGACCTAATGAGCTAAAGGTTAGTACTTGTTGAGTAGTCTATATAAGCCGGGCCCATGCTCCTCAGGCTTTGTGGCTGAAGGCTTGCCATCTGTTTCTGCAGACTGATTAAGTATCACTGAAACCAAAGGTAGGTCCCCTAAAAGTCACACTTCTCATAACAGATGGTGATAAGAGGGAAAAATGTCTGAGTAAGAGAAATATTTTTAGGTCTCACTCTGGTACAGTAGCTGATGTCTTGTGAAGCGCTGTAAAAGGATGTTGTATGTTTGAAGTAGTGTCAGTGCACACTGTTTATTTTGTTAGAAGGAAATGCTTTCCTCACATAATTTTTTTCATTCATGTTTTTGAACGTGAATGCCTGCAGACAAACAAGCATGTTGTCTGTCTGGGATTAGTCTAATCAGCTGATAAGCACATTGTGATGAGAGGATCTCTTGTGTCCCAAACCGTAACCTGTTAGATACTCAGCCTGCACTGACAATGGTTTGATAACAAAAGCTACATTGTTAGATTTGAAGCTAAACGTTTTAAATAAACACACTGTGGGGTAACTGCGAGTGCGCTGGATGTTTTCTGTGTAGCTTGTTGCCACTGATAAGTGAATAAATCACTTATCCTCAGACCGTGCTCTCTAGCTTCATGCCTCCATCTCTCACCACTGCCTCCCAAATCCTTGTAATCCAGACGAGTTGAATCGCTGCTGTTAATCTGATCGTCTATTTCAGGAGCAGGCTGCGTAGGTGGATCCCGTGGCAAACGTTGCCTGTCCTGCAAATGCAGTAGATGATCCAGAGACAAAGCCTGAGGTCTGCACTGCAAACATGCCAGAGTCCTCCCTGGGTGAGTTTTGACGTCTTTAAAGGCCACTGAATATATATCAGTGCAGTGTTGTACCTTCAGTTCTCAATGTCGACCTCGGCTTTGCAGTAAAGAACACTTAATTGATAAATATGATTGATAAAAGCCATTTTTAGTGACACCTAGTAAATGTATTGTTAGACACTGAATCAGCGTAGAGTAATGTACAATACTTAACAGGCTTCTTTCTTTCTCCACAAGTCAAGGACGGTCGCAGCAGGTCTGTTGAATATGGAGCATCCCCCTTGAGACAGTTTAGCCAATCATCACTGCTGCTGCACAGAAACTCCTACATGCTCAGTACCTTCTGCACAGAGCACAATGTGCAACAATGTCTGTCACACATCAATCAGGTTGGTAGCCTTGCACATTACCACAGCTGTTACTGATGTTAGGTGCCCTATTGAAACGTGTACATGACTGCAGTCTCCTGGGTTTGTCTTGTACTGCTAAAACAAATTAGCCTTTAAAGAAAATCTTTATTTGAATGAATGTTTTCAGGGACACAAGACAGAGAGAATTTGTGTTAGTCCTCCTTCACACTTTTCCCTTTGCTCTGCCTTTAAAGGAAATATCTTCTCTTGGCCTCCCACCAGTTTGGACAGAGTCGGGCGACAGCTCAGAGCTGAATATTGTGGCTGTGCTAAATTGCATGTATGACCTGATTCAGCTGCAGCGCCGGGGCCTCAGAACCCTTGAAAGCATGGAAGTGGAGCAGCTTAAATCTAGCAGCAGTATCGATCACCTGCAGCTCACCATCACTCATCTGAAGGTACACTAGCTCACCTGAAAAACACAGGTAGCATTATCTGTGGTAAAGCAACGTGCTGTTGGTGAATTGGCATTAGAGTTTTGTTTCTTCCTTTTATTTCTGAAAAAACATTGTGATGTGCATCCTTTTGTTAAGCTCTCCAAAACACTTCTGGTCTTTTACTGAGTTCCTGCCCATTGTATTATTTTTTAGGAGCAGCTCGAACTCTCTAAAAGAGAAAACACGGGACTTCTTGAGAGAGAACGGCAGCTGCAGCTGAAAGCAAAAAGTTTGCAGAGCTGTCTGAAGAATGAAAAAGAAGAGGTATTTTTATTAAGTGCTGCCACAGACAGTGTGAGACCAATCTGGCTTTCATGGTCTGGTATTTGGGTTTCAGGAGAAAGGGCGCCAATTTTATTAGAAGTCACAGTTTCTTTTATTCACAATCCCCTAGGTTCAAAAGCTTCAGAACATTATTGCAAGCCGGGCCAGCCAGTACAATCACGAGATGAAAAGGAAGGAAAGAGAATTTAACAAACTGAAGGAACGACTGAATCAGCTGCTGGTTGACAAAAAGGAGAAGAAACAGGGTAAAATCCTCTTTACATCATTCGTTGCATCAATAGTTAATTCAATGTCTTGTGTGTGAGAGGTGAAACTTCTTTCCTTTCAAGTCTCAGAATTTCTTATTTTCCCACATTTGTTCTCCGGGCTCTTCAGCCATTGATGTATTAAACAACATTGGGAGAGCTGATGGGAAGAGAAGCCTTTGGAAAACTGAAAAGACAGAAGCAAAGTAAGTTCACTTCTTTTATATGTCAAATCTGGGTTTTGACTGCAAAGAATCAAGTTAAATTACTAACATTTAACTGTTAGTGTGAAGATTGATTGTATGTGTCAAAGTTATAGAGGTTCAGTCTGATACTGCCTTAGTCACATGATCCTAGAGACTGGGCAAAATGCATATTCTCCAACTAATTCTTGAATAGTTGCAATTTTTTAAAATTTACTGGTTGCAGTGTTGAGGCACAACCTTTACTCCGAGTGCCAAAATTCTCAGTTTCCAGTTTGTGTTGCACCTTCCACAGTTTAACTAGCACTCGGTGAGTAGTTGGCAAGTGTTTGCAGACAGCCTGACAGCTACAGTAACCGCGGCTATCTGCTAGTGACCAAATTAATCATAAGGTGCATCACTGCATACCTCTTTGTGATTATGTTCACCTATTGACCAGCAACCTCCAATAACCACTCGCCTAGAGACACTGGTGTCTAGACCTGTGTGACTAAGATGACTGGAGAGTGGAAAGTTGGCATTAGAGAAATGACCCCTCTGCTCAATCTTCTTTGTTGCTTGCATAAACTCTTAGTAAGGGTGGCCAGTGGCACTCTGAGAACCCTAGATACATAGGTGAACCTTTTTTGGATCAGAGACACTCCTCTATGTTAGTCGCTATACTTTGGAGCCTCAAACAAGAAGCAGATTAGTGCCTTTGTCAGTTTTCTAGGTCACTCTAATGAACATTTTTGGCAGCATGAACCTCAAACATGGCTGGCACTAATCTTGGATGTTTCCTCTTAAATTGAGCGCAACTGTCTAACTGATAAGAGACCTGTGTTTCTCTTCATAAGGCATGAAGGGGAAATGTATAAGACTCTGCTGAGCGACTATGACGCTCGCCACAGAGAGCTCGTGCTGGAAAATGCAGAGCTGAGGAAAGTGTTGCAGCAGATAAAAAAAGACATGGTGTCCATTCTAAGTTCAAGAAAACCAGCTGCGAAAAGCGACAAACCTGAACACAGTGGCGTACAGGTAGTGTTTGATCACCTTTTGTATACTTTGTATTTTTCTTTTGCGACTCTTCCGTCACATTTTAAAGCCGCTGATGACATTTCCTCGCAATTTCAAACAATCAGCCTCCTTCTTTGTTTCACTTAGTCGTTCAAAAATGTTTGTTAGATGTGCTACCAGGAGACTGGAAAATGTTTGATTGATTTATTCACTCCAGGCCACATCGGAGGAGGAAGAGGAAGAGGAAGAGGTGTTCGATTCCAGTAAGGAAAGTGTAGAGCTTTATTGCTTTCATGCCCGGGAGAAACTGACCAACAGTATTCGTCTCCAGTGGAGGAGACTTAAGAGCCACATGGAAAGACTGGACAGCCAGGGTAAAATACTGTGACATCAACGATTCCTCACTAATTCAAATAATTGTTTAAATTATTAACTGAAGCCTCTGCTGTGATTGCTCAAAGAATTAAAAGTCAGTATTCACACATGGACCTGTTATGTTTTTTTGTCTGTTAAAATCAAGAAATGTTATGAGCTGATTGGAAGCAAAAGATAATGAATGGTGTGAATATTTTATATACAGCGGCTCTGTCACTTTGTGTTTGATGTTTACTTACTGTTCCTTCTTGTTGAATTCAGTATTTATAAGACATGTTTATTTGGGCTTTTTGCTTAGCATCCTTGGTTCAGATGGTGGAAAGCAAAAACACTGATGCTGTTCCACAAGAGACTCAGGAGGAAGAGATGGACAGACTAAAGCTGGAGATCCAGCAGTGCAAAGACTTTATTCAAACACAGCAGCAGCTCCTGCAGGTACGGGTGAATTAGCCCTGAGGTTGTGTGGATTTAAAAGCTGAAATTTGCACACACACAGAGAAAGTGTCTTTAATATTTATCGGTGTTGAGTGAAAGGAAAATACATTTACCAAAAACAGGATCAGAGATGTCTGCTACTTCTCACGTTACTCTGGAATGAACACCTGACTTACTGTTGTTTGTGTTTTGGTTGAAACTCATTTTGTTTTATAAATAATCAATAAATTGTTGATTAATTCATCCACGTTCCTTTCTTTCCTATAGCATCAGGTAAGCTCTGCATGTGATGAGGAAACCGCATCCCTGCTAAGCAATTGCTACATGCTTCAAGAGAAGGCGCGCCTCGGGGACGAGTGGAAGACTCTGGAGGAGCAGAGGAAGATCTTTGAGAGGGAGAGGAAGAACTTTACAGAGGCAGCCATCAGACTGAGCCACGAGGTGATTAAAAACAAATATTAGTTTACATCTTGTGCAAAGTTGTGTGCATATGACAGGTAAGATGCTTGAACTGTTTTTAAAACCTTTTTTTGGGTTCATTTTGCAGAGGAAGGCCTTTGAGGAGGATCGGGCAACATGGCTCAAACACCAGTTTTTAAACTTGAGTCCATTTGCAGACTCAAAGAAAACCCCATTGTTAAAATCTAAAAGTGCCTTTTTGATATGTGAGTCTCTCAGTTTTCTATCAGTTTCCCTAAAATGAAGAGCAGCAGTTGCTTTAGATGGTTTGAAAATGTTACGTATTGACAGGAGTTGAAAAAAGGAAAATATATCCAAATAGACTTATGACTAAGTTTCTTTTTAAGTGATGAGTAATTTCCATCAATTCCAGCAGTCATTAAATCAGCCTCTTTTTTCCCCAGCAGCTGAAACAGAGGCGGCTGCGACGGTGGCTCCAGAAAAGCTCATCAAATGTCCTTCAGACACAGCCTCCCCCACACCCAGGTGTGTCGCGCTCGCGTCGGCTTCCACCACTGACCTGTGTCGCACGCTTTGCTTTATCCCAGAAAACAGGTGTGGTTGCTTTATGTGTACCACAGTTTCTGAATTAGTAATAAGCATGGCATAATGTACCTGCATGAACTTCATTTGAAGTTTTCCCCTCAATGTGATTGCAGCTCAGTGCAACCAAAGACAAACGGGGAACATGTGGAGGAATCGGGCACGTTTTGTGGAGATGTTTTCGTCCAGCACCAACAGTGGGAGTACAGCGAGGACCACACACTCTCACAGGAGAAGAACAGCTCCATCTGAAGCCAAAAACTCCGTTCACTTGAATCAGACGTATCATGTCCAGTGTTTATGTCTGATGCGTCTGATGGGTGGATGCCAAAGGCCCACAGATGGACTGTAAAATGATTAAACAGCTTAAGAAGGAAAGAGCGTTAAGAGTGACGTTCTGGTTTGCTGGATCTGTATTAATGTACTGCATATAGTATGTAGTTAGTTTACTTATTTATGGTACTGTAAATCATAAATTGGCATATCTTACATTTAGATGCTGCTGATGCAATATGTGACAATATGTGACTGGGTAAATCAAATCAAGTATGCCGGCTCTGTTTACAACACTGAGAATGTGACTGAGTGACAGCTCATTTTTCCAGTAAATGTTGCTGTTAGGTTTGTAACAGGTAGTTTATCTGCTGCTTTGAATAGGAAGAATGTAACATCTTGCACAATTTACATATTATGTAGGAGATAGTGACTTTAGTCCACTGTGACGTTAATATGATTTGTCATGAAACAATTTGTTTCTTTAATGTCACTTTTCTTTTAGGAGCTTTGTGTTGACAGGTGGCCGTTATTTTCCTCTCAAATGTTAAATGACATGTTCATGTTCACGCTCATTATAGTTTTGACTTCTATCGGGGAAGTAATCACTGATTTTTTTTTTAATCATCACTGCCTCTCCTGGTTCCCATTCCTCTGTGGTGGACTGAGACTGGAAAACAAAATGCACTATAAGAAGAATACCATGGCACCAATAATTATAGCCATTCAATGGGTGTGTTTATTAAGAGGTAAAATAAAATACTTTATCTATATGAATAGAATACACTTGGTTTTGTATACTAAACACGGCATCATTCATTAATGTGTGTTTCAATGTTCTTCCTTTGCACAAACTGAGTGCATACAAAACTTCTGTTGACTTTAGGACATCACTATGTGTGTGTTTCTGAATCACTAGTTCATTCGAAGTCAACAGTAGAGGTGGACGGATTGATCCAAATAGTTTCGACACCAATGCTGGTATTGGTATCAGATCAATACTTTGTTTCTATCCTCTTAAGTTCAATTTCATTCATAGCCTAAAGCACATTTAAACAACAGAAGTTGACCCAAAGCTCTTTGGAAACAGGCATATTTACATTCCATGTCCAAAAAAATCTTTCAAATTACACAAAAAGCTGAAAGGTGTGTTTTAGTGGCTTAAGTAATTATTGTGCAAAGTAAAAATCACAGTAGAAGTCTTTAAAAGGCGTTCAGAATTTGCAAAATGATTGTGATGTATCTAATAAATGATAACGCACAGCTCTTCTCTACATAAGCTGCCTTTATATGTTAGTAGTCCCACTATCAGTGTTTGGATCGATACCAAAATTTGGAGAATTACACAACACTTGTCATCTGGCATGTGCAAATTAATTGCAGTCACCACACTGTATAAGGGAAGCATTTATGTGGATGATATCACAGAAAGCAGGGAAGTGGATGGAGAATATGGATCACTTATTTAAGCCAGAAGGAAAACTGGCAATTACTGAATTTATATGGGTGCGTTCAGCTTCACACTTTATTTCACAGATGATCTCATTTCTATTGTCTCTGTTACAATAAATGTAATAAACAGTCTTATTCGGTACAGATTTTCCTTTTGAAATTCGCCAGAGTTCATTTTTAGCTCAGTAAGTTTATCTGGAGATTCACTTTATTTAAAATAACATTCAAAACATACATGTAATGTCTGAGACTGACAGTGCTGTTGTTAAGCACACTGAGCTGTGCAGGTGCAGGCGAGGTGACTCTCCGTAGTTTCCATCAGGTCCACGCTCTTATACACGCTGGAGGGGCTGGAACCTGCGGACGTGAAGGGAGCAAAAATAATTAGAAACTCCGTGTTTTTCTCCACGATGTTGCATTTTTAATCTTTGTAGACTCACCAGCTGGAAGGCAGTGGAAGCCAACAGTGACGCTGGTGGTGCGCACAGGGAAGCACCCAGGCATGCAGCGCAGTACAGGGTCGACAGAGTAGCACTTGGAGTTCTGAGCTTGCATGTTTCCCTGCTTCTCCAGCTGCACCGATTCATGCCTCATACGGCACTCTGTAACACAGCAGGGATTTTAGGGTTCCTGATAGATTCAGTATATTATTCTTTAGAAGACTTGCCATGATTACATCAGATATCTTTGTCTTACCAGTGGCGTCTCTGCAGTTCTCAGCTGGCAGAATCCAAGAATGAGCAAAGCTCACTGCTGTCGTGGCTATCCATCCAGTGGGTGTGCGATACTCCTGCATGGTCTCCCCGTCAGCCTTTCCGCAGAGCCCACAAGTCTTCCCCTTCATCCAGTCCACAACTTTAATCTGCATCGTAGGATCACGTGATTAATCAGACGTCAATTTTAACTGAATTTCCATCTCGCTTGGTCTTTTTCGTTTTTCCTTTTAAGCTCATAACCAAAGTTATCAGTTTTGCTTTTACCTTCCATGACTTCTTGTCAAAGTAGACTTCATGAAGACCAAAGCTAGCTGCATACACAGAGATGCCTTCGCCACTTTGTTTGATCTGGATGTCAGCTGTAAGACAAAAAGGTTCCTCTCGTTTTTTCAACACAAAGATCTGGGATAAAATTTGATCGTAGGTTTGATGGTAGTTTGCAAAATCCGATTCAAAGGTTTTAGACTGCATAGAAACCTCGGGGATAATGATAGGGCAGGTTGCTCGTGAGTATTTCCAGCCCGTTCACATCCACAGTCACACTGGTTCTCCTCTGATAGAGGTCAATGTCTCTGCACGAGAAGAAATAAAAAGACTCAGTTTTGTCAAAAACCAGAGTTTCTTTCGTGTTTTTAATGAAATCTTACATGTGAGCAATTTTCACACTGATCTGCTTGTGTTCAGTGCGATCCTTCCTCAGTAGAACGATGAATTTCAGCTCGTCTGTGCCGTCCTGTGCCAGAACCTGATAGCAGTTTGAGGGCATCTCGTTCTTTAATTTCTCGTTGTTGAATGTGGTCAGTGTATTGCCGGTGAAGCTACATTCAACTGAGGAGGGGGAAAAATGATGTGTCAGAAAAGGACACAGCCTGTCCACGTTTAAATGACAGGCACGAGCCATTACCTGCGCCAGCCGCAGCTAACAAGTGCTTGACCTTTCCAGAGACGTCACCGAAGGGAGTAAGATCTTTGATCTCGTTACTTGGCAGAGTGATGGGAAGATGCAAAGCCCGCTTATGAACAGTGCTCTGTAAACAGAATAATTATTGTGAGAAAAATCAAAACATATGATTTTGAAACAACAACTTTGCTGTTCGTACTCTCGGTGTTTTCCAAATCAGGTCGATGATCTTGTCAGATACTACAGCCACAGTAAGCGAGAGCTGCTTGTCGCTGTTTCTGTCCTTTTCCTGAATCAAGCCGGCTGGCATGTGAGCAGAAATGTACTTATACATCCTGCAAAGGAATTTACAGATATCAGATGGTTTCATATTGTCTGTATGACATGCGTGACAGTGTCTGTGAAGTTTCATACGTCTTTGCACAATGCTTGAGATCAGACGGTAACCGATTCCAGTCCACCTTCAACCGAGCTGCAGGGTTTCGACCGACAAGACCAGTTTCCGCTGTAATCGCGGTGTCATGTTGGTTGCATTCTGCTCCCCAGTTCATTTTAGCCTAGAAAGAACAAATCGAAATGACAAATGGCAGAAAGGTTTAGGTTCGTTTTTTTCGTGCTATGCTTAGTTCAACATCCAAAAATAAGGCGGACAGTGTCTCACTTTGACTTTGTGCATGCTCAACACGGCTCCATCAGCACAGAGCCTCCAGTTGTTATCAGGAACAATGTCATCTAGAATGATCTGAAGTCTGCTGGTGGTTTTGTCCATGTAAGCAATGAACTGGTATCCCTGCTTCTTCTTGTCAGCTTTAACAGCACGGAAGATCATGCCAAACACGGCAGCTTGACTGTCAAGGAACCGCTTCTGTGGGGACAACTATTCATGTGAGTACATCCATAAAATCCCTCGCCGGAAAGAAGATTTGACGGGATTTGACCTTATGTTGGATAGCGTCCAAGCTTGAGCCACTGCTTCTGCTTCTGAAAACCTCTGATGATGTGGCTTTAGAGGTGTGATGCTACAAGAATGCCATATAGTGCCACGCAAAAGACAACACAAGTTACCACCTGTGCAAACTGTACAATGTGCAGTATTGTCATACTTCAAACATGGTGTAAATGGGTTCTCACTGGAGTCTTGTGACCTTTGTGGTTTTTCTTGTGCTTCTCTTTGTGTTTCTCTTTGTGATTCTCCTTCGATTTGTGGCGATGACTCGCAGGTTGCTATGAAGAAACATTTTGTCAGCAACCACAGTGGCCATATATACTCAGATAACTATGAGATTTCAAATCAATTAAAACTATAGATAGAAAACAGAATATTAATAAAATGCTGACTTATACAATATAAATATTCAAACAGTAGTAGTGACAGCTCAAGCGGCTCTTTGTCTGAATATAATACAGCATGTTTACCTTTCTGTGGTGCACACTGTAGTGAGAAGAGCTTGAACTAAGACTGAAGAGCGACGCAAAGCTTGATGCAAAGCTGGACTTGGAAGTACCGACAGAGGTGGAGAAGCTGAAGCTGCTGCTTCTTTTGCTTGTGCTGCTGCTGCTTCTACTTATGCTGCTGCTTCTACTACTACTGATACTGCTGCTTCTACTACTGCTACTACTACTACTACTGCTGCTGCTACTACTGCTGCTTCTGCTGCTACTACTTATGCTTCTGCTGCTTCTACTACTACTGCTACTGCTGCTGCTACTGCTGCTGCTACTCCTGCTACTACTACTTCTACTACTACTGCTACTACTACTACTGCTGCTGCTGTAACGTCTTTTCACCAACTGGACTTGTTGAGCAGTTGCATCAGTGGTCTTCCTGCTAGAATGGGATGAAGAGCTGGAGTTAGAGGAAGAGGAGCTGCCAGGAAGGCGAGAGCTCCTGGAACTGGAGGACGAGGAGGAGGAGGACATGGTGCTATTCTTCTGGGTAGAGGCCAGGATTTTGTGGAGCTTCATTAAGACTGGTGTTTCCTCGGGGATTTCTTCTTCTCTAAGGGTGATGTGTTTGATGATCTTCTGTGCAGCCTTACTTCCAAGTTGAACCTCTAATTCCAGTCTCTCAGCAGCTTCACCTTCGACTGAAAGCATCATCAGTTAATGCGGTTAGCAGCTAATTTCTGCACTGTGTCACTAGAAAAAGCACTTTTCTAAGTTCTTACTTGGTATGACAGAAAAAACAGCAGAGTGCTTTCCAGCCAGTTTATACACTGCAGCATCCCCCGTGTGAGCAGTGGCAATCTTGAGACAGGCCTTGAGTCCAGCGTTAACAGTCTGAGCGCAGTACTTCTTCTTACTCTTCACCATTTTAGATTTGATGTGCCTGCCAGCTTTCTGACGTTGAGAAATGAACTCTGCGGATCTCGACTATGAGGAGAAAGTATGTAAATTACATAAAAAAGACACAATATTTTTTTATATCTCTAAAACGGTTTTAAATTCACCTCATTAGCAGCATCAGAAGAAGTGTTATTCGATATAAGAATCTGTCTTGGGTTGGCAGGGATCACAGGAGTGATACTTTCTCCCGAAACAGGATTTCTTACCACAGCAAAAGTCTCAACCCTGTTAAAGAGAAGCAAGGATGAACCGTAATCATCAGTGCAAAGGTAAAAGCATCTCAGAAGCGATGTTTAAGAATATGCAATAAATTAAAGATGTCATGGCTTACTCCACAGCGGTAATGTTTTCAGGCACTGAAACAGGAAGAGCTGTGAAGTTTAAGTAGCCCTCATTGATGTTAAATGTGACTTCAGTTTTGGCAGGTGCGATGGAGTAGAGTTTGGCTCTTGATACCATGACAGCCTGGAGTATGGCAGTGTTTATCCCGAACACAGCAAATGTGTTCACAGCCGCACTAGAAGAGGAGGACAGTTGAACATTATATTACATTTGTTGGTAACACGTCATAATACAGCCGGCGCCCAAGAGGTTAATTCCCCTAGAAATAAGTGGAATTTCCTTATATTATACCTGAAATTACAATATAATTATATTTACCAACAAATACCCAGAGGTAGACTCAGTTGCATAAGGGTAATAATTTAAGTTTTCTACAAGAAAATAATAATTACACTGTTAGTAATTTTACATTATGCACACGTACCTTTAATCTGCATGTAACTTCAGGTATTTTAGAGGAATGGAGACATAAATCATGCAAATTATAATGTGAGTAATTTTAAATAGTACAGAAATACCTGCATCACTCAGGTCGCTTGCACACAGACTCTATTCAGACCTTTTCTTTGCACTACTTCCAACCTGTTTGCAACTATTTTGTTGTCTAACGTGCGCCTTTCCCTTATTTTTGTATATATCCCTCTTGATTGTATATATTCCTGCTGTACACTATTTATATTTTATTTTGGCACAAATAGTGTGGAGCATCTGCAATTTTGTTGTACATGTACAATGACAATAAATGGCTATTCTATTCTATTCTATTCTATTCTATTCTATTCTAATATCTTTAAATATTGCTTAAGAAAATTCAAGTAGTGCGTATCTTTGAGTATTTTACAGGAAAAGAGACACAAATTGTACCTTAATTTTTTTTCATTTTAAGAAAACAAGGAAATTCATGGATAAGTAACTTTAAGTAGTATGCAAGTAGTTACAAGTATTGTGTTTCCAGGAAAAGACAAATTGTACTGTAAGCAATTTAAACAGTACAGAAGTAGCAATAAAAGTGAGTAAGCAGTGTGTAACTTTGGTTATTTTGCAAGAAAAGAGACACAAATTACACTGAAAGTAATTTTAAATAGTCAAAGGAGCTTGGAAAGAAAAGCGTCTGGACTTCTTTAAGTTGCTTGAAGACGTTTCACCTTCATCCGAGAAGCTTCTTCAGTTCTAAGGTCAAATGGTGGAGAGTCCCAGATTTAAACCTAGTGGGAGTGACCCCCCACAGAGGGACAAAAGGACCCCTGATGATCCGCTAATCGCCTGAGCCAAGGTGTGAAACTGGGTGTGGGTCCCAATCAGCCAGAGTTTCGGGTGTGTTCATTGTGAAACCTGGCCCCACCTTGTCATGCGAATTCCTGAGGTCAGATGGCCCAGGATGTGAGTGGGCGTTAAGGCGTCTGGGGAGGGATCTCAAAAGGGAACTCTCCACCATTTGACCTTAGAACTGAAGAAGCTTCTCGGATGAGAGGTGAAACGTCTTCAAGTAACTTAAAGAAGTCCAGACGCTTTTCTTTGCAAGCTCCTTTGACTACGATGACCTGGATGACTGAGAACCTTCACAGTCATTTTAAATAGTACATGAAGAGTTTTGAGTAATGCATAAGTAATTTTAAGTAGTGCGTAACTTCAGGTATTTTACAGAAACTGAGGCACAAACACAAAATTAAGCCATTTTCAGTGGGGAGCTTCCCCATCTCACACTGCAGGTACCTGCTGTATTTTAGGTTCTCCAACCATCAAGTAGCTTAACTTTGCCTTTTTACATTTCAGTATTCATTATGCTGGTGTGAACCATTCAGGTAAAATAATTTCAGGTAAAATTCTTGGAAATTCCCACTTGATTCCAGGGGTAGAATTAAACCCTTAGTTATGTGCTGTGTTATAAAGTATTAGCCATTTACTATTGTAGCGACAGCTATTGCCCCACCTTGGTGTGACCTTGGTAGTAATGTATATGTCTGCCTTGAGAAGGTATCTGAGATAAAAGTCTTCTGGCAGAGCTGGAGTTGTCGTGACTTTGACTAAGAAAACAGAAGAGAAAAGTTACTTTTCTGCACATTGTTATGATATTTCCACATTAATTTATTAAAAGGAAGTTTGCAACTTCTTCTTTCTTTGAAAGAAGTTTAAAAAAATGCTCAAAACTTTTAAAGAAGTTTTGGTGTTGATGGAAATATTAGGTCGTTAAGTAATATTCACTCACTTTGACCACGAACAGCAGCCACAGCAGCAGTGTACAGACCGAGCTCCATGGGGAAACCAGCTATAGTAGGCATGATATGTCTCACCTCATTAGCCAGCAGAGGCTTAACAAAGCGCCAAGTAGGACCAGACTGCAGAGCCTTGAAAACATCTCTACCAAACGTGTCAGCATCGTTATTGCCAAGGATGAGCTGCAGGGGAAGAATATTTTATAAATATTGCGTCTTGCAAAATCGTGATTAAACTGATCTTTAGGTTGATGGGTTGTTTGTTTAAATCGTACATTAAAGGTGTTGCCAAACCAGTTTTTGTCAAAGTCAACAAAGGCAACTTCTTGTCCAAAACACTTGACGTAGATGGAAGTCAGGGGTTTGCTGTTGGGTGCAGACTTCCAGTGAGAGAGCTGTAGAGAGAGAGATGCAGTCCAGCTGATCACTAGTCTTCTGTTTCATTTTGCAGATAGCAGATAAGATGTCCCTGTCGTTCTTGTAACTTTATGGTGTTGCTTACAGCCTTAATGACATGTTTCATCCTGGTGACCCTGTCAGCACTATCAAAAACTGCTGGGTTTTTCAGAAAAGCCTCCTGTAGTCCCCCAGTTCTTACTCCCACCTAGAAAAAAAAAGACAAGTAACTTTCAGGTTAGTTATTAAATATCTGGACTGATTTCGGTTTCCTTTACCTCCAGAATGTCAGCAGCAGCTCCAGCAAAGAAAGCCTTGATCCTAGACGTAATAGATTTGGGCATGATGGTGGCAGCATCATTGATGTAGTAAGCAGTCGCAGCAGCACCAAGCATAAAGGGACCTAACAGAGAGTTTAATGAGATGCAGTTAAACATTATTAAATCGAAAATAAAGATCCAGGTTAGTTAAACCAGGCACGGCGATTCTCACTGTTATAGACGTCGACATGGATGGCTTTGCTGAAACGTGAGCTCAGTTTGTCCAGGTTTGGGCCCAACATTCTCAGGCCAGCTTTGCATGCTGCAGCACTGCAGTGATAACATGAAAGAGCTCACTGCAGGATGGATCAAATCACAGAGATTTATCCGATTGTGACGAAGGATTAGAAAGCACTCTTACACTGAGGCATAAATAACGCTGGTGCTCCAAGTCAGGGACTTCATGTGGGAGTAGGTGAAGCTTGCTACTTGCAAATTTGTATCTGTCTTCACAATATGAACAACAGCTGACACCAAACTCATTGAAGGTTTTGTCTCAAAGAGCACCATGCACGCAAGCATGCGGATCTCTGCATGAAGAGTCTTGTCCCCGTAGAGCTGAAAGGCTAAATACTGGACCTAATGTATGAGAGAACGCAGACTCAGTGTGGAGCTTTGTGCAAAACTAGAATGATCAGGAAATCTCTGCGTTGATAATTCACCGTTTTAGGCTCCTTTTTGGCGATGTTCCTCAAGGCCATCATGGCTTCAGCATGAACTCTCACTGGCAGTGATGAACCTAATTTACTATGTAGGGGCAGCATCTTTGTGATTGTCTTGAGGCTAGAAGGATGCGCAGCATTTCCCAAAGCCTTCACAAACAGGATGATGTCCTCTGTGTTTCCATCTTTCAGAGCCTGTGCAAGAAGGTCTTGAATGGGCTGCAAGAGCAAATAAGGAAGTAAATCACCCGTTCTCTCATTCTTAAATGTGTACGTGATTCTAAGGCAGCATGTAAGGTCAATGTTATATTACTTGTATGAGCTTAGCAGGACAGGAAGTCCTCTCATAGCAGTGTTTGTAAATCATGGTACCGTAGCCAAGGAATACAATCTGGCGCAGAACTGGGTTTCTCGCGATGCTGCTTTCCTTTGATAGGCTCTAAAACATCACACAGAGTTAAGAGTATCAGAGTTAATGCAAAAACGTCCCTTCTTACTCTGGACAAAATAACTTGACTTCACTAGATATGTTGAGATTTACCGACCTCGATGACCTCAATGGCCTCGGTGGTTGCTGTCACCATGTGAAACGAAGTAATCAAAGCCTGAACGGCTTCAAACACAGTTATGGTTTCTGCTAGGTATTTCTCTTTGATAAATCTCAGAGCATCAGGATTTCCCACAGCAGGAATGGCGTCCATGATCCATTTTCTGAAACAATAAAAAGGAAGTTTGCCAAATTGTGCAAATATCTTTACATGATATTTTAAACATTTAATCAGTGAAATCACCTGTGGGCAGAGCTCCCTGAGTGTTTGCTCCACAGGTTCTCCAGAGTTTCATTGGAGGCTGCACGGAGGAGTTGAACAAACTTCAAAAATTCCAGAGGTGCATCTTCATGAACTTTTCCTACAGCCTGTTTGACCAGGTGATTCAGAGTGTCCTCGAGCTAATGACACAGGGGTAAACAGGATATCACCGAGCACGGCACAGACTTTTAATTCATGCCTTAGCAATAATCTCTTAATTACGACAATACCTGAGACTCTATGTCGCTGATATTGAGGAGCAGAATGGGTAACTGAAGAAGCTCAGTGGAGAATTGATATGTGAGATTTCCACGGTGTGGATACTGAGCCAGGGGTGGTGGTGTAGTGGGTGCATAAGGGGGTGTTTGAACCTCAAGGAGCATCAAGGATTGCCTTGAATGTGGAAAGAAAAGTTCATTTACGTTCTTTGAATCAATTTTTGTATTCACAGTTGTTATGGACATACTTGGTCTCCATATGGGCAGCTCCATGCTGCTCGCTGAAAGGTGAGAACTGGATCAGCTCATGGACCGATGCCTCCTTGATCTGGATGCCATTATCGAGTGGTTTCATGATGTAACTGTATGATGAAACTCCTTTCAGGTTTTTAGTGTCCTGTAAGAACAAAGCTGTTGCTTGTCATGCATCCCATCACTTTCACAGATGTTTCCTGATATAAAATGTGTAAAACCTACCTCCTGGCACTTTCCACATTTCTCTGTGTATGCTAACCCCATGTCTTTAGTTATTCTTTCTTGACAGTGGTTCATATCTCTGGTCTTTCTCAGATAGACACGTTCAGCCTCTGTGTCCTCAGTGATGGAGTAAAGTGTCTTGCACACACCCTGAGTTCCAGCCTATAGAGCAGCACACATATTCAGTAGGGAGATTCAACTTCTTGTCACACACAGGTTTATAAAGATCTTTCACCAACCTCCTGCAACTCGTAGACATTTTGTGTCTTTTTGATGTTGAGCTGAAAGACATTCAGGATACCTCTGTAGATATTAAGCACTGTTGTTGAGACGGTTTCAGGGGCGAAGACTTTTCCCACAGCACCATTGACATACTCAAACTTAATGGGAGTCGTGAGCTCAGCTTGGAGGGCTGAAGTCAGCTCAGTTGCTGGGATAAAAGGATCCTCAGGCCAAATTCCACTATACTCCTGGAGCTCAGGTTCCTCAAGCTTTCATATAAGAGTAAGGTTTAATTCAATTAGTATACATGTAAAAGGTAAATGACTGCAGCTTGTGCAGGATTTTGATCTTTACCTTAATGAAGTATGTGTTCTGGTCTATAGCATTGATGCTAACTTTGCTGCTGATATTTAGTCCAGCTCTCGCTGAACCTTTCTCTAGCAGGCCCGCCAGGAGCAGCGCCTCATACTTGTATACGTAGGTTTTACCAGCTTCAAAAACAGGATCTGGAAGAAGTCAGTGAATGTAATTTATATGACTCATTTGTGAAATTATATGAACTATAAACTCTAAACCAGGCCTACAGTTTTTGTTTCACAATGAACACAGTATTAAACTTACCTTGATGTTGAAGATCACCAGCTGTAAGAAAATAAGAAAGAAATCAGTAATACAGCGAGTAAAATCTGAAACTATTACAACATTTGAAAACATAGTTTGCATTTTGTTTTACAAATTAAAACCAGAGGTAAAAGGAAAGCAGTGCACTGTAAATGTTAAAGGCCGAACATTGTGATTATACAAACCACTAATTCAACCCCAAATCTCTTAAGCATGTTTCAGAACTGAGCCAGACAGAGACTCAAAGCACAAAGAGATTTAGAAAAATCTGTTGAAAAAAAGAAAACACACAAAAAAAGAATCTGAATCCACAAACAATGACAAAAATATGAATGGGCTTGAATATGCTTTTCAGCAGTGTTTATATGTTATGATTTATATTTACTGTGCAAATCACTGCATGTTCGCTCCAAAGACTCTGCTCTGAAATTTCATTATAATTGTGTACAATAAGACTTCTATTTTAATTCAGATAATGAAGTAGTAAAGATGAGCAACTAAACCAAATGATAGGCAAAGTTTTGCTGGAAATGGAAATTTGAATGTCTTTGAATGTTGTGGTGGAATTTTCTGTTAATAAAGTCTGCAACAAGGTCAGCTGTGGTCAAGCCGCTTTATTTACTGCATGCAGGAGAGCAAACGCACATCAAACATCACAGTTCTACAGTCATGAAAGCTTTGTCCTCGAGGCATCACAGGTCTCTTTTATACCCTCACACACAAAACCCTGCATCTTTTCAATTACAACTATTTTTCATCCCACCCGACTGTTGCTGGGCAGGAAAGACTTCCCACTACCTATGCTCCAGGAAGCACCTGGACTGGTCTTCTTGGGAATTTTGTCCTTCTACACCTTAACAGTCAGTAGATACATAGTGAAACATCGTTAAGCATAGCTAAGCAGTTACACCTGGTCATATTGAAACACACACACCCTTCATCTAAGAAACAAAAGGTTATACAAAATCCTACAGTGACTAAACACCTGAATCGAAATGTGAGGATAAACTAGAATTTTCCCCATTACAAAGTCACACTGTACAAAACTTAGCGGTTCTTTGTGAGTAGAGTCTACAGTAGCTGACAAACTGACCCATTTTAAACTGATCTTGATCATTTGAATTGATTTTAGTTATTAAAGTGAGCTAAAATGCTTTTTCATTTCTAGTTCTAGGTTTTAGCTCCCTGCTTACAAGAAAAGTTGAACTGCTGGGTCTGTATATATTAAAATTCACATAAAGCACCAAATATGTAACAAACACGCAGCATGTTTTCTGTTACATATGCCTAAAAATGAAAACCTTTTTTTAAAAGAGGCATAAACCCACTACCAATGTATAACAAGTACATAACTATAATTTGTCTTTACCTACATTCAACTCAATTCAAATGTTATTTACATTTCACCAAATCACAACAACAGTTGCTTCAAGGTGCTTTTTATTGTTGGGTAAAGACCCTACATTACACTGACATTACCATTCAACGCATAATCAATAAAACTCCAAATATGAAATCAGCATTATTTTTGAACATATTTATAAAATAGCAAAGTTTTGCACAAACATCATCACTCACCCACAACGGCCAGAATCAGGGCGAGCACGAGCGCTCTCATTGCTGACAGGGTGGTGCTGGTCTGCAGAGTAAGCAGCCTTTTAAAGGGAAATTTGTGCTGACAAATTGCACGAAGGTATGATTCAAACCCCTGGACATTTGATCATTGCACTCATATATCAGTGAATGAAAAGTCAGGGTCACCTGCCCTTGTTCTCTTCAAATATGGCAGGCTAAGTCCTGACGTGATGTGTAGAAATTTTCATTGCGTTTCAGTCGAAAGTAAAACTGAAAAATAGAATTTTTTTTCACAACAATCTTATTTTGTTGCAGTGTATTTGCCGATGTGTTTATCTTTTCACTTTTTTTCCTGACATATAACTAATCTCCCTTTATCCAAAAGACTTTTTGCTATATAAGAATAGCAAAAAGGTTCATTAAAAATAAGGTTTCACTGACATTTTCAGTTGTTTACATACATGTCAAGTGTTTGCTTAAATATTATTTGTCTCATCAAATCAAGACAGTGCCACTGATTTATTTATTTATTTAATGTTGTAACATTTGTGGCATCTCTCCATCACATTTTTCAAATGTGGCTTCAAAGTTCAGATAAAGGGGCAGCGTGACTATTGCTGTTTGCTCACTTTATTTGTTGTGGTCAGACTGTGAAGGCTGTGACATTTTAGCAGATCTGCCTGCTCTGCTTTTATCTGCTGTCATGTTCTGACACCGTTTATTTATTTTTGCTTAATTTCTGCTTGTTGCTTTGACTCTGTCCATTTTTCTGCCAAATATTATGATTTATGTGACGGTTGCTTAAGTAAAATTTACTTTGTTTCCATGTTGTTTTATTTAGCTTTTTACTTATGCTTCTAAATGTTCCCTTTAAAAAATATGAAATGTTGTGAAATATTAGACAGGACCAAAGACTATAAGATTCAATAAGATGACTATATCATACTTTTAATTGACTAAAATTGAGCAAATTCAGCTGATTATAAATGCAAAGTATGGGGTCACCCCCTTTGCTCACCTTGCAGATCTCATCCCTTATTCCCAGTTTGAGTTTTTAATGGCTTGATCCAGTCCCAGGGCCCATGCTGGATGTCATTCCTTGCTCTCCACCCACCCACCCTCCCCACCCACCCACCCACCCACTCTGTAGCTGTCACTAGCAAATGAGACCAAAAAACAAAAAAACTAATCACATGACTTGTAAAACAGATTGATGATCAGAATGATTAACAGAGCTCAAGTTTCCCAACTGCAGTATCAATGAATTATATTCTAACTTCCTATAAAATTGACAGTGTAACATTACTGAATACTACATAATATTTTAACCATGGTAAGTATGGCTGTGTCTCAGGCTTCTCATCAAGAGCCCACTTTCCAAATCCCATCTCATTTTATTAACAATGCCTTTTTTGCAATTCATGACAAAATTAATTTAATTCTTAAAGCTTCTCATCCCAATCCTGATATCCTAATATCATCCTATCAATGAAGTTAAGTATAATAATAACTATAATGATCTCACTTTCAATAATTTTGTTATCAGCATAGCTAATCTAGGGAAAATTAGGCTGCTGATCCCCTCTTTCACCCGTTGTTCAAATGGTCTTTAATGCAACTATCGAATCAGTCCCACGGCAGCAGCTCAATGCATGTATATGTCTGAGCTGTTGAAGTTCAAATTGAGCATCAGAAGACCAGAGCAGTCTGGGTTATGATTATGATTGTGGATGGCTGCTAACTTTCTGCTTCTTAATTCAGATCAAACTGAGGTTATTGTACTAAAATCTTAGAAATATGGTATCTAAGCAGATTCTTACTCTGGATGGCATTACCTTGGCCTCCAGTAACACTGTGAGGAACCTTGGAGTCATTTTTGACCAGGACATGTCCTTCAACGCACATATTAAACAAATATGTAAGACTGCTTTCTTCCATTTGTGCAACATCTCTAAAGTTAGAAATATCCTGTCTCCGGCCTCTGGGCCTGGGGCTCGGTCACTCAGGCGCAGCTGGCTGCCGGCGGAGCTCACGGGCGCGTCACTGCAACCCCCCCTGGCTTCTGCTCCGCGGCTGCTGAGTGAGCCCTCATCTGGGACTCTCCTCAGCTCTTTCTGGGACAGTGGCGCAGCTGCCCCTCTGTTGGTCTTCCTTGGTCTCTTGTGTTCTGGGGGCCTCTGGATGTCTGGAGTCTTGATCTCCTCCATACCTGCTTCATGCCCTGGAGGACGGGGCTGTGGCCCCCCCACACCCTAACAGATCATTACATGAAGGAACCTTTTAAAAACAAGCGCGTCCATGCTCACAGGTGTACACACGGGTGATCACACCCACAAACTACACCCTTTTTGGCTCCTACCTCAAAGCACACTGTGCGCTGTCGATCTTACGTGCTGCACAATAATGTTTAATATTTAGTATTTACTGTCATATTCCCATATATCATCGTGATGTTGTTTATTATGTTGCTCTAGTCTTCTTCTGCTTGTTTTCTTTTTTTCTCAACAGGTGATCCAGGAAAAGAGAAAGAAAAAAAAGGTGATGAAGCAGATTTTCATCGTCTTTTCTCTCTATCTCTTTTCTCCTTTTTCTTTCCCTCTCCTTCTGTTAACTTTCTTCTGAACTTTTCTTCTTGTTTTTCTTTCCCATCCCTGAGTCCAGTCTGGTCTGATTACAATAACTTAGAATAAAAATAACTAATAAAGATCAAATAAACTATGACAATCAAGTGGACTAGTATAGCAAAAGGCCCACTTGGGAAAGTAAATCTGTTGGGCATTTTTCTTGGCCTTCAGACAATAATTCTGATTGCTACAGTGCCAGACAGGACACAAAGAAAAAGAAAGAAATATCCTGTCTCAGAGTGACGCTGAAAAACTAGTTCATGCATTTATTACTTCCAGGCTGGACGACTGTAATTCATTATTATCAGGAAGTCCTAAAAACTCCCTGAAAAGCCTTCAGCTGATCCAAAATGCTGCAGCAAGAGTCCTGACAGGGACTAGAAAGAGAGAGCAGATTTCTCCTGTTTTGGCTTCCTGTTAAATCCAGAATTCAAAATCCTGCTCCTCACATACAAGGTCTTAAATAATCAGGCCCCATCTTATCTTAATGACCTTGTAGTACCATATCACCCTATTAGAGCACTTCGCTCTCGCTCTGCAGGCCTACTTGTTGTTCCTAGAGTATTTAAAAGTAGAATGGGAGGCAGAGCCTTCAGTTTTCAGGCCCCTCTTCTGTGGAACCAGCTTCCAGTTTGGATTCAGGAGACAGACACTAGCTCTACTTTCAAGATTAGGCTTAAAACTTTTCTCTTTGCTAAAGCATATAGTTAGGGCTGGACCAGGTGACCCTGAATCCTCCCTTAGTTATGCTGCAATAGACGTAGGCTGCCGGGGATTCCCATGATGATAATAATAATAATAATAATGGATTGGATTTATATAGCGCTTTTCAAGGCACCCAAAGCGCTTTACAATGCCACTATTCATTCACTCTTGCATTCACACACTGGTGGAGGCAGCTATGGTTGTAGCCACAGCTGCCCTGGGGCAGACTGACAGAAGCGAGGCTGCCATATCGCGCCATCGGCAGGGTAAAGTGTCTTTCCCAAGGACACAACGACCAGGACAGAGAGCCCAGGGATCGAACCAGCGACCTTCCGGTTACAGATATGCTTCCTTCCCAACCCCCTGAGTTTTTCCTTTCCAGTCACCTTTCTCACTCACTATGTGTTAACAGACCTCTCTGCATTGAATCATATCTGTTATTAATCTCTGTCTCTCTTCCACAGCATGTCTTTATCCTGTTTTCCTTCTCTCACCCCAACCAATCACAGCAGATGGCCCCGCCCCTCCCTGAGCCTGGTTCTGCCGGAGGTTTCTTCCTGTTAAAAGGGAGTTTTTCCTTCCCACTGTCGCCAAAGTGCTGCTCATAGGGGGTTATATGATTGTTGGGTTTTTCTCTGTATCTATGAAGCGCCTTGAGGCGACTTATGTTGTGATTTGGCGCTATATAAATAAAATTGAATTGAATTGAATTGAAATCATTAGAATAGAGAACTTGCACTAACATATATTTCTGTTTTTACTGGACTCAAAGATGTGATCGTGACGGATTTATCAAAATATTTTGCATAGATTTTTGGGTATGAGTGCTGAACTGTGTGATTACTATTGATATACACAAACACAATAAATAATCATTCATCAACCTGTCTTGTGACCTGCCTGACTATCAAGCTCTCTTCTGGAGAACCATGGTGGCCCTAAGCAGCTGCACAGTCTGCTTATCCCTTTGGCTGCCATGCATTAACATAAATTTTTTGCCTGGGAAATACACCCACCGTACCTTTAGCTAACAAACAAATTGTGTGCTAAACTACAGAAGTGGGAACAAAGTACAATCACTTTGTTTATTTTTTCTTTTCTTTTTTTGCCTGTCCCGGTTGGTTCTTTAACCATCAGAATTACTGTGTGAAGGCCAAGAAAGATACCCAACAGATTTACTTTACCTTTGTTATCACGGCCTTGCCGTATTGGTCAATTTGATTGATCTTTGTTATTATTTATTTATTTTATTCAGACGGGACAGACATGACTGGGGAATGGGAAAGGGAGAGAGAAAGTGTTGGGTCGGCCCCGCTAGTTCAAAGACTTATCACCCGTGAAGAAAGCAAGACAACAACTTAACCGGTTTTTACTTGCTAGCAAGGGGAGGATCTCAGAGCAGCACCTCTGCCCTCGGTCTCAGACCACTCCAAAGAACCCAGCTTCCCCTGCAGCCTTTATTCTGTGAACACAGTTTACAAAAACACCCATCGTAAAAAAAAACCCTATAGTGCGTCATAAAACTAAGGCACTGAGTGTGTGCGTATGCATGTACGAGCATGTGTGTGTGTGTGTGTGTGTGTGTGTGTGTGTGTGTGCACGTGTGTGTGTGCACGTGTGTGAGTCTGTGTGTGGATGTGGGTGTTTTTGTGTGACTTCCTGCTGATCACAAAGGGTCATCTCCCCTCACCCTGTATATGCCTCAACCCCTTTAATGGTCACCCATACACAAGCACAGGCGGGGCCATAAATTGAAAGAAGTAAACATCCTCACTAAATAAGGACAGAAACAGAATGTCTTTGATCATACAGTTTGAACCAAGGCTTAAAAATGTACGTACAATAATGGCAACATTTAACAATTTCACCCTAACAGAAAGAGGAGGGGGGGGTGAAGAAAAACAGAGGAGAAACGGGACAGTGAGAGAAGACAATAAAAGAGAGCGAACAAGAAGCAAAAGGAGGGACAGTGAGAAAGGGCACTTAAAAAGAGAAAGAAGAAAAAAAAATCTCCTGGATCACCTGTTGACAGAAAAAGAAGAGAAAACAAGCAAAAAAAAAAAAACCAGAGCAACAAACTAAACACAACACCATCACGTTAATCTAGCCAAGTGTAAACAGCAGTAAATACTAAATATCGAATGTTGTTGTGTAGCAAGAAGGACCGACAGCGCACAATGTGCTTGGAAATAGCAGCCAATAAAGGTGTAGTTTATGTCTATGAACAGTGAACACCCGTGTGCACACCTGTGTGAATCAGCGTGCTTGTATTCAAAAGATTTCCCCATGTAATGGTGTGCTAGATCACAGGTGTCCAATTCCAGGCCTCGAGGGCCGGTGTCCTGCAGGTTTCAGATGTGTCCTTGATCCAACACAGCTATTTCAATGCCTAAATTACCTCCTCAACATGTCCTGAAGTTCTGCAGAGGCCTGGTAATGAACTAATCATTTGATTCAGGTGTGTTGACCCAGGGTGAGATCATGTACTGCAGGGTTTAGATTGGGGCGATCGTGGCTCAAGAGTTGGGACAAAGGGCCCAGTGGCACTAGTGTGGGGAACCATAGCCCACAGGGCATGAAGCAGGCATGGATCCAGGCCGCAGAAATCCAGAGGCCCGAGGGCCCCCCAGTCTCCAAACGGGGTCCGACTGAGCCACGGGCGCCAGGCCCCGCCAAGCAGCCACCGGGAGTGAGCCGGTACATACCTGAGCACCCAACCCCGGACACCAAGAAACACCAAGGCCTGGGGGCATCAGCTACTGGCAGGGAGTGTGGTGAGGGGAGAAAGGCCCCTATACCTGGGGCTTATAACACATGTCATAACACAAACACCATGGGGGTGAGCACGCTATACAGCGTTCAGAGGACCGTCTGTGTATTCAACCTCACCTCTGGCGCTGGTGCCCACCTCTCAGTTTTAATTGCATGTTGAGGGTTCTCGGGAGGGGCCAAGCAGACACCGGCTGCTCTCTGGCAGGAACCACCATGCCCTCCCATGTTTTAAATGCACTTTAGAACAGCATGCAGCAACACTACATATGAGCGGGCGGAGGGAGGTTTGGGGTCTTCACTCACTCCTGTTCTGTTAACCGTCGGATTGGGGTCTGGGATGCGGGGCCTCCCTGCTATTGCAGATAAGGAGGCGGCCTGCTTTCCTCCACCCCAGAGAGAAGGGCTAGATCTCCTGGGTCTGGGTACGGTTTGCCCCTCTAGGGGCAGGGGTACCCGGACCTGGGATATAGAGTATTTTTGGGGAGTGTGAATGTGTGTAATGTGTCTATTTGTGTCTGTCTCCACTTCGGGTGAGTGCCGAGTATTCGTTTGTGTATATGGGGGTGGGAATGCACGTTTGTGTCTGTGTGCGCCTGTTCGTCTGTGTCTATATGTCAGGTTGGGTCTTAGACTCCACCTCTCTGGGAACATCTCAGGCTCTCCGAGGTATGGAGGCCCATCTCCCCTCACCACACTCCCTGCCGGTGGCTGACGCCCTCAGACGTTGGTGTGTTGGTGGTTCTTGGTGTCTGAGGGTGGGCGCTCATCTATGTACCGGCTCACTCCTGGTGGCCGATTGGCGGGGCCTGACGCCTGTGGCCCGGCTGGGCCCCTTCCGTCCTCTCTGGCACAGCTGGCTGCCGGCAGAGCCCGCTGGCATGTCACTGCAACCCCCTCTGGCCTCTGCTCCATGGCGGCTGGGTGACCTATCGTTTGGGGCTCTCCTCATCTCTACCCAGGAGGGTGGCACGGTTGCCCCCCTGGTGGTCCTCCTTGGGTCCTCGTATTCTGGGGCCTCTGGATGTCTGGGGCCTGGATCTCCTCCATACCTGCTTCATTGCCTGGGGGACGGGGCTATGGCTCCCCACTCCCTAGCAGATCGTTACATGGAGAAACCTTTTGAATACAAGCGTGCTGATGCACACAGGTGTACACGGGTGTTCACAGACACAAACTACACCCTTCTTGGCTGCTACCTCAAAGCACATTGTGCACTGTCAATCTTGCGTACTGCACAATAATATGTAATATTTACTATCTACTATTATCCACTGTTAGCTAGTTTATTGTGACTGTGTTGTATTCATTATGTTGCTCTTTCTTGTTTGTTTTCTCTTCTGTTTTTTCTTATCTCCATACAGGTGATCCAGGTGTTTTGTTTGTTTGTTTCTTTCTTCCCTCCTTTCTCACCATCTCTTCTCTCCTCTATTTTTCTTTCTCTCGCTCTCTTTCTTTCATTCTTTCTCCCTGTCCTATCCCCCAGTCATGTCTGTCCCGTCTGTAACAACTGAAAATCAAATAAAATTAATACATAATTGTCATAAAGGTCAATCAAATGGACCAATATGGCAAGGCCATGATGATCCAACTGGTAAAGTAAATCCGTTTGGCATCTCTTTGCCTTCAGACAACAATTCTGATGGCTAAAGATCCAAAGGGGAAAAACTGCACTTTAGAACAGCACACAGTAACACCACATATGAACGGGCGGAGGGAAGCATGGGTCTCTTTATACCTCCGTTCTCTCTTTACCATTGGGGCTGGGAGAAAGAGTTGGCCATCTGATCGAGGTCTGGATGCGGGGCCTCCCTGCTGCTGCGGGGCCGTGGGCAGTCTGCTTGTCTCCACCCCAGTGAAAAGAGTAACATCTCCTGTGTCTGGGTACCATCACCCCTCTGGGGGTGGTGGTGCCTGGACTAGGGGTTTAGAGTATGTTTGGGGAGTGTGAGTGTGTGTACAGTGTCCATTTATGTTTGTCTCCACGTTGGGCGAATGATGAGTATTTGTATATGTGTGCATGAGGATGGGAATGTACGCTTGTGTCTGTGTGTGCCTGTTCGTCTGTGTCTATATGTCAGGTCGAGTCTTAGACTCCACCTCTCTGGGAACAAATACTTTGTTTCTGCAGGTCATATTTTTCAGGTATACATTCAGGTGTATTTGTGCATTTATTTTTCAGGACACTTTTTACTTTTACGACCTACATGGTTACACGAGTATTTGTACTTTTCACTCTCTATATTTTCAAAACAGACATTAAGTTAGGTTTAGGTCTATCAAATATAGCTAGGTGTTTATAGTGGGGGGCTAAAGTGGGCCAGAAAGAGTGCAAGTGTTGTGAGTTGTGGTTGCGGTTCTTGAGCATCTAGCTAGCCCTACAGAAGAGGAGTGAGGATAAAGGGAGTAACGTTTTGCTTTTGGGTTTTTTTGTCAAATAATTAGAAATGTGTCAATTTTATGAGCTCAACAAACACACAAACTGTTTGTCCAGCTTGTCACATATTTTGTTGCTAGGTAAAAAAAAACAACAACAGCTGCTGTATTTCCAGGTACAGAAAGAAGTTTCAAGATAAATTCAATAAGAGATGGAGAAAGACGTAAGAAAGGACAGACGTTAGATTTAAAGGTAAGGACTGCTCAGCGGCAAGAAATCTGCTGTGTTTTGGTAAATTATGTATTTTCATGCTGTGAAACATCCTGCACAACAAACTACGGTATAATTATTTTGTGTTATTTAAATGTTGAATGAAAATACTCTGTAGTCTTGTGCAGAATAATCAGGTTAGCTGCAAGCTACTTTGGTGAATTCACAATAAAAGAGTATGTTGGACAATTACATTTGGCGATATGAGCGCCAACAAAGCGGCCTCATACGGCGTGCGGCGCGCGGTGAGAGATGCCAAACGCTGGTACCGGGAACGTGTGGAGTCCCGCTTCCACCAGGGCGACACACGGAGTATGTGGCACGGACTACGCACCATTACGGACTACAAAGCCAGGGACACTGCGCCGATCAACGCCAACTCTGCATTCACCAACGAGCTGAATCGGTTCTACGCCCGTTTCGAGGTTAGCCAGGCGGCTAATGCTATCTACCGCCTGACTACCGAGGACAGTGATGTCATCAGCGAGAGACCGGTGACCAGCATCGCGGAGCATGACGTCCGAGCGGCATTGAGGAGAGTGAACACAAGGAAAGCGGCAGGGCCAGACGGCATCACCGGCCGTCTGCTGCGCTGCTGTGCTGACCAGCTAGCAGGTGTGTTCACTTACATCTTCAACGAGTCCCTGGCGAAGTCTGTGGTCCCCACATGCTTAAAAAAAGTTCCACCATCATCCCTGTGCCCAAGAACAGCAAACCCTCATCCCTGAACGATTACCGGCCAGTTGCACTGACCTCTGTAGTAATGAAGGTGTTTGAGAGGCTGCTGAAGAACATCATCTCCTCCGCCATCCCAGACACCACAGATCCGCTGCAGTTCGCCTACAGATCCAACAGATCCACAGAGGATGCCATCGCCCGCGTCCTACACACCACTCTCAGCCACGTGGACAAGAAACAGGGTAACTATGTGCGAATGCTGTTTGTTGATTACAGTTCAGCGTTTAACACAATAGTGCCCTGCAGACTGTTCACAAAGCTGAGGGATCTGGGACTTAACAGCCGTCTGTGTGCATGGGTGTTGGACTTCCTCACTGGCAGAACTCAGGTGGTGAGGGTGGGCAGGTGCTTCTCCAACAGCATCACCATCAACACAGGAGCATCTCAGGGATGTGTCCTCTCGCCACTGCTCTACTCCCTCTACACTTCAGACTGTGTGGCCACCCACGGCTCCAACACCATTGTGAAGTTTGCTGACGACACAGTGGTGTTGGGTGCCATCTCCAACAATGATGAGGCGGCCTACATGGATGAAGTGAGAAATCTGGCATCATGGTGCCAGGACAACCACCTCCAGCTGAACGTCGGCAAGACCAAGGAGCTGGTGGTGGACTTCAGAAGGGGTCAGCACAGAGACTACAAGCCCATTATCATCAATGGAGCTCCAGTGGAGAGGGTGCAGTCCTTCAAGTATCTTGGTGTCCACATCTCCTCAGACCTGACATGGGCTGCCCACATTCAGGTCCAGACCAAAAAGGCTAGGCAGTGCCTGTATCACCTACGACAACTGAGGAAGTTCAGGGTCTCTCCAAAGATCCTCAGGATCTTCTATACAGGCGCTGTGGAGAGCATCCTCACACAGAACATGACATCGTGGTTTGGGAACAGCTGTGTGAAGGACCAAAAAGCTCTCCAGAGAGTGATCCGTACAGCAGAACGCTGCTGCAGGATTGCTCTCCCCCCGCTTCAGGACACCTACACCAGGAGATGCCGGACTAGAACAGCGCAGATACTGAAGGACCCGTCCCATCCTGGCAACAAACTGTTCCAACTTCTGCAATCTGGTAGAAGGTTCCTCATCATCCGGGCAAGGACAGAGAGACTCAAGAGGAGCTTCTATCCCCAAGCCATCCGTGCCCTAAACACACACACCCGCCCTCTCACATCATCTATAACTGACTGAGACAGGACTCTTCCAGACACTAAACCAAGGAACAATGTACATTTCAATTCCTTTAATTTCAAATATTTTTATATCGTCTATTCTGTAAAATAGTCAGATGTCTATTCTTATTATATGTTCTTCCTCTACTACCCCCCCCCCCCCATTTTTGCACATGTCGAGGAGCATGTCAGGCTACATTTCACTGTGTGTTATACTTGTATAACTATGCATGTGACAAATAAAGAACCTTGAACCTTTAAATAATTTGCAAAGAAGCTGATGATGCTTAGATTAATTGTGCCAGCTGTATATGGTCTAGTATGAAGACAATATGCAGTATATTGTCAGTGTAGGAAATGTAAATTAGCCAAGATATAGAGCTCTACTGAGCCACTACAACCAATTGTAGGGTTCCCAATTGAGCAAAGAAGTTGATTCTGTACTTTAGCTTTTACTGGAGTATTTTTAACACAGGTGGCCTGTCTGTGCTTCTACCTAAGTAAAGAATGTCTGTATTTTTGCCACCTCTACCGCACTGTGCAAAAACAGTTTGGTTGTTATGTGTATTGAGCTTTTTGAAATGTTGAATTTGAAATTATATGCCACTTTAAGTAACTCTGTTTATCCTTGAAGTAATGCAAGCATAGCTTTACATCTGAACCGTCACAGGGATGAGAGGAGAACAGGATGTGTGCAGGTGGTGTCATGTGGTTACTTACATAACAGTCTCTAAAAGGACCAGCTCATAAAAACCTGGCATCTCTTAACAGTATTTCATAATAAAATGCCAATCGGATTTAATTATAATTCATTCATAATTCACAGCTTTGAACTTTTCTAGCGTCTAACTCAGTTGGATGTGTATTTAACCTGCTAATTCACTGGTAGGCCTACAAAGTCAAAGTTGCACCAGATAATCTAAATAAAAGTGGTAAGTCATACTTGCAGGGGTGGATCTAGAAAGGTGGCATGTGCCACCCCAAAATGATCCCTTGCCAGCCCTAGTGCCACAAGGTATCTTACCAACGTGTACATAATAAGCAAATACTCCTGTGTGCTATAGACTACAGTATACACACCTACTTACTGTTTTTTGTTTGTTTGTTTTTGTTCAGCCTGCGTCTGTTAATTAATTTGTGTTAATTAATTACAGCTCAAACGGCAAAAAATGCACATGCTCTTTGCCAGCCCGTTCCCAGCCTGTAACCAGCGCGCTATGCTGTTAAGGGCGATCATTGGTTAATGGTAGTCATATGACTGATGCAAGCCAGTCCTTTTATTGAGCAAAACTGTGATTAATAGTTAAATATTACTGTTGAGGGGCACAGACACACACACACACACACACACACACACACACACACACACACACACACACACACACATAGTGCCTTGTCTTAGAACCATTGGGGGGGTTTACGATGGGAGGTGCTTGTGTTGTTGTGTATTGTAACAGTTTGTCAATAAATAGCTGCGAGGAGAGCTGCTCTTTGAAGGATTTGGGCTGGAGACAGGTGAGGAGCATTGCTCCACTGCCTGTTTCTGACCAAAGCTCTCCCTCGCTAGCGAGTTAAAAAAGACTGGTTGAAGATGTTCTGTTTTGTCTTATGTTCTTCATGAGGAATAAGTCTCTAAACTAGCGGGCCTGTGGAAACACAGACCCAACACTTTTATTACCAAGTTGAACCTGCCAATTAGTTTTGGTATGAATTACTCTTCCAAGATGAAGAGCATGCTTAGATGTCCTAACTAGGCCTTCCTGTTTTTTGTTTTTTTTTACTTTCACAGTGCACTGAAAGTTTTGTTTGGTCATGCAACATGCAGCACTTGTACATAAAAGGCCAAAGCTGACTGTACTTCCTCAGGAGGCGGAGGTCCTTCAACATCTGCAGGAAGCTCCTGAGGATGTTTTATCAGTCGGTGGTTGCAGGAGTACTGTTCTATGCTGTGGTGTGCTGGGGGAGCAGCACAGCAAAGAAGGACTCATCCTGGCTGGACAAACAAATCAGGCTGGCTCTGTGGGGAAATCCTCTAGTTGAAAATCCTGTTTAAAAAAAGCACTTGGGACAATTGTGTTGGTGACAGCTTTTGTTATAATATCAATAATATTCATATGAATATGGGATACTGTTACATGTTTGCACAGACTTTTGTGGAATATGGAGACACTCCTGGCATTATATGAGCAAAGTGAGACTCATTTTTTAGGGTTGGTGGAGATGAGTGTGAAGATCCAAACAATCCCTGTCAGTGATGGAGAAGCTTTGATGGAAATATTTGGTAAAAAGTTCACCAGCATGAAGGAAATGAAGTTTCAAACTTTCCTTAGGAGGAGCCCAGCACGCCTGCTTAAAGAAAAGTGAGTGTGGCGATGTGGATGCTTGCAGCGACTGCTGTATAGAGGCCATCCTGCTACACATGAAACACATCAGAGTCATAATTGTTATTTTAGTCACGTGTTTGTTTATTATCCTTATTGTTTTATCTGGGACTGTTTGCAGACATCTCAGAGAGAGGAGACACCAGCATCTGAACAGAGACTCAAACCAGCAACCTGCAGCTCCCTGCTTGGCTGCTCCAGTTTTCTCCTCACTCATGTTGCCCACCAGTGATTTCTAGCTGCCCACCCACACAGCAGGCTAGAATATGCGCTGAGCCTCAGCACCCAATACTTGGACATGTTTTCTTTATTAAATAATGAACCAGACCCCAAAAGTAAACAGCTGTTATTGCTAGGCAACGGGAGCAGCATTTGGCGATGCAGCACCTGACATTCCTGACCATGTGGGCGGAGCATGCATGAAATGGAATGTTTAGTAGAACTGTGCAACACAAGCACTTAGTTCCAGCATGTTTCATTGTATCCAGACACAGCTAGAGACACATCTACAGCAGCATCTCTGTGCAGGACAAACGACAGTTGACGAAGAAACATCCAAAACTTCACTTCACTCCTCTACAAAACGTTGGCTCCTTTGTTTAAAAGGCCAAAATGAATCAGGGGAGAACGAGAAGAGGATCGGCAAGTGCTTCACCTCACAATTCAGTACAGCTGATTAACCTGCAAGAAGAACTTCAAATGATACAGGCTGAAAATATCAAATTAAAAGAAGAGGCAGAAAAATCAAGAGGAGAAGCTAAAGATTCACAGTTTGAAACTGAAGTAGTATTGCAGGAATTACTGCATGTGGGTCTCAAACTTAAAGGAGAGAAAATGGGAAAACAACAGGCAGAAAAGGAGAATGAAAAGATGAAGAAAGAACTGTTGGAAGCTCAAAAAGCATTGGAGGAAGAGAAAAGCACAGCACAAGAAGCCAAAAATAAATATCAAACTGCAAAGAAGGAGGCAGGAAATGTGATGCAGGAATTACAGGAGGTGCAGGAAGCTTTTGGAGAGGGAAAAAGGAAAATGCAGTTGGCAACACAAGAAGCTGCAAATGTAACAGCTGAAGCTGAAACACTAAGAAAGGAATTACTGCATGTAAAGCAACAACTTGAAGAGGAGAAAAGACGTAAAGATGAGGCAGAAAATGAGATTGAAAATTTGAAGAAAGAATTGTTGGAAGCTCAAAAAGTGTTGGAGGAAGAGAAAATGAAAATAGAGGAAGCAAAGAAAGAAATGGAAGATACAAAGAGTCACACTGAAAACATGAAGAAGGAACTGATGAAAGTGCAAGAAGAACTTGCAGAAGAGAAAATTGAGGTGAAGGTATTCAAGAAAGAAATGACGGTGACCAAGAAAGACTGCAAAGACGCACTGAAAGAAATGCGAAAGCACAAAAAGGAAGCTAAAGAGCTCCTCAAACACAAAGGGAAACTGGCCAAACAGCAGCTGAAAGAAAAATTTAAAGATGCCGAGGAGCAGCTCAACAAGACCTTAAACGAACTGAAGGCAAAAGAAAAAGAAAAGCAAGCTGAGGACAGGAGGGGATTCTGGAGCAGACTGCTGAGAAAGAACTGACCCAGCAGCATCAATAGTTTCTTCCCCCTCTCTCCACCTTTCTTTCACCCCATCCTTCTTCTTGGGACGTTTGTTTGTTTTTTAAAAACTGAAATGCACAAATAAAATTGCCATAACTTGACCTCATGTTGCCTGCTTCTTTTCTTGTGTGTCTGTGGATGTAAAACAGTAACACACTTTCTGCTCTGTGTCTTTAATTGTAAATAAATGCAATATGTTTTCATTTTAAAATGCAGTGCAAAAAACTTCTGCTCTGAATCTTTTTTGTTTAGCAAAAAGCTTTTTTTTTGTCTGTTGTTGAAGTTTTCCATTTAAATAAAGCCTGCAGACGAGCGGTGAGCGGTAGCTAACATTCTTTAATCAAACACACAAAGAACAGACAACCAAGCTTGATGAAGTCCCTGCATGACCGCGGGACAGACGGTCAGCAGAGTCTGAGCCCAGCATGGCTCTCAGTTAAATATCTCCAGGAACAAAAGGCAGTACACAGCTGTTTCACACCTTAAGCTTCACACTCCCTTGCTGCCTCCCAGAGTCCTCAAAGAGACAAAAGACTCTTCCTGTGGAGTTGTCTGCTTCCCCCAACTTCCTTACTACACCCCCACCATTTGTCTTACTGTATGAGTGTGAGACATGTTAAAATCCAGTGGCACCAAGGCATCATACAATAAAATAATGTGATTAATACATAAGTAAAAGAAATTCCTATACATGCCCCTTCCTGATTTCTTACACTTACATGTTTCCAATTTCAAATGTTAACACAGATGTTCAGAGTAAATACAGATTGTAGTTTTTTAAATGATGATTTCATTTAGTTTGGGGAAACAGCTCCAACTTTACCTCATGTAGAAAAAGTCATTTCCTTCTAAACCTAATAAGTGGTTTTGTCATCTAGCAAGAACTGCAATCAAGCATTTGCAATAACTAATAAAAAAAAGCACTTGTGACAATTGTGTTGGTGACAGCTTTTGTTATAATATCAATAATATTCATATGAATATGGGATACTGTTACATGTTTGCACAGACTTTTGTGGAATATGGAGACACTCCTGGCATTATATGAGCAAAGTGAGACTCATTTTTTAGGGTTGGTGGAGATGAGTGTGAAGATCCAAACAATCCCTGTCAGTGATGGAGAAGCTTTGATGGAAATATTTGGTAAAAAGTTCACCAGCATGAAGGAAATGAAGTTTCAAACTTTCCTTAGGAGGAGCCCAGCACGCCTGCTTAAAGAAAAGTGAGTGTGGCGATGTGGATGCTTGCAGCAACTGCTGTATAGAGGCCATCCTGCTACACATGAAACACATCAGAGTCATAATTGTTATTTTAGTCACGTGTTTGTTTATTATCCTTATTGTTTTATCTGGGACTGTTTGCAGACATCTCAGAGAGAGGAGACACCAGCATCTGAACAGAGACTCAAACCAGCAACCTGCAGCTCCCTGCTTGGCTGCTCCAGTTTTCTCCTCACTCATGTTGCCCACCAGTGATTTCTAGCTGCCCACCCACACAGCAGGCTAGAATATGCGCTGAGCCTCAGCACCCAATACTTGGACATGTTTTCTTTATTAAATAATGAACCAGACCCCAAAAGTAAACAGCTGTTATTGCTAGGCAACGGGAGCAGCATTTGGCGATGCAGCACCTGACATTCCTGACCATGTGGGCGGAGCATGCATGAAATGGAATGTTTAGTAGAACTGTGCAACACAAGCACTTAGTTCCAGCATGTTTCATTGTATCCAGACACAGCTAGAGACACATCTACAGCAGCATCTCTGTGCAGGACAAACGACAGTTGACGAAGAAACATCGAAAACTTCACTTCACTCCTCTACAAAACGTTGGCTCCTTTGTTTAAAAGGCCAAAATGAATCAGGGGAGAACGAGAAGAGGATCGGCGAGTGCTTCACCTCACAATTCAGTACAGCTGATTAACCTGCAAGAAGAACTTCAAATGATACAGGCTGAAAATTTCAAATTAAAAGAAGAGGCAGAAAAATCAAGAGGAGAAGCTAAAGATTCAAAGTTTGAAACTGATGTAGTATTGCAGGAATTACTGCATGTGGGTCTCAAACTTAAAGGAGAGAAAATGGGAAAACAACAGGCAGAAAAGGAGAATGAAAAGATGAAGAAAGAACTGTTGGAAGCTCAAAAAGCATTGGAGGAAGAGAAAAGCACAGCACAAGAAGCCAAAAATAAATATCAAACTGCAAAGAAGGAGGCAGGAAATGTGATGCAGGAATTACAGGAGGTGCAGGAAGCTTTTGAAGAGGGAAAAAAGAAAATGCAGTTGGCAACTCAAGAAGCTGCAAATGTAACAGCTGAAGCTGAAACACTAAGAAAGGAATTACTGCATGTAAAGCAACAACTTGAAGAGGAGAAAAGACGTAAAGATGAGGCAGAAAATGAGATTGAAAATTTGAAGAAAGAATTGTTGGAAGCTCAAAAAGTGTTGGAGGAAGAGAAAATGAAAATAGAGGAAGCAAAGAAAGAAATGGAAGATACAAAGAGTCACACTGAAAACATGAAGAAGGAACTGATGAAAGTGCAAGAAGAACTTGCAGAAGAGAAAATTGAGGTGAAGGTATTCAAGAAAGAAATGACGGTGACCAAGAAAGACTGCAGAGACGCACTGAAAGAAATGCGAAAGCACAAAAAGGAAGCTAAAGAGCTCCTCAAACACAAAGGGAAACTGGCCAAACAGCAGCTGAAAGAAAAATTTAAAGATGCCGAGGAGCAGCTCAACAAGACCTTAAACGAACTGAAGGCAAAAGAAAAAGAAAAGCAAGCCGAGGACAGGAGGGGATTCTGGAGCAGACTGCTGAGAAAGAACTGACCCAGCAGCATCAATAGTTTCTTCCCCCTCTCTCCACCTTTCTTTCACCCCATCCTTCTTCTTGGGACGTTTGTTTGTTTTTTAAAAACTGAAATGCACAAATAAAATTGCCATAACTTGACCTCATGTTGCCTGCTTCTTTTCTTGTGTGTCTGTGGATGTAAAACAGTAACACACTTTCTGCTCTGTGTCTTTAATTGTAAATAAATGCAATATGTTTTCATTTTAAAATGCAGTGCAAAAAACTTCTGCTCTGAATCTTTTTTTTAGCAAAAAGCTTTTTTTTGCCTGTTGTGGAAGTTTTCCATTTAAATAAAGTCTGCAGACGAGCGGTGAGCGGTAGCTAACATTCTTTAATCAAACACACAAAGAACAGACAACCAAGCTTGATGAAGTCCCTGCATGACCGCGGGACAGACGGTCAGCAGAGTCTGAGCCCAGCATGGCTCTCAGTTAAATATCTCCAGGAACAAAAGGCAGTACACAGCTGTTTCACACCTTAAGGTTCACACTCCCTTGCTGCCTCCCAGAGTCCTCAAAGAGACAAAAGACTCTTCCTGTGGAGTTGTCTGCTTCCCCCAACTTCCTTACTACACCCCCACCATTTGTCTTACTGTATGAGTGTGAGACATGTTAAAATCCAGTGGCACCAAGGCATCATACAATAAAATAATGTGATTAATACATAAGTAAAAGAAATTCCTATACATGCCCCTTCCTGATTTCTTACACTTACATGTTTCCAATTTCAAATGTTAACACAGATGTTCAGAGTAAATACAGATTGTAGTTTTTTAAATGATGATTTCATTTAGTTTGGGGAAACAGCTCCAACTTTACCTCATGTAGAAAAAGTCATTTCCTTCTAAACCTAATAAGTGGTTTTGTCATCTAGCAAGAACTGCAATCAAGCATTTGCAATAACTAATAAAAAAAGCACTTGGGACAATTGTGTTGGTGACAGCTTTTGTTATAATATCAATAATATTCATATGAATATGGGATACTGTTACATGTTTGCACAGACTTTTGTGGAATATGGAGACACTCCTGGCATTATATGAGCAAAGTGAGACTCATTTTTTAGGGTTGGTGGAGATGAGTGTGAAGATCCAAACAATCCCTGTCAGTGATGGAGAAGCTTTGATGGAAATATTTGGTAAAAAGTTCACCAGCATGAAGGAAATGAAGTTTCAAACTTTCCTTAGGAGGAGCCCAGCACGCCTGCTTAAAGAAAAGTGAGTGTGGCGATGTGGATGCTTGCAGCAACTGCTGTATAGAGGCCATCCTGCTACACATGAAACACATCAGAGTCATAATTGTTATTTTAGTCACGTGTTTGTTTATTATCCTTATTGTTTTATCTGGGACTGTTTGCAGACATCTCAGAGAGAGGAGACACCAGCATCTGAACAGAGACTCAAACCAGCAACCTGCAGCTCCCTGCTTGGCTGCTCCAGTTTTCTCCTCACTCATGTTGCCCACCAGTGATTTCTAGCTGCCCACCCACACAGCAGGCTAGAATATGCGCTGAGCCTCAGCACCCAATACTTGGACATGTTTTCTTTATTAAATAATGAACCAGACCCCAAAAGTAAACAGCTGTTATTGCTAGGCAACGGGAGCAGCATTTGGCGATGCAGCACCTGACATTCCTGACCATGTGGGCGGAGCATGCATGAAATGGAATGTTTAGTAGAACTGTGCAACACAAGCACTTAGTTCCAGCATGTTTCATTGTATCCAGACACAGCTAGAGACACATCTACAGCAGCATCTCTGTGCAGGACAAACGACAGTTGACGAAGAAACATCCAAAACTTCACTTCACTCCTCTACAAAACGTTGGCTCCTTTGTTTAAAAGGCCAAAATGAATCAGGGGAGAACGAGAAGAGGATCGGCGAGTGCTTCACCTCACAATTCAGTACAGCTGATTAACCTGCAAGAAGAACTTCAAATGATACAGGCTGAAAATTTCAAATTAAAAGAAGAGGCAGAAAAATCAAGAGGAGAAGCTAAAGATTCACAGTTTGAAACTGAAGTAGTATTGCAGGAATTACTGCATGTGGGTCTCAAACTTAAAGGAGAGAAAATGGGAAAACAACAGGCAGAAAAGGAGAATGAAAAGATGAAGAAAGAACTGTTGGAAGCTCAAAAAGCATTGGAGGAAGAGAAAAGCACAGCACAAGAAGCCAACAATAAATATCAAACTGCAAAGAAGGAGGCAGGAAATGTGATGCAGGAATTACAGGAGGTGCAGGAAGCTTTTGGAGAGGGAAAAAAGAAAATGCAGTTGGCAACTCAAGAAGCTGCAAATGTAACAGCTGAAGCTGAAACACTAAGAAAGGAATTACTGCATGTAAAGCAACAACTTGAAGAGGAGAAAAGACGTAAAGATGAGGCAGAAAATGAGATTGAAAATTTGAAGAAAGAATTGTTGGAAGCTCAAAAAGTGTTGGAGGAAGAGAAAATGAAAATAGAGGAAGCAAAGAAAGAAATGGAAGATACAAAGAGTCACACTGAAAACATGAAGAAGGAACTGATGAAAGTGCAAGAAGAACTTGCAGAAGAGAAACTTGAGGTGAAGGTATTCAAGAAAGAAATGACGGTGACCAAGAAAGACTGCAGAGACGCACTGAAAGAAATGCGAAAGCACAAAAAGGAAGCTAAAGAGCTCCTCAAACACAAAGGGAAACTGGCCAAACAGCAGCTGAAAGAAAAATTTAAAGATGCCGAGGAGCAGCTCAACAAGACCTTAAACGAACTGAAGGCAAAAGAAAAAGAAAAGCAAGCCGAGGACAGGAGGGGATTCTGGAGCAGACTGCTGAGAAAGAACTGACCCAGCAGCATCAATAGTTTCTTCCCCCTCTCTCCACCTTTCTTTCTCCCCATCCTTCTTCTTGGGACGTTTGTTTGTTTTTTAAAAACTGAAATGCACAAATAAAATTGCCATAACTTTACATGTTGCCTGCTTCTTTTCTTGTGTGTCTGTGGATGTAAAACAGTAACACACTTTCTGCTCTGTGTCTTTAATTGTAAATAAATGCAATATGTTTTCATTTTAAAATGCAGTGCAAAAAACTTCTGCTCTGAATCTTTTTTTTAGCAAAAAGCTTTTTTTTGCCTGTTGTGGAAGTTTTCCATTTAAATAAAGTCTGCAGACGAGCGGTGAGCGGTAGCTAACATTCTTTAATCAAACACACAAAGAACAGACAACCAAGCTTGATGAAGTCCCTGCATGACCGCGGGACAGACGGTCAGCAGAGTCTGAGCCCAGCATGGCTCTCAGTTAAATATCTCCAGGAACAAAAGGCAGTACACAGCTGTTTCACACCTTAAGCTTCACACTCCCTTGCTGCCTCCCAGAGTCCTCAAAGAGACAAAAGACTCTTCCTGTGGAGTTGTCTGCTTCCCCCAACTTCCTTACTACACCCCCACCATTTGTCTTACTGTATGAGTGTGAGACATGTTAAAATCCAGTGGCACCAAGGCATCATACAATAAAATAATGTGATTAATACATAAGTAAAAGAAATTCCTATACATGCCCCTTCCTGATTTCTTACACTTACATGTTTCCAATTTCAAATGTTAACACAGATGTTCAGAGTAAATACAGATTGTAGTTTTTCAAATGATGATTTCATTTAGTTTGGGGAAACAGCTCCAACTTTACCTCATGTAGAAAAAGTCATTTCCTTCTAAACCTAATAAGTGGTTTTGTCATCTAGCAAGAACTGCAATCAAGCATTTGCAATAACTAATAAAAAAAGCACTTGGGACAATTGTGTTGGTGACAGCTTTTGTTATAATATCAATAATATTCATATGAATATGGGATACTGTTACATGTTTGCACAGACTTTTGTGGAATATGGAGACACTCCTGGCATTATATGAGCAAAGTGAGACTCATTTTTTAGGGTTGGTGGAGATGAGTGTGAAGATCCAAACAATCCCTGTCAGTGATGGAGAAGCTTTGATGGAAATATTTGGTAAAAAGTTCACCAGCATGAAGGAAATGAAGTTTCAAACTTTCCTTAGGAGGAGCCCAGCACGCCTGCTTAAAGAAAAGTGAGTGTGGCGATGTGGATGCTTGCAGCGACTGCTGTATAGAGGCCATCCTGCTACACATGAAACACATCAGAGTCATAATTGTTATTTTAGTCACGTGTTTGTTTATTATCCTTATTGTTTTATCTGGGACTGTTTGCAGACATCTCAGAGAGAGGAGACACCAGCATCTGAACAGAGACTCAAACCAGCAACCTGCAGCTCCCTGCTTGGCTGCTCCAGTTTTCTCCTCACTCATGTTGCCCACCAGTGATTTCTAGCTGCCCACCCACACAGCAGGCTAGAATATGCGCTGAGCCTCAGCACCCAATACTTGGACATGTTTTCTTTATTAAATAATGAACCAGACCCCAAAAGTAAACAGCTGTTATTGCTAGGCAACGGGAGCAGCATTTGGCGATGCAGCACCTGACATTCCTGACCATGTGGGCGGAGCATGCATGAAATGGAATGTTTAGTAGAACTGTGCAACACAAGCACTTAGTTCCAGCATGTTTCATTGTATCCAGACACAGCTAGAGACACATCTACAGCAGCATCTCTGTGCAGGACAAACGACAGTTGACGAAGAAACATCGAAAACTTCACTTCACTCCTCTACAAAACGTTGGCTCCTTTGTTTAAAAGGCCAAAATGAATCAGGGGAGAACGAGAAGAGGATCGGCGAGTGCTTCACCTCACAATTCAGTACAGCTGATTAACCTGCAAGAAGAACTTCAAATGATACAGGCTGAAAATATCAAATTAAAAGAAGAGGCAGAAAAATCAAGAGGAGAAGCTAAAGATTCACAGTTTGAAACTGAAGTAGTATTGCAGGAATTACTGCATGTGGGTCTCAAACTTAAAGGAGAGAAAATGGGAAAACAACAGGCAGAAAAGGAGAATGAAAAGATGAAGAAAGAACTGTTGGAAGCTCAAAAAGCATTGGAGGAAGAGAAAAGCACAGCACAAGAAGCCAACAATAAATATCAAACTGCAAAGAAGGAGGCAGGAAATGTGATGCAGGAATTACAGGAGGTGCAGGAAGCTTTTGAAGAGGGAAAAAAGAAAATGCAGTTGGCAACTCAAGAAGCTGCAAATGTAACAGCTGAAGCTGAAACACTAAGAAAGGAATTACTGCATGTAAAGCAACAACTTGAAGAGGAGAAAAGACGTAAAGATGAGGCAGAAAATGAGATTGAAAATTTGAAGAAAGAATTGTTGGAAGCTCAAAAAGTGTTGGAGGAAGAGAAAATGAAAATAGAGGAAGCAAAGAAAGAAATGGAAGATACAAAGAGTCACACTGAAAACATGAAGAAGGAACTGATGAAAGTGCAAGAAGAACTTGCAGAAGAGAAAATTGAGGTGAAGGTATTCAAGAAAGAAATGACGGTGACCAAGAAAGACTGCAGAGACGCACTGAAAGAAATGCGAAAGCACAAAAAGGAAGCTAAAGAGCTCCTCAAACACAAAGGGAAACTGGCCAAACAGCAGCTGAAAGAAAAATTTAAAGATGCCGAGGAGCAGCTCAACAAGACCTTAAACGAACTGAAGGCAAAAGAAAAAGAAAAGCAAGCTGAGGACAGGAGGGGATTCTGGAGCAGACTGCTGAGAAAGAACTGACCCAGCAGCATCAATAGTTTCTTCCCCCTCTCTCCACCTTTCTTTCACCCCATCCTTCTTCTTGGGACGTTTGTTTGTTTTTTAAAAACTGAAATGCACAAATAAAATTGCCATAACTTGACCTCATGTTGCCTGCTTCTTTTCTTGTGTGTCTGTGGATGTAAAACAGTAACACACTTTCTGCTCTGTGTCTTTAATTGTAAATAAATGCAATATGTTTTCATTTTAAAATGCAGTGCAAAAAACTTCTGCTCTGAATCTTTTTTGTTTAGCAAAAAGCTTTTTTTTGCCTGTTGTGGAAGTTTTCCATTTAAATAAAGCCTGCAGACGAGCGGTGAGCGGTAGCTAACATTCTTTAATCAAACACACAAAGAACAGACAACCAAGCTTGATGAAGTCCCTGCATGACCGCGGGACAGACGGTCAGCAGAGTCTGAGCCCAGCATGGCTCTCAGTTAAATATCTCCAGGAACAAAAGGCAGTACACAGCTGTTTCACACCTTAAGGTTCACACTCCCTTGCTGCCTCCCAGAGTCCTCAAAGAGACAAAAGACTCTTCCTGTGGAGTTTTCTGCTTCCCCCAACTTCCTTACTACACCCCCACCATTTGTCTTACTGTATGAGTGTGAGACATGTTAAAATCCAGTGGCACCAAGGCATCATACAATAAAATAATGTGATTAATACATAAGTAAAAGAAATTCCTATACATGCCCCTTCCTGATTTCTTACACTTACATGTTTCCAATTTCAAATGTTAACACAGATGTTCAGAGTAAATACAGATTGTAGTTTTTTAAATGATGATTTCATTTAGTTTGGGGAAACAGCTCCAACTTTACCTCATGTAGAAAAAGTCATTTCCTTCTAAACCTAATAAGTGGTTTTGTCATTAGAGGATGTAGAGAGCCATAGCCCCGCCCCCAGGGCATGAAGCAGGCATGGAGGAGATCCAGGCCCCAGACATCCAGAGGCCCCAGAGTTTGAGAACCCAAGGAGGACCACCGGAGGGGCATCCGTGCCACCCTCCTGGGAAGAGCTGAGGAGAGCCCCAGGTGAGGGGTCACCCAGTAGCCACGGAGCAGAAGCCAGAGTGAACTGAGCCGCCGGCCCAGAGGCCGGAGGCCCAAAGGGCCCCCTTTGCCCCGGAAGAGGCCTGACCAGGCAACAGGCACCAGGCCCTGCCAAGTAGTCACCGGGAGTGAGCTGGTACATACCTGAGCGCCCAGCCCTGGACACAGGGAAAGGGCGGCACAACGAAATACTTTTCTTTGTTATTCTCATTTTAAATGTCTAATTTTTAATAAATAATTATCTGAATCTTACAACCAAAGTTTTTATCTGATGTAAAACGTATAGAAATCATATATAAATACCAATAAGACTGTACATCACTGTCACAACAGCGTTTGTTTTCATTCAAAGGCCGATTTTTTGTCCCAGTCCAGCCCTGAACGTAGTCAAAAATGGCTAATTATATTTTGGACCTCAGAGGGTTAACCCAACAAATCATAAAAAATTAGGTTTAAATTTTTATTCGTGACAGTGTAAACTTGTGTAAATTTAAGCATGTAACAATCAGATTTTTTCTAACAAAAAACAAGTTAGACTTGAGTTTGTAAACAAACCGCCCCATGTTGTGTTGCTTTCTGCAACTTAACATGCTATACTTATTGGGCAGGTTGTAGACAGGTCCCTGTTTACGGCTACATTATAATGATGTGAATAAGCCAACCTTCCACAAATCAAGGGGTGCACTAAAAGGGTCTCTTTCACTTGTACCATGATAAATGTTCCTAAACTGCTTAGGTTGTATTACAAATGTAATTTTAATGTGAGCTCATGACTACTGTGCTTACAAAGATTTCATGTTACTGCAAAATGTGCAACAAATACATACAAGAAGAGGATGAGCAGATTTCTTTTAGAGTTTCTTTAGTAATCCATTTTTATCTAGTTTAATCTTACTCTGTAAAATCACTTTGATGTATTTTATTTACATTTTTATTGGGGGTTTTTTGTATTTATTGCATTTCTTTAAGATTTTAATATTTTGAGCTCCTTACTGTATTATATCAAGCTTTTTACATAACATTTTATTGCATTTGATTTTGATTTATTTTATTTATTTTACTTTTCTTTAATTTTTCTATTCAGTTTTGCTTCTTTTGAGTAGACTTGACCTCACTGACATCTGTTTGTCATGTTGCATTTTTTCAAATTTTGGTTTCTGTGACTAACTTTTGGGACAAATTAAGTTGATCTTATTTATGTTTTGTTATAATAAAGAATAAGGAAATAATAATAATAATAATAAAAGATGAGCACAACAGTTTCATGCTTCACATGCTTTTCCAATTTATTTAAGTTTACAAGTTGAGCCAAAGCTAATTAACAACACCTGTCTAAAACAGAAAACAAAATGTCATGTGGCCGAAGGCAATGAGCTCAAGCACACTGAGGAGTGCAGCGACAGGCCAGGTGGGCTTCTGCAGTATCCCTCAGGTCGATGCTCTTCTCGAAGAAGCTGCTCAGACCAGAACGGTTCACAGTTGTTTCTGCAACAGTGAAAAAAGAGAAGTGATTGGAGACTGTACGTGATACTAAAACAGAGATAATGTTTTTCAAAGAAGCTTTCTTGCAACTCACCACTGGGCAGGCAGTGAAAGCCAACGTTGACGGTAGTGGTTCTCACTGGGATACAGCCGGGCAGGCACTGCAGCACAGGCTCAACAGAGTAGCATTTGGACTCCACACCTTCAAAGACCATCTGCTTCTCCAGCTTCACAGATTCCTGCTTGATGGAACACTCTGGAAGAGTGTAGAAGGTGAAGGTAAGTATTGTATGTGTGCATTGTTTGATGCCAAATATTCATTGTTTGTGTTGTGACAGTTTGCATTGCAGGTAATGTTCTCTTAGAGAAAGGTCAAGGAAATATTGCAAGGATTACCGGAGGGATCGCGGCAGGTGTTTGAAGACAGAACCCAGGAGTGGGCGTAGCTGATGGCATCCTTGGTCACCTGTTCACTGGGTGTGCGGTACTCATCTCCGACATTTCCGCTTGCCGTTCCACAGGCTCCACAAGTCTTTCCTTTCATCCAGTCTGCAATTTTAACCTGAAATAAAAAAGTTCAGATATTAGTACAATGTAGATTAAAGCAGGTATACAAATAGGAAATTGCCTCAGAAAATAATAAATATGCATATTAGATATATGTATTATCAGCATTTTTTTGTATTACCCTCATCTCGTTGAAGCCAAGGAAGACCTCCTGAAGACCATGGCTGGGTGCCATGAGAGCAATGCCTTCATTTAACTGTCTGATCTGTATCTTACCTAAAGTAAGTGCAAATATGTATAAGCATGGTTTCAAATGGCACAATCTGGCAGTTCAATATTTTTGTTAAATTAAAAAAACAAAACAAAAACCTGATGGATGCAGGTATGGCAGGTTGCTTTTAGGGATTTCAACTCCGTTAACCATCACCACAATAGCGTTGTTCTTCCGATACATGTCCACATCGCTGTTGAGAAGCAGTTCAAATACATATGATTATTTTTTGGCTCACAGGCTGACCATTATTTCTTTTCCACATAAATCCTGGCTGCTCTTACATGTCTGAAATCTTAACATTGATCTGGTTCTGATCCTGTATTTGGTCTTTCTTCAGCAGAACCATGAATTTGAGTTCTGGTGTGCAATCCTGAGCCAAGACCTGGTAGCACGAGTGTGGCAGCTCATTTCTAGCTTCCTTGTTGTTGAATGTGGTCAGTGTGTTGTTGATGAGGGAGCATTCAACTGAAATGGAACGAAAAGGAAATCACAAGTCAAATCACAGAAATATGAAATCTGTTTTGGGTTTTTTTGTTGTTGTTTTTTGTTAAAAAAAAACATTAAAATATTTTTACCTGCGTTAGCTTTGGTAACTAAATAGGACATCTTGTCAGCCCAGTTGTCCCGGGATGCTTGCAGCTCGGCGGCAGTGTTTCCAATAGGTAAAGCAACAGGTAGACACATCCCACGCTTGTAAAGGATCGCCTGGAATATTAAACAGTCAGAAAGTAGTTAGAAACACTCTGAGTGACAAAGTGCATTGCAAACATTTTCAGTGCATACAGAAGAAGGGGCAACAAAACTGTACCTTTGGTGTGTGCATCACAATATTCATTCTTGTCTCAGTAGCAACAGCTACAGTCATTTTGATCTGATTACGAGGATTCTTGGCCTTTGCGTAGTTTACTCCAAATGCTTGACCAATAGGGATCATGGATTTCCACGCCCTAGACAAGCATAAAGGTTACTGAGTGTTTTATAAAGCTTTTATCAGTTTTCAGTACAAACGACAGGTTCGAGAGGATGTCAGAAGAAAGTAATTGCTATGCACTGCCATCTGCAAAATGTCTGCAAAAGCTTTTTGATAAAAGCACTGATTATATGCATGAATCGAAATAATGTCCACAGCTTTACCTCTTTGCGTAGTGCTTTATGCTTCTTGGCAGTTTGTCCCAGTTCAGCTTCATGCGGGCTGCGGGCTCATGGCCCAAAAGACCAGTTTCAGCTATAATCGTGATGGAGTATTGCTTGCAATCAACACCCCAGGATATCTTGGCCTAAAATAAATTTCAGTGAGTTAAAGCCTAAGCATCATACCTAATTTTAGTTGGTTACTTCCTCATAAGTTCATTATGTTTACCATCAGCTTGTGCGCGCTCAGCTGCACAGCGTCGGCACAGATTTTCCAGTTGTCCTTCTCAGCAACTCTGGCAAAAATCAGCTGCACTCTGTTGGTCTGTTTGTCCAGGTAAGCTGCTAGCTGGTATCCCTGGACCTTGTGGTCGACTCTCACGGCACGGATTGCAATGGACATGGCAGGAGTGAGTGTGTTAGCGAGGTACTTGGCCTAAAAGTGAAAACCAGAGGTTGATATTAATAATTATGTTTATTCCCAGTTTAATGTGTAACACCGTAAATATCTTCATTTGACTGATCACCTTATTGTAGATGGAATCGAAGCTGCGGGCACTGCTGTGACTGCTGCCACGCTGTGTGGAGATGGCGTGCTGCAAACAAGGAAACCACACATTTAGCCTGCTTAAACAGAAGACATGACGGAGCTTTGATGTGATGCCTAATAATTACCCTGTGGACGTGGTTCTTTCTGAACTTCAAGGCCAGCAGTTGTTGCTGTAATAGGAAAAGAATTGTAAAATAAGTGCCCCACATTCCATAAAATTCCACACACGTCTGCATGCTGCGAAGAGAGGATGACTCACCTTGGACTGAGCACTGCGCCGAGAGGACCTAGAGCTTGATGACTTGCTGTTGCTGCTCTTGCTGTTCTTGCTGTTCTTGCTGTTCTTGCTACTCCTGCTGCTGCTGCTGCTGCTACTGCTGCTGCTGCTGCTGCTGCTGCTGCCAGATGGCCTGAGCAAGTATGAAGCACTGGAGCTGTTCACTCTGGTTCTTCTGCTGCTGCTGCTGCTGCTGCTAGATGTCCTGAGCAAGTATGAAGCACTGGAGCTGTTCACTCTGGTGGACGTCGTGATAATAGGAGCAGCAATGTCAGCCATCTTAGGTCTGGAGCGAGAGGAGGACCTAGAAGAAGATCTGGAAGATGATCTGGAAGATGATCTGGAAGATGATCTGGAAGATGATCTGGAAGATGACTTGGAAGAAGATCTGGATGATGAAGAGGAGGAAGAGGAGGAAGAGCTTGAGGGAGAGCGGCTTGACTGAGAGCTGCTAGACTGGGACTTTCTGGAGCGAGACCTATGGGAACGAGAGCTGGATGACTTGGAGCTGCTGGAGCGGGAGCTGGATGAAGAAGACTTGCTGGAGCTAGAGCTGGATGAAGAGGAGCTGGAGGAGCTGGAGGAAGATGATGTGGTGTTCTTGAGACCAGGTGCCAGTATTTTCTTGATTTTCAAGAGGACATTCTTATCCTCAAGAGCTTCCTCCTCTTCGCTCATGTCAATCGCTTTAATCATATTTTCTGCTGCTTTATCTCCGACCTGAATCTCAACTTCAATCTTCTCAATGACTGGTCCAGAAGCTGGAATATAAATTAAAGAATAATAATTAAAAACAAAAACAGGACTTTTCCACAATGTTTTGCAAATTTGTTAGGTTAAAGCTTCAACTTCAAGTTCACCTGGAGCAATCCTAACAGAAGCAGCATGCTTTCCCATCAGAGCGTAGAGAGGGCAGTCTCTGATGTAGGCAGCATTGTGAGATTCAATCTCAGCGTAGGCCTTGAATCCTAGCATTCTGCTTGAAGCACGGACTTTCTTCCTGTAGGTTTTAGGGAATTTCATTTTCCTCCCAATCTTACGTGGCAGGTCAGCAGGAATGATTTCAGATGACGCAGACTGTAAAACCACAGCAGAGATCGCCACGTTTATTTCAAAAAGTTAAATGTTGAAAATAGGAGGCAAGTGAACCAAACTTACCATTCCACCAGTTATAGATGATGCCATTCTGGAGATCTTTGAGTTGAGAGAGGCCTTTGAAAGTTGTGATGCAGCTTCAGATGACATCAGTGGTGTGCTTCTTGCGACTGGGAGGTCTTCCACATTTCTCGCAATGGCAACCGTCTCAGCGCTGTATGAGAGAAAAAACCCCACCCAATAAAAACAGATGCCGAAAAGGACCAAAAATCTTTGAAATGCATGGCAATTAGTGACAAGGATGGAACATACTGTGCAGATGCAATTGTGTTAATGCCCTGGAGAGACAGGAACTCAACCTTGAAGTGGCCCTTAACAATGTCAATCCTTGCTTTCATCTGTGCAGGAACAGCTGTGTAAACTTTGGCTTTTGTCATCACTGCAGCCTGGATTAAGGCGGTGTTCACACCCATGACTGCATAGGTCTGTATGGCAACACTGCAAAAAGACAGAAAATATTTATTCATTAAGAGTTATCTCTGAATTCATTCATTAAACTGCGGAAAAGAAGCTTCTCAAGCTGTTGTGTACCTTGGAGCAACTGTAGCCCTCAGTTGAATATCGGACTCCACAAGCTGGGAAACCCGGTAGTTGACAGGCAGAGGTGGTGACACAGTGGCTTGGACTAGCAAAAGAACACAAGAGAACAATATATTTTTCATATCAATATCAATATATTTTTACCTTTTGTAAACTTGTAAACTGTCCAAATGAAACTTACCTTCAATGGATGCAGCAGTCACAGCGGATGTAATGAGGCTGATCTCCATGGGCAACCCAACAGTGGTGGGAAGGATGCGACGGAGCTCACCGAGCAGCATTGGTTTAGCAAAATGTGTTGCGTAACCAGACATCATAGAATTTACAGCATCTCTGAACATGTTTCTCAAAGGTCCACTTGCAAACTGTGAAGGCAACGTTGCTTATTAGTTTCAACTTAACATAATGCATCATTACTAAGAAACCATATGAGGCTGTGGGAGAAACCGTACCTGGATAAGCTGGTCAACCTTGGATTTGTCAATGTTGACAAATGCAATTTCTTGTCCGAAGAACTTCACATACATAGAGGCCAGGGCCTGGCTCGAAGGATTAGCCCTCCACTCATAAAGCTATTGTGGGAATAAATTAGGTTAAAAACAAGTAAAAGAAAAGTCAGCTCTCGTAAAGAAAATGTGCCTCAGAATCCCATTTTCACTCTTGCCACAGTAGTTCAACTTACAGCTCTCATGGCTTGTTTAATCTTGGTGATCCTGTCTGCATTCTCAGAATTTTCATGTCGTCTTTTCAAAAGAGCCTCCTGGATTCCCTCAGTCCTCACTCCAACCTGAAAAGTACGTTATTGAATGCATTCGAGTGCAGATACTGAAAAATGTATGGTTTACATATTGAAGCCATTGAATTGCATTGCCGAGTGTTTTTTTAGTTACTTACTTAACATTTAAACGTCTTACCTCAAAAGCATCAACATAAGCTCCGGCCATGTAAGTACGGGCTTTGGCCATAAACATTCTTGGTAACACGGTTGCAGCGTCATTAATGAAGACGGCGCTGGCGGCAGCACCCATCATCCAGGCATCTGGCAGGCAAATGGATAAACATCATCACACCACATGCACAAATCTAAGGTGTGCAACAGCGGGTTATTTATCTGCTATCGTCTTACTGTTATAGGTATCCACATGGAAGGCTCGGCTGTAGCGGAAGTTCAGTCTGCCTAATTTGGGGTTGAGGAACCTCAAGGCAACAGTACATGCTGCAGCACTTAAAATAGAACAAGGGGATATTTGAGATTCGATAGACTAGCATGCATAGATATAAAGCATCTTAGAAACATGAAAATCATTTAGGTTCTTACACAGAAGCGTGGTCAGGGGATGTGGTCTTGGCCATGGCCTTCATGTAAGAGTAGACAAAGCTAACGACCTGCAGGTTTTTTTCTTTGATCAAGGCTGTGGAAATGCTAGCTGCTAGACCCACGGGGAGCTTAGTCTCAAAGAGCACCATGGCAGCAACCATACGGAGTTCTGCGTGGAGATGCTTTTCCATGAGCAACTGAGCAGCTATTTCCTGGACCTAATGAGAAAGACCGATTACTATAGCCCCAACTGAACACTGCACACAAAATAGGTCTCAAGTATATTTATTGCTATTGATGGTAGGAATCAGAAAATGTAGTCTCACCATCTTGGGTTCCCTCTTTGCAATTCTCCTCAGAGCTAGAACAGCGTCGACCTGAACTTTGGGTGGGACTCGGGCAGCAGCACTGCCAAAGCCAGGCAGGAACTTCATGATTGTCTTAAGGCTAGCAGGATGTCCAGCGTTATCCAGGCATTTGAGAGCGACAGTGAGCTGATCGATGTCACCTGTTTCAACAGCCTCCGCAACTTGTCTATGTACAGGCTGTGCAAGAATGTAAAAAAACATTAAAGCCACTGATGTCTAAATTGAACTTTAGCAGAATAAAACATGTTCAAATAATACATACTGTCACAAGATCAGATGAGCAAGAATGCTGCGCTTTACAGAACCTGGAAATTACAGTGCCCCAGCCCAGCATCACAATCTCGTTGAGCACAGCGTTACGTTTCACTCTGTGGTTCTCAGCCAGGCTCTGAAAAGTGGTGAAGACACAATATAAAACTGATTTCATGTCACTGCAAATATATAGGAAAGCTTAAAAAAAATACTTACTCTGACAAGTTCGATGGTTTTCTGGTCAGGTGTCACAGAGTGCAGACATTCCAAGAGAGCCATAGCAGCTTCAGTCTCACTTAGCTCATTAGCGAGGAGCTTCTCCATGAGGAACTTAAGAGCAGCATGAGTGCGAAGGTGGGGGACAGCATTCAGTAACCAGTACCTGGGAAAGAGGAGTACAATCCCATTATCCGTGTCATGTTAGTTTCTTGGGCCTTTACTGAATCAAAGCTGCACTTACCTGTGATCAGGTCTAGATTTAAACTGAGCCCAGAGGGACTCAATAGTCTCGACTCTGGCCACACGCATCAACTGGATGAGCTCAACAAACTTCAGAGGGGCATCTTCATGGACCTTGGCCACGTTGGAGGCTACCAGGTGGTTCAGAGTGCTGACAATCTGTGAGGAAACAAACAATCCAGATGAAAAGGTTTGTGGATACAGGGTGAATTCAGAAAAGGCTTTTTCCAAGTAAATGCTGCAGTACCTGAGCCTCGGCATGGGTGACCCTCAGAAGATGGATGGGTGTCTGGAGAATCTCGCTGCCGTGCTCGTACTGCAGGGATCCGCGGTGAACATAGGTGTATCTGGCATGATCCACGGGGGTGTTCTCGATATCCAGGAAGGTCAGAATTTGCCTGTGAGGGGAGATAATCATTCAATCAATGTGGCACGATGCTTATAAATCTGTAATGAAGCATAATATTTTAGTTTAAACCACATACTTAGACTCCATCTGAGCAGCGCCATTCAAAATGTTGAAAGGTGAGAACTCGATGACCTCTCTAGCAACAGCCTCCATAATCAGAGAACCACTGGGTGCTGGCTTCATGATGTAGTTATAGGAAGCAGTTCCCTTCAGGCTCTTTCCTCTCTGCAATTATAAAACCAACGCAATCTTCAAACTGCCAGCATGAAGACTTCTAGAAGAGAGATTATGAAACAACTAGAAAATGCCCTTACAGCTTCACAATCATGGCATTTCTCTACGTGTTCCAAGCCGACGTCCTTCATGATTTTCTCCTGGCAGTGGTTCAGGTCCTTGGTCTTGGTCAGATGAATGCGTTCGGCCCTCATGTCCTCCCTGATGACATAGTTGGTCTTGCACACACCGTGAGCACCAGACTAGATCACGAAATACAATCAAAATATAGATTGTTGTTATTTTCCGTCAGTGTTCAAGCATTTTGTATGAAGGACCTGATGAAAGCGAATTTTTTTGTACCTCTTGCATCTCATAGACATTCTGTGTCTTCTTTACATTCAGCTGCAGGAGGTTGATGATTCCCCTGTAGATATTCAGCACTGTTGTGGAGACACCAGCCGGTGCAGACACTCTCCCGACAACGCCATTTGTATACTCAAACTTGATCGGTGTCGAGAGCTGAGTAGCCAGGGCTGTGGTGAGCTTGGTGGCCGGATGGAAAGGATCTTTGGGCCAGATGCCACTGTACTCCAGCAACTGAGGGTCTACAAGCTGCAAAAAAAAAGAGGAGAAAGAGAGAGAAACAAGCTATGTTTCAAGTTGTCTGTTTCAATAATCTTTCATTTTAATTCTGCCTAGTGATCTGTACCTTCAGAATGTAGTCGTTGGCACTTGTTGCACTGATCAAAACTTTGCTCTGGATTTTAACCCCAGCTCGAGCCAGGCCCTCTTCAGGCAAGCCGCCCATAAGAACCGCTTCATATTTGTACATGTAGGTCTTAACAGAAGCGAATCCTGGGGCTGTAAAAACAGAAAAAGAAACAAAGTGCATTTCTAAGATGAGGGAGAAGCTTTCTCTATTAACTGCCTTTTGTGTTTAACATAACAGGACAACAACATACCCAAGTTGGACTGGTCCCCCACTGTAACAGGAGAAGAATAAATGTTAATTTGGTGTCACAAATGACAAGAAATAGGGAAGAGAATTTGTAAAGGGATAATGATACTAATTTATATAAAATTTATGCTATTTTGCCAGAATGTGCTTAACATTTGGCAATTAGCATTGTTATATTCTGGCAGCATTAAACTGCTAGCACTGGCAGTAACAATTCTTCTCAGCTGCAAGTCTATTGAAATTCTTATTCTTAGTTGTTATCTAATTCTTAAAAAAGACTGTTTTTTCAGAAGATGAATTTTTAGTTCAATTTAACAACATTTAGTTGTAAATAATTCCTACTCACCTGCGAGAGCCACAGCAAGAGCTAGTACAAGCACCCTCATGGCTGGTGGATGTGAGGATCTGCAGGCAGAGGCGTCCTTTTTAAGCAGATTTTTTGCTGACGTTTCCCATCAAATGTATCATTAACTAAATGCCGGCTGTCTTTGGTGTTGATGTGACCATGCCCTGATCATACAGATTAGACAAAGTAAATAAACTAATAGGAAACATCACAGATGTGACAAGTTGTATTGACCTGGCTCTTACCTTTCACAAATTTCCAGAGATTTCCCAATGTCGCAATTACAAGAATATGTTTTTCTTCTATAGCACTTCACACATTTTAAACACAATCGGTTTTCTAATCTTAAGCATTTCGCTATTTTCATAGGTATTTTAATTTATGAATGAATAGAAATATTAGCATACCAATATTTCAACATCCTTAGAATTAGCTTTATGTGTCCACTGTTTTCAATAAGCGATTTATCTCAAACCATTGGTTTTTTTGGTGAGATGCTTTAAACAAAGGTGGACAAAGGTTAAATAATTATCTCTCGCAGATATGATTTGTTTCCACTTAGTAATTCAGTGAAATGTCAGTGTGCCCTGGCAGGCGACTTTTTCACAGTCATGTCATCTTGCTCCTGCGACTGGCCATGACCAAGGGCACCTTTCAAAAGTCAAGCCAACACATGTTGACTTAACAACCGCTGTCACGGGTTTTTTTAAGAAAAGAAAATAAATTATCTAATTTAATGAAACTCAAATGAGTAATAAAAAATTTATATTGAAATTGTGAGTTCTGTTTTGTCTTGGGGCGGATTTGGGATGCCAGGAACAGCTTATAAGGCATCAACAGATATAAAAGCTCATGCACACATTTTCAGAGGCTATTAATATACTTAAAAAATAAGTGAGAGTCGAGTGACAAATTCAAATGCAGTGTAGTTTAAAAAAATTCAATACATTAAGGCCATATGTTTTCTCTAAATGTGTTTGATAAATATTAGAACAAGAAACAAAAAGCAATAAAACTCATTAAAAAACCCTAAATTTAAATCTACTAACAGAAAATTCAAAAAGGATTCAGACCACAGACTGGTCAGGACTTATTGAGGCACTACGTATCCACATGTATTGATGGCATTTTGTAACTACTTATTAACTGATCTGTGTTTTCTCATTTAGATGGAAATTGTTTCAGTGAAACACACTCACACTTCATGATTTTGTGAATTGCAAAATTATTTTGCAGATAATACAAAAGAAAGAATATTTCATTCAGATGGGGTTAGCACCACTATGTTTATTTATGGGCGATCGCGGCTCAAAGAGTTGGCTGTTCGTCTTGTAACTGGAAGGTTGCCGGTTCGAGCCCCGGCTCGGACAGTCTCGGTCGTTGTGTCCTTGGGCAAGACGCTTCATCTACCGCCTACTGGTGATGGCCAGAGGGGCCGATGGCGTGATATGGCAGCCTCGCTTCTGTCAGTCTGCCCCAGGGCAGCTGTGGCTACAACTGTAGCTGCCTCCACCAGTGTGTGAATGTGAGAGTGAAAGAATAGTGGAATTGTAAAGCGCTTTGAGGGTCTCGAAAAGCGCTATATAAATGCAATCCATTATTATTAACAAAGGGGAAAAGGAAAAGGTTCATGTCTACAAGCATCAGACACAAAGTGTGACAATGAAATCACCACACCTATTCTTCTGCATCACACTTCTTATCACCCTCAGTGTGAGTCCTGAGGCTGATACCAGCCAGTGTAAACAAGTCCTGGCCTGTTTGTTGGTGCCGCTTTCATTTGTCTCTGTCAGTGAATGAGGACGAGGTCACGTTTCCCAGCCATTATGAGACACAGGCTAATTTCAGGTCTGCCCCCCTCCCCTCCCCTTTTTGACTTGTACACACAATAAATTTATAATATTTTAAATGAAGTTCTACAAGCAATTCACATGTTCCAATAATCTGGTATCCCCCACCCCAACACCTCTGATTGTTTTTAACTTAACTTTTGTGTGCGTTTGTGTGAGTAAACTGTGTGCAAAATTATTAATCCAAGTGTTACAGGGTTATTTATACTGTTGAGATGCAATTATTATTCTATATACAATTATAAAGAATAAATGGATAAATAACGATGCCCAGCAATGCTGGATAAAACTGTAAGTAGATTTGAATCTCTGCTAAAGAAAAATTAATTCCAAAATTATTTCACCAGCTCATTTTTATATTTTCAATAATTAAAATCGGGTAGAAAAAAACATCAATTCATCTAAATCTATTTATTTATTTTTGCTTTTTAGAGATATTCAGTGTTTTGCTCATGACCAGCTGTTCTTGAAGCCAAACAAAAGCTGCAAATTTTACGTTTGAACAAACACCACAATTTGTAATGTTCACGTAATGCCACATTATTACACCCCGAGTACAAAACACATCGTTTCATCTGGTGCCCAACATCTTTAGCAGGTTAGCTTTTGCCAAAATGTCAGACAGTTGTACATTCAGATGCACTAAAAACTGGACACAGCGTGCTGATTGCTGGGAACAACATGCAGAGGGTGACACTGGGAGCAAACACCTCCTCCTCACCCTCACGTACACACAGAGGGTTTTCATTGGACTCCTGACATCTGCTGGCTCTCCTGTGACGGCCTGATTGGCAGATGGTGTGCAGGTCATCACATGCTGATATTGCTCCCTTAGCTGCTGGATGTTTAGTTTCTTATCTCTTTGTTACAGTAAAGGTCTCCTCATTTCGACCAGTTAAATTGCCTTCAAAATCCTTAAATTCTTCTTTTCTGTTGTTCATGAACAGATGATTTTAGTTCACATGTGCTGAGTTTTGTGAAAAGTGAGGGAGTGCTCTTGATGCAGTGCCCTGGATCAACTTTTTAGGGACTTTTAAGGAAACACTGATGATAAGGAGTTACAATATTGCTATTATTTGACAATTCTGCACACATAAATGAAGACAGTCCTAGAAACTTGTTTTACATGCATCTTAGAGAATAAATGTCACTAAAAAATTACTTCAAAGATGTGTCACAATAGCACTGGAGCACAGCTATATACCAATTACAACAAACCATTCAGACCTTTATGTCTTTAGGACATGTATACTTTTGGTTAAGACACATGGTTGTTGTAATCTGGCTTCACAGATAACTATAACTGGGATCCATCTCAATTGAAGTACTGTATATAGTGTTTTTTTGTTTTGTTTTATTTTTTAAATAAAAGGCCAAAGGAAGCATGACACTCGAAATACCTGTATTAAGTTCCCTCAAAAGCCTGCAAATAAAAAGAGACGACTCACATTAAATATCAAAGCTTTCAAGAGTTTCTTTGTAAAGTATTTATGTGGTTCTTTATGATGATCCGAACAGAATAACACTTGATGCAGCGACAAAGAAACATTGTGTAACCGATCAAAGGAAGAGAGGGTGGTAATGGGTCAGATTGACCCATATCATAATTGGGAAGGTTAGATCAGAGTTCATCATTTGGAGATGTGTTCTGCCCCTGAACTCAAATCTGTCAATATTTGCCTGGTTTACTTTGACCTCTGTTGGCAGCCTGGCCCGCTTTTTCTGTAATATAGAAATATATCTATTTGAAAGTTTTCTAGCGACTTGGATTACTTTGTTTTCTGAAGCTGTACAAATAAATGACAGTAGAAGTTTGTCCCATCTCGCACGCCGTAGGGCAGCTCACAGTCGCACGGGTTCACTCTGCGCTAAAACTTTCCTCTTTCTGCTAAAGATGTTGAGCTTTCTTGTGATTTTGTGCTCGCTCCTGACCGCCTGTAGGTCCAGCGTGTGTCCGTGTGAGAGACCGGAGCTCTGCCAGCAGATCCGCGAGGAGAAAGACTTCGAGGTAAACTTAGTTGACCAACCTGTTGCTGCTAAAACTTGGCCGAAAAAAACAAAAAACCTTTGAACCCTCCGCTCATCGCTCGCAGCCAGAGACATCTGAGACACTTTACAAACAGTGTGGTGGCGTAAATCACGTAAGTGTTGGTGCTGCTGATGTAAAAGCTCATCGGAAACAGGTGAAACGTTGCGGGTTTACTCTGATTACAAATGGCAACAACGGCAATGAGCTAAGGCTGCTGCTTGGTGCTGTCGCCACTGTAATAATAAAAGTTGGTCTTGTGATGGAGGTGTGACTCAGTATCCCCATGATAGAACAGAGAAAGCCCGACTCATAGTGGTCAAAACCATTTATAATTCTTTTTATTCAATCATCTTCCGGAAGAGAGAGAGAGAGCCCTGCACAGCCCAAAGCTCTAACATTAGAATTTAAAAACGTCTCACATACAGGTGTTATTTCGGTACTTTACACGTCACACAGTTTCGATACAAACACTCCTTATATGGTACAAGTTCCTCTTTTCTGTCTGGCTTCCTGTATTTATTAATATACTTGTATATTTCTACACTAACGTCCTGTTTTTCAGTCTGGCTGAGCACAGTTTATGAGTCAAAAGTGGCCTTGCTTTACAAACCTTCATTATTAAAGTACATAAAACAATATAATAAAGAAAATAAGCACTAAGGATATATTAATTACATGACACTACCAGTCCTCTTTAGTGTCGCTTACAGGTGTAAAACTATAAGGCTCGTGGCCCAGATTCGTTTGACAGCTGTTTGACTCTCTCTCTCAGAGACCATCCTCAGGTGAAACTAACAGGGCTCCCAGTTAGGCGAGCTCCCAGCTCGTATGTGTGTCCAGGGACCAGCTCAATAGTCCGCACACACACTGAACCTCGTATTGGTTTCCAGATAATCGCAGTCCAGCCCCATATCATCACACACTGTTCTCGTTACGTGCTCTCAGGAGAACACGGTGAATATGTGGCCCTTTAAAGTTTGTGTTTGGTTCATTATTTCTTTGTTGTATATCAGTGAAAAGCATGATTGTTTCCTCGTAAATGGTGAAACATTTGTAAGGCATATTTGTGCATTTGTGGGTTGTGCCCATGAAAAACGAATACCAAACAGCTTATTCTGCTATCGCACAAACACACATTTGCTTACCGTTTGTGCTGAGTTTATATAAATCTGGGTAACATAGTCTGTTCATTTAATTTAATTTAATTTTATGCTTGTGGTTAATGCTGCATCTATTAACCACAGGCCATTCAAAATTAAGAAAACACCCCCAGAATCTTTTTCTACTTAGGAGCTTGAGGAAACTTCAGTATTCCCCAGTAAGGGTAAAAAAACAATCCCACCAACACTTTATTTTGTTGTTGTTGTTGTTGTTTTATGCCATGAAACATATAAATAGAACTTTTTAGCTCTTCTGTTTCTTCCGTGCTGATAAGAATGTGTCCATACCTGCCTGGAGGTCGCCCCTGATGGAACAATACTCTAAACACAGTATTTTCAGTTCCCATTTACAAGGCACATCAAAGCCCTGTTGGAGCACCAGGGGCTTTTCTGTTAAAGCTAAATATATTCAGCTTCATAAAGTTCCACTGTGAAATAGTGAAGTGCTTTCTATAAACATATGTTTGCTCTGCTGAATGCAGGATTTTGTTGACCAAAAATGATTCGGGCAAATAGTTTCAATAACAGTTTATTTGACATCAGTAGTACAGAAGAAGTGCAGAAGAACGAGGTGGTATTTGTCTACATTTACCTATTTAACCAGGAAGTCTCCAGAGGTTAAAATCTGGTTTTCAGGGGATGCTTGACCAACAATGAACACCATCATAAGGTTACAAAATTATACACTCGGCCATATAACTCTCAGATAATCAGTAAATCCTACTTTAATCTTCAGTTTCTGATTTATTTTTTCAGACAGCTGTTCAGTAGGTATACCAGATGTTCCTTTACACATATAGTACTTAACAGTTCTGACCTTTCAGTAAATCCTCATCATTAGCTTTGCTATTATGCCACTGTATGTGTTTTAATTGTGTGCGTCGTTTTCAGGTGTTTATATTTGACGTGGGTGGGAAGACATGGAAATCCTACAACTGGAGCATGGTAACAACAGTGGCAGCGTTTGGAAAATATGATGCTGAGCTCATGTGTTACGCTCACTCCAAAGGCGCACGGGTCGTCCTCAAAGGTAAGATAACTTTCTTTATTGTACTAAGAGCTGACTGGAGTTTACCTACATGTAACTAAATATCTCTCAGTACTGATGTTGTGATAATTCCATATTTCATTTTTCCATTTACGTCTATTTACGTCCTGTGACTGTTCAGTTCACAGCAGCACCCCTCACTACTTTTTATTTTAATAGGAAATTTATTGAAACATATGCAAACATACATGGAATCACAATACACAAAGAACAAATAGATTTTTAAAATTCTAACAAGCTTGAAAGTCAATATTCGGTATTACCACCTTTATTTCTCAGCAAAAAAACCTGAACTTTCTTAAACACGATTTCTTTCTGTCAACACTCACTGCTCTACACCTCTCCTGACCTCCTCCTCTACATACTGGTGATGGTTTGAAGCAAAATACAAATTTCAAATTTGGATTCATAGTTGTAGATAAAGAAATTAGAACAATTTATGCGTCTTTGCCACAGATTGGCAACAAAGTGCCTAAAGATAATATTTAAAATGTGTTGTTTTTTTTCTGACAGATTGTTATGTGTAGACACAACCCCGGTTCATCCCTTGAATTAGCTGCATTTTATGCCCGAGTGATTCATAGGTCAGCGTCTGAAAACGATCAGATACAAGGACTGATGAGTGAACAATCGTCCAAATGTCCAAAGAAAGACTGTTGCTCAAGACAACTTAAATGAATTGCAAGAAAGTCTGGATATAAAGAAACCAGGCGTGGCTCAATACTTTTGCACGGTACTGTATGTGGTGCTTCTTCTCGTTGAGTTTTTGTACATTTGTCTATCTTTTTGTGTTATTGGGTAAAGGCGACGTCCCCCTCTCCTACATTGTGGACCAGGACAACAGAACTGCGTGGATAACAGACAAGGTCATGTTGGCCAAGAGTCAGTTTATGGACGGGATTAACATAGACATTGAACAAGCTGTGGAAGAGGGCTCACCGGAGTACTATGCCTTAACATCTCTGGTCAAAGAGACCACTGAGATGTTTCACAGGGAGATCCCAGGATCTCAGGTAAAGCGGAATGACTGGGCACTCGGAGACAACGGTCATTTTCCAAGGCCAGTCTCTCAGTTTGAAATCCATACTAAACCCAGCTTCACCAGTCTTCACAGGACGTGCTTATTTTTCTATATCGTTACAAGCACATCATCCACTATAATTATTTTATCTGAGCTGAGCACTAAATCAGATAAAAAGTCTTTTGGCAAGACTGGGTAAATGAAAAAAGGCCTATGAGCACTTTCTGAGTGATTTTAAAATCATCATCCCGTTGATGTTTACCTTTTCCTGATTCCTCAGGTCTCATTTGATGTCGCTTGGTCACTAAAATGCATTGATAAGCGCTGCTATGATTACGTAACCATTGCCGAATCCTGCGACTTGCTGTTTGTGATGTCCTACGACGAGCAGAGCCAGATCACCGGCGACTGCATTGCAATGGCAAACGCTCCTCTCCGTCAGACACTCGAAGGTTTGTGGTTTTATAGTAGAACAGGAGAAAGGCATGTTGTTGTAAATCTACTTGAGACAATGACATGAAATACTCGGTGTCGTTCTTTGTAGCTTATGACCAGTATTTGAATCTGAAGATCAGTCCAAAGAAGATAGTGATGGGAGTGCCGTGGTACGGCTATGACTATCCATGCCTCAACTTTTCCCAGGTAAGAGATCGTTCATTAAAAAAATAAAAGTGAGGATTCGTTTGTTGTTGAAGGTTTTTGAAGACCAGTGAAAAGGTGTCTCCTCGAATGGGGACACGAGGTTGTTCATTAGGCTGAACAAAGGCGGGATAATGACATTTTTATAGGTTATTAGCCGATAGCATTACTAACCTTGCCCAGTGTGGGCCATATGTGATATAATACGAGGCCACTCCCGCCTGTTATTATAACACACCGTCATTTCTTTTCTCACACCAGGAGGGCGTGTGCTCTATAGAGAAAGTGCCTTTCCGTGGAGTTCCTTGCAGCGATGCGGCTGGAAAACAGAAACCGTACAAGTGGCTCATGGAGCAGGTCAACAGCTCGATGTCAGGCAGGCTCTGGGACGACGAGCAGCAGGCTCCCTACTTCAATTACAAGGTGCTCAATTTTCTTTCATATTTTAAGGATAAATCCTTTTTCTTCTTGAAGTATACAAACGCATGGATAAGGTGTTCAATTAATTATAAAATTAAATGTGCATTTAAATATTTGGGTTTTAGTTCTTTTGCTTCCAGGCGAAATGTTTTAGGTCTCGGACCAAAAAGGCAATATGTGCAAGAAAGGATCTGTGCACTGTTTAGCTCCAGTTAATATTTAAAACAAATATTAATATGCAAACCAAGATTTCGACTGATATGATCATCTCTTCAGGCTTGTGTTCTTTGTTTAAGTTTGACTAGCTTCATGCCTGCGTGGCGCTTGTATTTCAGGGAAGAGCCGTTTATCTGGATGCACTGTTAAAGTACAGCAGTGTCACTTCCCAAACGGAAGGAATTAGCCTTCTGAAACAACTAGAAACATTTCTGCTATTTGCCCTCAGGGTGGATGGACAAATCTTTTCAGACCACAAGATGGCGCTATTATCAAATTTATGTTGTTGCTTCTTTCCTCAGGACCAGGACGGACAGATCCATCAAGTTTGGTACGATGACCCACAGAGTATTTGCCCAAAGGCGGATTCGGTGATGTCTAAGGGCCTGAGGGGTATTGGCATGTGGAACGCCAACATCTTGGACTACAGTGACGATCCGGTCGCCAGGCAACAGACAACAATGATGTGGAACGCTCTTTTAGGATGCTAGCTGTGCATGTGACAAACCATCCCAGAGCCCGCCTCTGTTTGTTGCTAAGTCAACACCTCCCTTTGTAGCAGTAAAGGGGGTATTCGAGGCATACTTGCACTTGAGAGTTAATTGTTTCTTTTATTGCTGCTGCCTTTGACTGGGTTACATTCCTCTTTGCTAAGCGAAATAACTGTGATTCTCTAAAAAGGAAAGCCAGTCTTTAAACGTCCCTACACTGAGCTTACTGAGATTTATGCACTTTTTTAAATAAATAAAACTTGTTTCTAATAAATCTTTGAATGAAATTACAGAGTAAGCAGTGGAATTTTGTTATCTCAGCACATCAGAGTTTACATCATCTGAGAAACCCAAACTTAAATTGACATTATAAAACAATGCAAACTATTTTGGTCCAATCAAATAACATAACTAATTAGAAAGATGCATTCAAGTCCAAAATAATTAAACCAGAAAACGGGTTTTTCACGTGCAGTTTATTCTGAACTGGGCAGCGCTGCTCTGGACTTGTGCTCCGTGCCGTGGAGTATTTCCCATCAGGCCGGGATGAGATGACTGACTCTTCTTCTGAGCCAGCTCAGCCTTCAGGGCTCTGAGCTCAGTGGCCGCCTGTTTTCTCAACTAGAAAAACATTCATAGGAAACACAAGAAAATGAGCTCTGCTGTGCGCCGTGATTAGATGATTTTATTGATGATATGTCTCTTGACCAACCAACTCAGGTATTTTAACAGTTTTCATACATCACTTACCTTTATCTCCGTCACCAGCTTCATCTTGCCATCTTCTACCTTCCTCTTCAGGTTGTCAATCTCGTGGCTCTCAGTCATGATCTGAATGATGAGCTCATTCTGTAAGGGATAGTCCGTCATTAAGTTTATGGGTGGAAAACTGTTTATGGGTGAGTGGCCATTTGAATTAGATACACCTGTTCAACTACCCGTTAACACAAATATCCAAATCAGCCAATCATATGGCAGAAACGGTGCGTTTAGGCATGTAAGCAAGGTCGAAATGAGCTGCTGAAATTCAAACTGAGTGTCAGAATAGGGAAAAAAGATGATTTATCATTTACTACCTGACTGCTGGTAGAAAGACAACAAATTATTTCAACTATTATATGCTTGGTTGAAGGCTACAGCAGCAAGAACGCCACACTGGCTGCCGCTCCTGAGGGACGCTGAGGCTACACCAAAATGGAACCATTAGACGATTGGAAAAGTTTTGCCTGGTCTGATTCAACTCTATTTCTGCTGCAACGCTCGGATGGTAGGGTCAGAAACTGGCCCCTGTTAGTACCATTTCATCATTTTTTAAACACCACGGCCTAGCCGAGTGTTGTTTTTGGGATGTGATGGAACAGGAAATTCAAATCCTGGATGTGCAGCCAATAAATCTGCAGAACTGTGAATATGAACCAAAATCTCTGAAGAACGTTTCCTGCATCTCGTTGAATCTGTGCATAAAGAATTAAAGCAGTTCTGAAAGCAAAAGAGGGTCCAGCCCAGAACTAGCAAGGTGTAAGTAACGACTGGTTCATTGTACAGACCTGAAACTGAGCCACTGAGACTTTAATATTAATACTGAAGATGCATTTAAAAAAAGAAGGGAATCGTGTGGTTAGATTGTACCTTCATGGAGGATCTTCCTTGGTGTCTGGGCTTTGCTCTGTTATCTCGGGCCTGCAGCTGATGCAGGACTTTGTTGTAAAACGTCTCCAGTTCTTGTCTCAAGTTTCTCAAGTTCTCGTCCAATGGCGCTGTGGCCTTCTTGGCTTCAAAATATTTCTTTTTCCAGCTGTCACGTGCTTTATGTTAAAAGGACGGAGACAAATTGGTTAACAACTTCAACAAAAAAAAAGTTTCACTAAATTGTTAGCGCTTTAACTCAGATTGGGGAATAATTAAAAACCTCTGGTGACTGGTGCTGACCTTGGTTCCTGCGGTGTCTGTTCTGGGCTAACAAGTCTTTCCCCTTTCGCAGCAGCTCTTGTCGCGTCCTCTCCAGCTGCTTTCTCTCCTCCCGTACCAGCTGGATTTCACTGATTAGTTCTTCCCCTTTTAAATAAAAAGCCCGTCAGTTGTACTAATAACAATCAGCATAAAGCCTGCAGATACGTCCGGCTTACTGTTTGTGTGAAGGACTGGAGAAGCAGCCGTTTCATGGGTGACTGTGGCCAAGTCTAAACCTGAAGGTGGTGATACGGCAGGCTGAGACAACGGAGCTAGGCTTTCTGACAGCTTCACAGAAAAACAGAAGATTATCCTGCAAAGTGTTTTTCTTTTGTGGATCCATGTTTTACAAAGAGCACTGAAAAGGAGACGATCATGTAACCAAGATATACTTTGTGTTTTTTCTAAATGTCACACGTTACCCTGGCTGTTCGATTGTTTCTGATGGACTTCAGCACGTGTTCCACTTTTGATTTCCCAACCCTGAAAAACACACACAAGTAGTTTCAGTCGTGTCCATGGAGTAAGAAGTTTTTAGGTCAGTATGCTGGCTGCTCGGTACCCGTCTGTTAGGGAGAAGCCTGAATCTCTGTCCTCCAGGGACTCCGCCACTCCTGAATGTCTGGCTGCTCTGTTTCCTCTTTGGTTATGTTTCTTCTTTCTGCAGGTTTCTTCTTTCTCTGGCAATTCCTTCACCTGAGCTGAATCAGCCACACACTGCTGGAAATCTGTAAGCAGAAAAACCTGCATCTGTCTTTTCTAAGAGTTTCAGCAAATAGACATTTTATTGCATCAAATACAAGACGACGACTTCTTCTTTTGGCTGCTCCTTCTAGGTGTCACCACAGCGACTCATATTTCACCCTAGCATCCTCTTCTGTTACACAAACCCTCTGCACGTCCTCCTTCACTACATCCATGAACTTTCTCCGAGGTCTTCCTCTTTTCCTCCTTTCTAGTTGCTCCATATTGCACATTCTTTGTCCCATATATCAACTCTCCCTCCTCTGCGCATATCCAAACCATTTTAGCTTTGCCTCTCTAACGTTGTCTCCAAACTGCTCAATCTGGGATGTCCCACTAATGTATTCATTTCTAATCTTGTCCATCTTTCACTCTTGCTTTCATTGTTCTGTCACAAATGGCGCTTGTCTCCACCCACTCCACCCTGTTTGCACTCTCTTCTTCACCTCTCTTGTGCACCGTCTATTATTTTGGATGGTTGGGCTCAGGTATTTAAACTCCTCCACCTTCACTATCTCTACTCGTAACTTCACTCTTACACCTTTCTCCCTCTCATTCACATGTTTTCTGTCTTGCTTCAACTGACTTTCATGCCTCATTTCTCCAGAGCATACCTCCACCTCTGCAGCCTTGCAGTTGGGGTGTGTGCAAAGCAAGCTGGGGTGCCCTTTGCTTTTGCCCTCGAAAACACTCCTGCTCTGCTCTCCTGATGGAGGAGAGAGTTTCACCTTCCTTCTCCCCGCCTCCTTCTGAAGAGCTGTAGCTCCTATCATCCCCTTCTTCCTCCTCTTCTTCTAGCCGGTGTGTGGGAGGTGGCTGATGGGAATACTGGGGGATATGGGGGAATTTGGTGGGCTCCTTTGTTCCTGTTGCCCGGCTGCACGTTTTGGGAGGGTGGTAATAGATCTGGTGGTCTGGGGAGGTGCTGGTGGTGTCAGGGGTGAGAGACCGGGAGCAAACGCTGCTGTCATTCTCCACAGCGGGCAGCAAGTAAAGCTCCGGCTGCGTGGCCTGCTGACAGGTGACAACAACGTGTTACTGGAACCAACCCACTACATAAAGAGAAGCATCATCCGATTAAATGTTTAGATTTAAGTATCCAACACTGACTCTACGCACATAGGGTGGGGCGAACACTTTCACTTTCAGGTCTTGCTCCTGTTTGCTTTTGACCTGCAGCAGACAAGAATTTGGAAGCTGTAAAAGGCACGGCAGTAAAAAGTGTGTTCCCCACTCGCCCGCACACACGTTTTACACCCTTTACTCTGAGCAGTAAACTGTCTGTGCAGTTTCTCTCTATTGTGTGTCTGGTGAAATACAATCAGCTCTACAAAAGAGCACTAAATAGCCAGCTGCACTCACCAGCGCCAGACTGCGCCCCACACATTTAAGGAAGGAGAATTTGTTGACGCTCCTCTGTGCACCAAGGAGAGCGCCCAGCTCACTTCTAAGCGTTTTCAGGGTAACATCAGGATAAACCCTAAGGTCACAGAAAAGGAGAGGTGGTGTCCACGTTAAAAAAAGAATGATAGTCAGGATTGTTCAAGAAAAAAGCTACATGTCACCTATCGAGTGCTCAAATAAATTTGACTTATCAAGTTTAAAAAGCAAAATGACACGTTCAGCAACTGTAATACTGTAATTTTTCAACTGAGACTTGGAAAGATTGTATCATTGCAACACTTTTAAAGCACTGAACAATGTTAAAGCAGTCTGACACTGTTATCAGACAATTACGTTACTGAATTTCCTAAGGACAAAGCCTAAGTAATACAACATATCTCAGTATCTTTTATGTGTCTGCACAGTGGAGTGCAGTCCAGAAGTGTTAAACAATCCTTATCTTGAGTTTTCTATATTAAAACAAACATTTGCGGCAGTTTCACCTGATGAAGCCGGCTGATATGAAGCTCTCTGTGGCTTCAGCAGGGACTTTATTGAGCTTCACATTCCACTGGTCAGCTGGCACAAACAGCACATGGAGCTCCAGAAGCTGCACACGAATGCAAACATGATAACACGGTCCGTTTGCATCATCAGGCATGTGTCTGCTTGCTTGAAAAAAATAATTTTGTCATTTTATTTCATCCTTAAAAAGAAAAAAAGAAAGAAAAGAAAATACCTTGCAGCTGTGAGGTCTCCTGTCCTCTGTATATCTCGCTGACGCGCAAGACAGCTCCATCAGAGAAGGAACAGAAACACTGGAAGATTTCTGCTCTTGTGCTCTGAAGGCGTGCACTGCTAAGTTCCAGTCTGTAGTAATCAAACACCCTCAGTTGTCCAGTGAAGTTTCTTTTATGAGAGTGCCAGCAGTGGTTGCTCTGCTGCGGATCATAGCTGCAGAGAAAAAAAAACATGAAGCCGCTAATCTGCGATGACCACTGTGGGCGCAATTTCATCTGTATTTTCACTCTTTAGGGTTAATTTTATATATACACATACATACATATATATATATACACATACATATATATACATATACACATACATACATATATATATATACACATACATACATATACACACATACATACATATACACATACATATACACATACATACATATACACATACATACATATACACATACATATACATATACACATACATATACATATACACATACATATACATATACACATACATATACATATATATATATATATATATATATATATATAGGGACGAAAACAGGGCGTTGAGGGACGAAAACAGGGCGTTGTTGGAATGCTACTACGCAAGTAACCCCGGCGGAAGGGGCTACATGAATAGGATGAGGGACCTATGGATTCTTCGATACCCAACATCCACAATGACGGCGAAACAACTAGTAGCTCAGTGTTCCAACATTCGAAAGAAGGGACTGCTCTCACAGCTAGAGATTGATGAGGTACAACACAAATGCTACGGCAAGGAGGAGTCAGGACGCCAGGTCAGGGGGGAGATATCATCACCCCCACCCAAGATTGGGTACATAGCCCCAAGTGTGATAGGAGAAGGATCGTTGAGTGCGAGAGGAACTGACCTGAAAAATAGGATCATGGCCAAGCTTGAAACCTGGATCCCCCGTAGCCGGTTACCAAGATTACGTGAAGTACCCTCAGAAGGTCTGCTAGATGATGTTAATGCAGCACTACGGGCAATACCTACAACCACGATTACCGACACTAACAAGCTGATCTACAATACGGCAGCAGTGATCAGTGAGATGCTTGGCTACAAGTTGAACAGCCACAAGGGGCAGTACCCTCCATGGAGAAGGAGGCTAGAGGGCAAGATCAAAGTAGCACGGAGAGAGGTTAGCCAACTAACGGAGTTGCAGAAAGGTGCGACGAATAAGGTGCCTAAGAAATACAGCAAGCTGTCCATACCTGAGGCCTTGGAAACTGCCAAGCAAAGACTCACAGCCTTGGCCAGCCGCTTGAGGAGGTACACCAGAGAGATAGAAGGCAGGAGAATAAACCAGCTGTTCTCCACAGAACCAGCAAAGGTGTACTCTCAGTGGCAAGGGAACAATAAGAGAACAGCACCACCAAGGCTGGAGACGGAGCAATACTGGAAGAGCATATGGGAGAAGGATGCAACCCATAACGGCAATGCTCAGTGGCTAGTGGATCTGAGGGCAGACCACAGCGACCTCCCTGAACAGGGTCCAGTAACCATCACAGTGGCAGATATCCAAGAAAGGGTCTCCAGTATGAAGAGTTGGACAGCACCAGGGCCCGACATGGTTCACGCCTACTGGCTGAAGAAGCTGACTGCACTCCACGAGCGTCTGGCAGCACAAATGAACCAGCTGCTAGTTAACGAGAGACACCCGGAATGGCTAACTGAAGGCCGGACGGTCCTGATCCCCAAGGACCCCAAGAAGGGACCGGTCCCCTCCAACTACCGACCAATAACCTGCCTCAGTACTACATGGAAGCTCCTATCAGGCATCATATCGGCTAAGATGAACAGGCACATGGGTCAATACATGAGCGGGACACAGAAAGGAATTGGCAAGAATACCAGAGGTGCAAAACACCAGCTACTGGTAGACAGAACAATCAGCCGAGACTGCAAGACCAGACTGACCAACCTGTGCACTGCCTGGATTGATTACAAGAAGGCCTATGACTCAATGCCCCACAGCTGGATACTGGAATGCCTAGAATTGTACAAGATCAATGGGACCCTAAGAGCCTTCATCAGGAACTCAATGGGGATGTGGCGTACAACACTAGAGGCCAACTCCAAGCCCATAGCACAAGTTACCATCAAGTGCGGGATCTACCAAGGAGATGCTCTGTCCCCACTGCTGTTCTGCATAGGCCTGAACCCCCTCAGTGAGATCATTAACAAGACTGGCTACGGATACCGACTACGGAACGGAGCAGTTGTCAGCCACCTCCTGTACATGGATGACATCAAGCTGTATGCCAAGAGTGAACGAGACATCGATTCACTGATCCACACTACCAGGCTATACAGCAATGACATTGGAATGTCGTTCGGACTGGAGAAGTGTAGTCGGATGGTAACAAAGAGAGGGAAGGTAGTCAGAACTGAGGGGATTGAACTACCAGAAGGCAACATTGCAGACATAGAGGACAGTTACAAGTACCTGGGGATCCCGCAGGCAAATGGGAACCATGAAGAGGCCGCTAGAAAGGCTGCAACCACCAAGTACCTGCAGAGGGTCAGGCAAGTCCTGAGGAGTCAGCTGAATGGTAAGAACAAGATCCGGGCCATCAACACATACGCCCTGCCCGTGATCAGGTACCC